>NW_026709235.1:0-375000 GCF_030490865.1 Poecile atricapillus | reverse complement strand
GCTACCTGTTGTTAGGCGACAACAAGAGCACATGTAGCAAATGCTTTTTCCTGTTTCATTTTGCTAGACCACGCTCTTCTGTGGCTCTTTAGTGCTTGCCAAACTGCTGTGTGCGTGCTGCCGCTTCCATCTGACAAGGAGCACAGCCTTCTGACAGCAGCTTTCAACTTGCCTAAGAAACAGCTTGGACATTTAGATGTGATGCAAATCTGTGTGTGTGTAAGGTGCAGGTGCAAGCTCCTGACAAAGGTGTTTTCTAGGTCCAGTTTCAATCTGCCACACGCATTGGAAATGTCTTCCTCTATCATTGGCGCCAAGAGTCGCAGATTACTTAACTGAGGAGCTCTGAGAATGGAACGGCAAGAGGTGTTCCGCTTACGTCATAAACAGTGCACCAGAGCGCTTAGCAACGGGCACAACGAAACGGGTGTGCGGGTTAGTGACCATTCCCGCCTAGTGCTGGCAATGCACGGGCACTGCCAAAAGGCAAAGGAAGGCACTTAGCATGCGGCTTGTGCTCAAAGCTTTCAGACTGCCAGAGGACCGCAGCTGTGGTAAGCCCGCTTGCTCATTTGACGTTAGATGTCGCCTGCAAGAACTTCACCCGCATCTGGTTTATGCTGCTACCAGTTGTTTGGGGACAACAAGAGCACATGTAGCAAATGCTTTTTCATGTTTCATTTTGCTAGACCACGCTCTTCACTGGCTCTTTAGTTCTTTACAAACTACTATGTGCGTGCTGCTGCTTCCATCTGACAAGGAGCACAGCCTTCTGACAGCAGCTTTCAACTTGTCTAAGAAAGAGCTTGGCCATTTAGATGTGATGCAAATCTGTGTGTGTTGTAAGGTGCAGGTGCAAGCTCCTGACAAAGGTGTTCTCTAGGTTCAGTTTCAATCTGCCAGACGCATTGGAAATGTCTTCCTCTATCATTCGCTCCAAGAGTCGAAGATTGCTTAACCCAGGAGCTCTGAGAATGGAACGGCAAGAGGTGCTCCGCTTACGTCATAAACAGTGCTCCAGAGCGCTTAGCAATGGGCACAACGAAACGTGTCTGTGGGATAGTGACCATTCCCGCCTAGTGCTGGCAATGCACGAGCACTGCCAAAAAGCAAAGGAAGGCACTTAGCATGCGGCTTGTGCTCAAAGCTTTCAGACTGCCAGAGGACCGCAGCTGTGGTAAGCCAGCTTGCTCATTTGACGTTAGATGTCGCCTGCAAGAACTTCACCCGCATCTGGTTTATGCTGCTACCTGTTGTTAGGCGACAACAAGAGCACATGTAGCAAATGCTTTTTCCTGACCCGTTTTGCTAGACCACGCTCTTCTGTGGCTCTTTAGTGCTTGCCAAACTGCTGTGTGCGTGCTGCCGCTTCCATCTGACAAGGAGCACAGCCTTCTGACAGCAGCTTTCAACTTGCCTAAGAAACAGCTTGGACATTTAGATGTGATGCAAATCTGTGTGTGTTGTAAGGTGCAGGTGCAAGCTCCTGACAAAGGTGTTCTCTAGGTTCAGTTTCATTCTGCCAGACGCATTGGAAATGTCTTCCTCTATCATTCGCTCCAAGAGTGGAAGGTTGCTTAACTGAGGAGCTCTGAGAATGGAACGGCAAGAGGTGTTCCGCTTACGTCATAAACAGTGCACCAGAGCGCTTAGCAACGGGCACAACGAAACGGGTTTGCGGGTTAGTGACCATTCCCGCCTAGTGCTGGCAATGCACGGGCACTGCCAAAAGGCAAAGGAAGGCACTTAGCATGCGGCTTGTGCGCAAAGCTTTCAGACTGCCAGAGGACCGCAGCTGTGGTAAGCCCGCTTGCTCATTTGACGTTAGATGTCGCCTGCAAGAACTTCACCCGCATCTGGTTTATGCTGCTACCAGTTGTTTGGGGACAACAAGAGCACATGTAGCAAATGCTTTTTCCTGTTTCATTTTGCTAGACCACACTCTTCAGTGGCTCTTTAGGTCTTTACAAACTCCTATGTGCGTGCTGCTGCTTCCATCTGACAAGGAACACAGCCTTCTGACAGCAGCTTTCAACTTGCCTAAGAAACAGCTTGGACATTTAGATGTGATGCAAATCTGTGTGTGTGTAAGGTGCAGGTGTAAGCTCCTGACAAAGGTGTTTTCTAGGTCCAGTTTCAATCTGCCACACGCATTGGAAATGTCTTCCTCTATCATTGGCGCCAAGAGTCGCAGATTACTTAACTGAGGAGCTCTGAGAATGGAACGGCAAGGGGTGTTCCGCTTACGTCATAAACAGTGCTCCAGAGCGCTTAGCAATGGGCACAACGAAACGTGTCTGTGGGATAGTGACCATTCCCGCCTAGTGCTGGCAATGCACGGGCACTGCCAAAAGGCAAAGGAAGGCACTTAGCATGCGGCTTGTGCGCAAAGCTTTCAGACTGCCAGAGGACCGCAGCTGTGGTAAGCCCGCTTGCTCATTTGACGTTAGATGTCGCCTGCAAGAACTTCACCCGCATCTGGTTTATGCTGCTACCTGTTGTTAGGCGACAACAAGAGCACATGTAGCAAATGCTTTTTCCTGTTTCATTTTGCTAGACCACGCTCTTCAGTGGCTCTTTAGGTCTTTACAAACTCCTATGTGCGTGCTGCTGCTTCCATCTGACAAGGAGCACAGCCTTCTGACAGCAGCTTTCAACTTGTCTAAGAAAGAGCTTGGCCATTTAGATGTGATGCAAATCTGTGTGTGTTGTAAGGTGCAGGTGCAAGCTCCTGACAAAGGTGTTCTCTTGGTTCAGTTTCAATCTGCCAGACGCATTGGAAATGTCTTCCTCTATCATTCGCTCCAAGAGTCGAAGATTGCTTAACCCAGGAGCTCTGAGAACGGAAAGGCAAGAGGTGCTCCGCTTACGTCATAAACAGTGCTCCAGAGCGCTTAGCAATGGGCACAACGAAACGTGTCTGTGGGATAGTGACCATTCCCGCCTAGTGCTGACAATGCACGAGCACTGCCAAAAAGCAAAGGAAGGCCCTTAGCATGCGGCTTGTGCTCAAAGCTTTCAGACTGCCAGAGGACCGCAGCTGTGGTAAGCCCGCTTGCTCATTTGACGTTAGATGTCGCCTGCAAGAACTTCACCCGCATCTGGTTTATGCTGCTACCTGTTGTTTGGGGACAACAAGAGCACATGTAGCAAATGCTTTTTCCTGTTTCATTTTGCTAGACCACGCTCTTCTGTGGCTCTTTAGTGCTTGCCAAACTGCTGTGTGCGTGCTGCCGCTTCCATCTGACAAGGAGCACAGCCTTCTGACAGCAGCTTTCAACTTGTCTAAGAAAGAGCTTGGCCATTTAGATGTGATGCAAATCTGTGTGTGTTGTAAGGTGCAGGTGCAAGCTCCTGACAAAGGTGTTCTCTAGGTTCAGTTTCAATCTGCCAGACGCATTGGAAATATCTTCCTCTATCATTCGCTCCAAGAGTCGAAGATTGCTTAACCCAGGAGCTCTGAGAATGGAACGGCAAGAGGTGCTCCGCTTACGTCATAAACAGTGCTCCAGAGCGCTTAGCAACGGGCACAACGAAACGGGTGTGCGGGTTAGTGACCATTCCCGCCTAGTGCTGGCAATGCACGGGCACTGCCAAAAAGCAAAGGAAGGCACTTAGCATGCGGCTTGTGCGCAAAGCTTTCAGACTGCCAGAGGACCGCAGCTGTGGTAAGCCCGCTTGCTCATTTGACGTTAGATGTCGCCTGCAAGAACTTCACCCGCATCTGGTTTATGCTGCTACCTGTTGTTTGGGGACAACAAGAGCACATGTAGCAAATGCTTTTTCATGTTTCATTTTGCTAGACCACGCTCTTCTGTGGCTCTTTAGTGCTTGCCAAACTGCTGTGTGCGTGCTGCCGCTTCCATCTGACAAAGAGCACAGCCTTCTGACAGCAGCTTTCAACTTGTCTAAGAAAGACCTTGGTCATTTAGATGTGATGCAAATCTGTGTGTGTTGTAAGGTGCAGGTGCAAGCTCCTGACAAAGGTGTTCTCTAGGTTCAGTTTTTATATGCCAAATACATTGGAATTGATTTCCTCTGGCATTTGCACCAAGAGTCGCAGATTACTTAACTGAGGAGCTCTGAGAATGGAACGGCAAGGGGTGTTCCGCTTACGTCATAAACAGTGCTCCAGAGCGCTTAGCAATGGGCACAACGAAACGTGTCTGTGGGATAGTGACCATTCCCGCCTAGTGCTGGCAATGCACGAGCACTGCCAAAAGGCAAAGGAAGGCCCTTAGCATGCGGCTTGTGCTCAAAGCTTTCAGACTGCCAGAGGACCGCAGCTGTGGTAAGCCCGCTTGCTCATTTGACGTTAGATGTCGCCTGCAAGAACTTCACCCGCACCTGGTTTATGCTGCTACCTGTTGTTTGGGGACAACAAGAGCACATGTAGCAAATGCTTTTTCCTGTTTCATTTTGCTAGACCACGCTCTTCAGTGGCTCTTTAGTTCTTTACAAACTCCTATGTGCGTGCTGCTGCTTCCATCTGACAAGGAGCACAGCCTTCTGACAGCAGCTTTCAACTTGCCTAAGAAACATCTAGGACATTTAGATGTGATGCAAATCTGTGTGTGTGTAAGGTGCAGGTGTAAGCTCCTGACAAAGGTGCTTTCTAGGTCCAGTTTCAATCTGCCACACGCATTGGAAATGTCTTCCTCTATCATTCGCTCCAAGAGTGGAAGGTTGCTTAACTGAGGAGCTCTGAGAATGGAACGGCAAGAGGTGTTCCGCTTACGTCATAAACAGTGCACCAGAGCGCTTAGCAACGGGCACAACGAAACGGGTGTGCGGGTTAGTGACCATTCCCGCCTAGTGCTGGCAATGCACGGGCACTGCCAAAAGGCAAAGGAAGGCACTTAGCATGCGGCTTGTGCGCAAAGCTTTCAGACTGCCAGAGGACCGCAGCTGTGGTAAGCCCGCTTGCTCATTTGACATTAGATGTCGCCTGCAAGAACTTCACCCGCATCTGGTTTATGCTGCTACCTGTTGTTTGGGGACAACAAGAGCACATGTAGCAAATGCTTTTTCCTGTTTCATTTTGCTAGACCACGCTCTTCACTGGCTCTTTAGTTCTTTACAAACTCCTATGTGCGTGCTGCTGCTTCCATCTGACAAAGAGCACAGCCTTCTGACAGCAGCTTTCAACTTGCCTAAGAAACAGCTTGGCCATTTAGATGTGATGCAAATCTGTGTGTGTTGTAAGGTGCAGGTGCAAGCTCCTGACAAAGGTGTTCTCTTGGTTCAGTTTTTATATGCCAAATACATTGGAAATGATTTCCTCTGGCATTTGCACCAAGAGTCGCAGATTACTTAACTGAGGAGCTCTGAGAATGGAACGGCAAGAGGTGTTCCGCTTACGTCATAAACAGTGCACCAGAGCGCTTAGCAACGGGCACAACGAAACGGGTTTGCGGGTTAGTGACCATTCCCGCCTAGTGCTGGCAATGCACGGGCACTGCCAAAAGGCAAAGGAAGGCACTTAGCATGCGGCTTGTGCGCAAAGCTTTCAGACTGCCAGAGGACCGCAGCTGTGGTAAGCCCGCTTGCTCATTTGACGTTAGATGTCGCCTGCAAGAACTTCACCCGCATCTGGTTTATGCTGCTACCTGTTGTTTGGGGATAACAAGAGCACATGTAGCAAATGCTTTTTCTTGTTTCATTTTGCTAGACCACGCTCTTCTGTGGCTCTTTAGTCCTTTACAAACTCCTATGTGAGTGCTGCTGCTTCCATCTGACAAGGAGCACAGCCTTCTGACAGCAGCTTTCAACTTGCCTAAGAAACAGCTTGGACATTTAGATGTGATGCAAATCTGTGTGTGTGTAAGGTGCAGGTGCAAGCTCCTGACAAAGGTGCTTTCTAGGTCCGGTTTCAATCTGCCACACGCATTTGAAATGTCTTCCTCTATCATTCGCTCCAAGAGTGGAAGGTTGCTTAACTGAGGAGCTCTGAGAATGGAACGGCAAGAGGTGTTCCGCTTACGTCATAAACAGTGCACCAGAGCGCGTAGCAACGGGCACAACGAAACGGGTGTGCGGGTTAGTGACCATTCCCGCCTAGTGCTGGCAATGCACGGGCACTGCCAAAAGGCAAAGGAAGGCACTTAGCATGCGGCTTGTGCGCAAAGCTTTCAGACTGCCAGAGGACCGCAGCTGTGGTAAGCCCGCTTGCTCATTTGACGTTAGCTGTCGCCTGCAAGAACTTCACCCGCATCTGGTTTATGCTGCTACCTGTTGTTTGGGGACAACAAGAGCACATGTAGCAAATGCTTTTTCCTGTTTCATTTTGCTAGACCACGCTCTTCACTGGCTCTTTAGTTCTTTACAAACTCCTATGTGCGTGCTGCTGCTTCCATCTGACAAGGAGCACAGCCTTCTGACAGCAGCTTTCAACTTGCCTAAGAAACAGCTTGGCCATTTAGATGTGATGCAAATCTGTGTGTGTTGTAAGGTGCAGGTGCAAGCTCCTGACAAAGGTGTTCTCTAGGTTCAGTTTTTATATGCCAAATACATTGGAAATGATTTCCTCTGGCATTTGCACCAAGAGTCGCAGATTACTTAACTGAGGAGCTCTGAGAATGGAACGGCAAGAGGTGTTCCGCTTACGTCATAAACAGTGCACCAGAGCGCTTAGCAACGGGCACAACGAAACGGGTGTGCGGGTTAGTGACCATTCCCGCCTAGTGCTGGCAATGCACGGGCACTGCCAAAAGGCAAAGGAAGGCACTTAGCATGCGGCTTGTGCTCAAAGCTTTCAGACTGCCAGAGGACCGCAGCTGTGGTAAGCCCGCTTGCTCATTTGACGTTAGATGTCGCCTGCAAGAACTTCACCCGCATCTGGTTTATGCTGCTACCAGTTGTTTGGGGACAACAAGAGCACATGTAGCAAATGCTTTTTCCTGTTTCATTTTGCTAGACCACGCTCTTCTGTGGCTCTTTAGTCCTTTACAAACTCCTATGTGCGTGCTGCTGCTTCCATCTGACAAGGAGCACAGCCTTCTGACAGCAGCTTTCAACTTGCCTAAGAAACAGCTTGGACATTTAGATGTGATGCAAATCTGTGTGTGTGTAAGGTGCAGGTGCAAGCTCCTGACAAAGGTGTTTTCTAGGTCCAGTTTCAATCTGCCACACGCATTGGAAATGTCTTCCTCTATCATTCGCTCCAAGAGTGGAAGGTTGCTTAACTGAGGAGCTCTGAGAATGGAACGGCAAGAGGTGTTCCGCTTACGTCATAAACAGTGCACCAGAGCGCTTAGCAACGGGCACAACGAAACGGGTTTGCGGGTTAGTGACCATTCCCGCCTAGGGCTGGCAATGCACGGGCACTGCCAAAAGGCAAAGGAAGGCACTTAGCATGCGGCTTGTGCGCAAAGCTTTCAGACTGCCAGAGGACCGCAGCTGTGGTAAGCCCGCTTGCTCATTTGACGTTAGATGTCGCCTGCAAGAACTTCACCCGCATCTGGTTTATGCTGCTACCTGTTGTTTGGGGACAACAAGAGCACATGTAGCAAATGCTTTTTCCTGTTTCATTTTGCTAGACCACGCTCTTCACTGGCTCTTTAGTTCTTTACAAACTCCTATGTGCGTGCTGCTGCTTCCATCTGACAAGGAGCACAGCCTTCTGACAGCAGCTTTCAACTTGCCTAAGAAACAGCTTGGCCATTTAGATGTGATGCAAATCTGTGTGTGTTGTAAGGTGCAGGTGCAAGCTCCTGACAAAGGTGTTCTCTTGGTTCAGTTTTTATATGCCAAATACATTGGAAATGATTTCCTCTGGCATTTGCACCAAGAGTCGCAGATTACTTAACTGAGGAGCTCTGAGAATGGAACGGCAAGAGGTGTTCCGCTTACGTCATAAACAGTGCTCCAGAGCGCTTAGCAATGGGCACAACGAAACGTGTCTGTGGGATAGTGACCATTTTCGCCTAGTGCTGGCAATGCACGAGCACTGCCAAAAGGCAAAGGAAGGCCCTTAGCATGCGGCTTGTGCTCAAAGCTTTCAGACTGCCAGAGGACCGCAGCTGTGGTAAGCCCGCTTGCTCATTTGACGTTAGATGTCGCCTGCAAGAACTTCACCCGCATCTGGTTTATGCTGCTACCTGTTGTTTGGGGATAACAAGAGCGCATGTAGCAAATGCTTTTTCTTGTTTCATTTTGCTAGACCACGCTCTTCTGTGGCTCTTTAGTTCTTTACAAACTCCTATGTGCGTGCTGCTGCTTCCATCTGACAAGGAGCACAGCCTTCTGACAGCAGCTTTCAACTTGCCTAAGAAACAGCTAGGACATTTAGATGTGATGCAAATCTGTGTGTGTGTAAGGTGCAGGTGCAAGCTCCTGACAAAGGTGCTTTCTAGGTCCAGTTTCAATCTGCCACACGCATTGGAAATGTCTTCCTCTATCATTCGCTCCAAGAGTGGAAGGTTGCTTAACTGAGGAGCTCTGAGAATGGAACGGCAAGAGGTGTTCCGCTTACGTCATAAACAGTGCACCAGAGCGCTTAGCAACGGGCACAACGAAACGGGTGTGCGGGTTAGTGACCATTCCCGCCTAGTGCTGGCAATGCACGGGCACTGCCAAAAGGCAAAGGAAGGCACTTAGCATGCGGCTTGTGCGCAAAGCTTTCAGACTGCCAGAGGACCGCAGCTGTGGTAAGCCCGCTTGCTCATTTGACGTTAGATGTCGCCTGCAAGAACTTCACCCGCATCTGGTTTATGCTGCTACCTGTTGTTTGGGGACAACAAGAGCACATGTAGCAAATGCTTTTTCCTGTTTCATTTTGCTAGACCACGCTCTTCACTGGCTCTTTAGTTCTTTACAAACTCCTATGTGCGTGCTGCTGCTTCCATCTGACAAAGAGCACAGCCTTCTGACAGCAGCTTTCAACTTGCCTAAGAAACAGCTTGGCCATTTAGATGTGATGCAAATCTGTGTGTGTTGTAAGGTGCAGGTGCAAGCTCCTGACAAAGGTGTTCTCTTGGTTCAGTTTTTATATGCCAAATACATTGGAAATGATTTCCTCTGGCATTTGCACCAAGAGTCGCAGATTACTTAACTGAGGAGCTCTGAGAATGGAACGGCAAGAGGTGTTCCGCTTACGTCATAAACAGTGCACCAGAGCGCTTAGCAACGGGCACAACGAAACGGGTGTGCGGGTTAGTGACCATTCCCGCCTAGTGCTGGCAATGCACGGGCACTGCCAAAAGGCAAAGGAAGGCACTTAGCATGCGGCTTGTGCGCAAAGCTTTCAGACTGCCAGAGGACCGCAGCTGTGGTAAGCCGGCTTGCTCATTTGACGTTAGATGTCGCCTGCAAGAACTTCACCCGCATCTGGTTTATGCTGCTACCTGTTGTTTGGGGACAACAAGAGCACATGTAGCAAATGCTTTTTCCTGTTTCATTTTGCTAGACCACGCTCTTCACTGGCTCTTTAGTTCTTTACAAACTCCTATGTGCGTGCTGCTGCTTCCATCTGACAAAGAGCACAGCCTTCTGACAGCAGCTTTCAACTTGCCTAAGAAACAGCTTGGCCATTTAGATGTGATGCAAATCTGTGTGTGTTGTAAGGTGCAGGTGCAAGCTCCTGACAAAGGTGTTCTCTTGGTTCAGTTTTTATATGCCAAATACATTGGAAATGATTTCCTCTGGCATTTGCACCAAGAGTCGCAGATTACTTAACTGAGGAGCTCTGAGAATGGAACGGCAAGAGGTGTTCCGCTTACGTCATAAACAGTGCACCAGAGCGCTTAGCAACGGGCACAATGAAACGGGTGTGCGGGTTAGTGACCATTCCCGCCTAGTGCTGGCAATGCACGGGCACTGCCAAAAGGCAAAGGAAGGCACTTAGCATGCGGCTTGTGCGCAAAGCTTTCAGACTGCCAGAGGACCGCAGCTGTGGTATGCCCGCTTGCTCATTTGACGTTAGATGTCGCCTGCAAGAACTTCACCCGCATCTGGTTTATGCTGCTACCTGTTGTTTGGGGATAACAAGAGCACATGTAGCAAATGCTTTTTCTTGTTTCATTTTGCTAGACCACGCTCTTCTGTGGCTCTTTAGTCCTTTACAAACTCCTATGTGAGTGCTGCTGCTTCCATCTGACAAGGAGCACAGCCTTCTGACAGCTGCTTTCAACTTGCCTAAGAAACAGCTTGGACATTTAGATGTGATGCAAATCTGTGTGTGTGTAAGGTGCAGGTGCAAGCTCCTGACAAAGGTGCTTTCTAGGTCCAGTTTCAATCTGCCACACGCATTGGAAATGTCTTCCTCTATCATTCGCTCCAAGAGTGGAAGGTTGCTTAACTGAGGAGCTCTGAGAATGGAACGGCAAGAGGTGTTCCGCTTACGTCATAAACAGTGCACCAGAGCGCTTAGCAACGGGCACAACGAAACGGGTGTGCGGGTTAGTGACCATTCCCGCCTAGTGCTGGCAATGCACGGGCACTGCCAAAAGGCAAAGGAAGGCACTTAGCATGCGGCTTGTGCGCAAAGCTTTCAGACTGCCAGAGGACCGCAGCTGTGGTAAGCCCGCTTGCTCATTTGACGTTAGCTGTCGCCTGCAAGAACTTCACCCGCATCTGGTTTATGCTGCTACCTGTTGTTTGGGGACAACAAGAGCACATGTAGCAAATGCTTTTTCCTGTTTCATTTTGCTAGACCACGCTCTTCACTGGCTCTTTAGTTCTTTACAAACTCCTATGTGCGTGCTGCTGCTTCCATCTGACAAGGAGCACAGCCTTCTGACAGCAGCTTTCAACTTGCCTAAGAAACAGCTTGGCCATTTAGATGTGATGCAAATCTGTGTGTGTTGTAAGGTGCAGGTGCAAGCTCCTGACAAAGGTGTTCTCTAGGTTCAGTTTTTATATGCCAAATACATTGGAAATGATTTCCTCTGGCATTTGCACCAAGAGTCGCAGATTACTTAACTGAGGAGCTCTGAGAATGGAACGGCAAGAGGTGTTCCGCTTACGTCATAAACAGTGCACCAGAGCGCTTAGCAACGGGCACAACGAAACGGGTGTGCGGGTTAGTGACCATTCCCGCCTAGTGCTGGCAATGCACGGGCACTGCCAAAAGGCAAAGGAAGGCACTTAGCATGCGGCTTGTGCTCAAAGCTTTCAGACTGCCAGAGGACCGCAGCTGTGGTAAGCCCGCTTGCTCATTTGACGTTAGATGTCGCCTGCAAGAACTTCACCCGCATCTGGTTTATGCTGCTACCAGTTGTTTGGGGACAACAAGAGCACATGTAGCAAATGCTTTTTCCTGTTTCATTTTGCTAGACCACGCTCTTCTGTGGCTCTTTAGTCCTTTACAAACTCCTATGTGCGTGCTGCTGCTTCCATCTGACAAGGAGCACAGCCTTCTGACAGCAGCTTTCAACTTGCCTAAGAAACAGCTTGGACATTTAGATGTGATGCAAATCTGTGTGTGTGTAAGGTGCAGGTGCAAGCTCCTGACAAAGGTGTTTTCTAGGTCCAGTTTCAATCTGCCACACGCATTGGAAATGTCTTCCTCTATCATTCGCTCCAAGAGTGGAAGGTTGCTTAACTGAGGAGCTCTGAGAATGGAACGGCAAGAGGTGTTCCGCTTACGTCATAAACAGTGCACCAGAGCGCTTAGCAACGGGCACAACGAAACGGGTTTGCGGGTTAGTGACCATTCCCGCCTAGGGCTGGCAATGCACGGGCACTGCCAAAAGGCAAAGGAAGGCACTTAGCATGCGGCTTGTGCGCAAAGCTTTCAGACTGCCAGAGGACCGCAGCTGTGGTAAGCCCGCTTGCTCATTTGACGTTAGATGTCGCCTGCAAGAACTTCACCCGCATCTGGTTTATGCTGCTACCTGTTGTTTGGGGACAACAAGAGCACATGTAGCAAATGCTTTTTCCTGTTTCATTTTGCTAGACCACGCTCTTCACTGGCTCTTTAGTTCTTTACAAACTCCTATGTGCGTGCTGCTGCTTCCATCTGACAAGGAGCACAGCCTTCTGACAGCAGCTTTCAACTTGCCTAAGAAACAGCTTGGCCATTTAGATGTGATGCAAATCTGTGTGTGTTGTAAGGTGCAGGTGCAAGCTCCTGACAAAGGTGTTCTCTTGGTTCAGTTTTTATATGCCAAATACATTGGAAATGATTTCCTCTGGCATTTGCACCAAGAGTCGCAGATTACTTAACTGAGGAGCTCTGAGAATGGAACGGCAAGAGGTGTTCCGCTTACGTCATAAACAGTGCTCCAGAGCGCTTAGCAATGGGCACAACGAAACGTGTCTGTGGGATAGTGACCATTTTCGCCTAGTGCTGGCAATGCACGAGCACTGCCAAAAGGCAAAGGAAGGCCCTTAGCATGCGGCTTGTGCTCAAAGCTTTCAGACTGCCAGAGGACCGCAGCTGTGGTAAGCCCGCTTGCTCATTTGACGTTAGATGTCGCCTGCAAGAACTTCACCCGCATCTGGTTTATGCTGCTACCTGTTGTTTGGGGATAACAAGAGCACATGTAGCAAATGCTTTTTCTTGTTTCATTTTGCTAGACCACGCTCTTCTGTGGCTCTTTAGTTCTTTACAAACTCCTATGTGCGTGCTGCTGCTTCCATCTGACAAGGAGCACAGCCTTCTGACAGCAGCTTTCAACTTGCCTAAGAAACAGCTAGGACATTTAGATGTGATGCAAATCTGTGTGTGTGTAAGGTGCAGGTGCAAGCTCCTGACAAAGGTGCTTTCTAGGTCCAGTTTCAATCTGCCACACGCATTGGAAATGTCTTCCTCTATCATTCGCTCCAAGAGTGGAAGGTTGCTTAACTGAGGAGCTCTGAGAATGGAACGGCAAGAGGTGTTCCGCTTACGTCATAAACAGTGCACCAGAGCGCTTAGCAACGGGCACAACGAAACGGGTGTGCGGGTTAGTGACCATTCCCGCCTAGTGCTGGCAATGCACGGGCACTGCCAAAAGGCAAAGGAAGGCACTTAGCATGCGGCTTGTGCGCAAAGCTTTCAGACTGCCAGAGGACCGCAGCTGTGGTAAGCCCGCTTGCTCATTTGACGTTAGATGTCGCCTGCAAGAACTTCACCCGCATCTGGTTTATGCTGCTACCTGTTGTTTGGGGACAACAAGAGCACATGTAGCAAATGCTTTTTCCTGTTTCATTTTGCTAGACCACGCTCTTCACTGGCTCTTTAGTTCTTTACAAACTCCTATGTGCGTGCTGCTGCTTCCATCTGACAAAGAGCACAGCCTTCTGACAGCAGCTTTCAACTTGCCTAAGAAACAGCTTGGCCATTTAGATGTGATGCAAATCTGTGTGTGTTGTAAGGTGCAGGTGCAAGCTCCTGACAAAGGTGTTCTCTTGGTTCAGTTTTTATATGCCAAATACATTGGAAATGATTTCCTCTGGCATTTGCACCAAGAGTCGCAGATTACTTAACTGAGGAGCTCTGAGAATGGAACGGCAAGAGGTGTTCCGCTTACGTCATAAACAGTGCACCAGAGCGCTTAGCAACGGGCACAACGAAACGGGTGTGCGGGTTAGTGACCATTCCCGCCTAGTGCTGGCAATGCACGGGCACTGCCAAAAGGCAAAGGAAGGCACTTAGCATGCGGCTTGTGCGCAAAGCTTTCAGACTGCCAGAGGACCGCAGCTGTGGTAAGCCCGCTTGCTCATTTGACGTTAGATGTCGCCTGCAAGAACTTCACCCGCATCTGGTTTATGCTGCTACCTGTTGTTTGGGGATAACAAGAGCACATGTAGCAAATGCTTTTTCTTGTTTCATTTTGCTAGACCACGCTCTTCTGTGGCTCTTTAGTCCTTTACAAACTCCTATGTGAGTGCTGCTGCTTCCATCTGACAAGGAGCACAGCCTTCTGACAGCAGCTTTCAACTTGCCTAAGAAACAGCTTGGACATTTAGATGTGATGCAAATCTGTGTGTGTGTAAGGTGCAGGTGCAAGCTCCTGACAAAGGTGTTTTCTAGGTCCAGTTTCAATCTGCCACACGCATTGGAAATGTCTTCCTCTATCATTCGCTCCAAGAGTGGAAGGTTGCTTAACTGAGGAGCTCTGAGAATGGAACGGCAAGAGGTGTTCCGCTTACGTCATAAACAGTGCACCAGAGCGCTTAGCAACGGGCACAACGAAACGGGTTTGCGGGTTAGTGACCATTCCCGCCTAGTGCTGGCAATGCACGGGCACTGCCAAAAGGCAAAGGAAGGCACTTAGCATCCGGCTTGTGCGCAAAGCTTTCAGACTGCCAGAGGACCGCAGCTGTGGTAAGCCCGCTTGCTCATTTGACGTTAGATGTCGCCTGCAAGAACTTCACCCGCATCTGGTTTATGCTGCTACCTGTTGTTTGGGGACAACAAGAGCACATGTAGCAAATGCTTTTTCCTGTTTCATTTTGCTAGACCACGCTCTTCAGTGGCTCTTTAGTTCTTTACAAACTCCTATGTGCGTGCTGCTGCTTCCATCTGACAAGGAGCACAGCCTTCTGACAGCAGCTTTCAACTTGCCTAAGAAACAGCTTGGCCATTTAGATGTGATGCAAATCTGTGTGTGTTGTAAGGTGCAGGTGCAAGCTCCTGACAAAGGTGTTCTCTTGGTTCAGTTTTTATATGCCAAATACATTGGAAATGATTTCCTCTGGCATTTGCACCAAGAGTCGCAGATTACTTAACTGAGGAGCTCTGAGAATGGAACGGCAAGAGGTGTTCCGCTTACGTCATAAACAGTGCTCCAGAGCGCTTAGCAATGGGCACAACGAAACGTGTCTGTGGGATAGTGACCATTTTCGCCTAGTGCTGGCAATGCACGAGCACTGCCAAAAGGCAAAGGAAGGCCCTTAGCATGCGGCTTGTGCTCAAAGCTTTCAGACTGCCAGAGGACCGCAGCTGTGGTAAGCCCGCTTGCTCATTTGACGTTAGATGTCGCCTGCAAGAACTTCACCCGCATCTGGTTTATGCTGCTACCTGTTGTTTGGGGATAACAAGAGCACATGTAGCAAATGCTTTTTGTTGTTTCATTTTGATAGACCACGCTCTTCTGTGGCTCTTTAGTTCTTTACAAACTCCTATGTGCGTGCTGCTGCTTCCATCTGACAAGGAGCACAGCCTTCTGACAGCAGCTTTCAACTTGCCTAAGAAACAGCTAGGACATTTAGATGTGATGCAAATCTGTGTGTGTGTAAGGTGCAGGTGCAAGCTCCTGACAAAGGTGCTTTCTAGGTCCAGTTTCAATCTGCCACACGCATTGGAAATGTCTTCCTCTATCATTCGCTCCAAGAGTGGAAGGTTGCTTAACTGAGGAGCTCTGAGAATGGAACGGCAAGAGGTGTTCCGCTTACGTCATAAACAGTGCACCAGAGCGCTTAGCAACGGGCACAACGAAACGGGTGTGCGGGTTAGTGACCATTCCCGCCTAGTGCTGGCAATGCACGGGCACTGCCAAAAGGCAAAGGAAGGCACTTAGCATGCGGCTTGTGCGCAAAGCTTTCAGACTGCCAGAGGACCGCAGCTGTGGTAAGCCCGCTTGCTCATTTGACGTTAGATGTCGCCTGCAAGAACTTCACCCGCATCTGGTTTATGCTGCTACCTGTTGTTTGGGGACAACAAGAGCACATGTAGCAAATGCTTTTTCCTGTTTCATTTTGCTAGACCACGCTCTTCACTGGCTCTTTAGTTCTTTACAAACTCCTATGTGCGTGCTGCTGCTTCCATCTGACAAAGAGCACAGCCTTCTGACAGCAGCTTTCAACTTGCCTAAGAAACAGCTTGGCCATTTAGATGTGATGCAAATCTGTGTGTGTTGTAAGGTGCAGGTGCAAGCTCCTGACAAAGGTGTTCTCTTGGTTCAGTTTTTATATGCCAAATACATTGGAAATGATTTCCTCTGGCATTTGCACCAAGAGTCGCAGATTACTTAACTGAGGAGCTCTGAGAATGGAACGGCAAGAGGTGTTCCGCTTACGTCATAAACAGTGCACCAGAGCGCTTAGCAACGGGCACAATGAAACGGGTGTGCGGGTTAGTGACCATTCCCGCCTAGTGCTGGCAATGCACGGGCACTGCCAAAAGGCAAAGGAAGGCACTTAGCATGCGGCTTGTGCGCAAAGCTTTCAGACTGCCAGAGGACCGCAGCTGTGGTATGCCCGCTTGCTCATTTGACGTTAGATGTCGCCTGCAAGAACTTCACCCGCATCTGGTTTATGCTGCTACCTGTTGTTTGGGGATAACAAGAGCACATGTAGCAAATGCTTTTTCTTGTTTCATTTTGCTAGACCACGCTCTTCTGTGGCTCTTTAGTCCTTTACAAACTCCTATGTGAGTGCTGCTGCTTCCATCTGACAAGGAGCACAGCCTTCTGACAGCAGCTTTCAACTTGCCTAAGAAACAGCTTGGACATTTAGATGTGATGCAAATCTGTGTGTGTGTAAGGTGCAGGTGCAAGCTCCTGACAAAGGTGCTTTCTAGGTCCAGTTTCAATCTGCCACACGCATTGGAAATGTCTTCCTCTATCATTCGCTCCAAGAGTGGAAGGTTGCTTAACTGAGGAGCTCTGAGAATGGAACGGCAAGAGGTGTTCCGCTTACGTCATAAACAGTGCACCAGAGCGCTTAGCAACGGGCACAACGAAACGGGTGTGCGGGTTAGTGACCATTCCCGCCTAGTGCTGGCAATGCACGGGCACTGCCAAAAGGCAAAGGAAGGCACTTAGCATCCGGTTTGTGCGCAAAGCTTTCAGACTGCCAGAGGACCGCAGCTGTGGTAAGCCCGCTTGCTCATTTGACGTTAGATGTCGCCTGCAAGAACTTCACCCGCATCTGGTTTATGCTGCTACCTGTTGTTTGGGGACAACAAGAGCACATGTAGCAAATGCTTTTTCATGTTTCATTTTGCTAGACCACGCTCTTCTGTGGCTCTTTAGTGCTTGCCAAACTGCTGTGTGCGTGCTGCCGCTTCCATCTGACAAAGAGCACAGCCTTCTGACAGCAGCTTTCAACTTGTCTAAGAAAGACCTTGGTCATTTAGATGTGATGCAAATCTGTGTGTGTTGTAAGGTGCAGGTGCAAGCTCCTGACAAAGGTGTTCTCTAGGTTCAGTTTTTATATGCCAAATACATTGGAATTGATTTCCTCTGGCATTTGCACCAAGAGTCGTAGATTACTTAACTGAGGAGCTCTGAGAATGGAACGGCAAGGGGTGTTCCGCTTACGTCATAAACAGTGCTCCAGAGCGCTTAGCAATGGGCACAACGAAACGTGTCTGTGGGATAGTGACCATTCCCGCCTAGTGCTGGCAATGCACGAGCACTGCCAAAAGGCAAAGGAAGGCCCTTAGCATGCGGCTTGTGCTCAAAGCTTTCAGACTGCCAGAGGACCGCAGCTGTGGTAAGCCCGCTTGCTCATTTGACGTTAGATGTCGCCTGCAAGAACTTCACCCGCACCTGGTTTATGCTGCTACCTGTTGTTTGGGGACAACAAGAGCACATGTAGCAAATGCTTTTTCCTGTTTCATTTTGCTAGACCACGCTCTTCAGTGGCTCTTTAGTTCTTTACAAACTCCTATGTGCGTGCTGCTGCTTCCATCTGACAAGGAACACAGCCTTCTGACAGCAGCTTTCAACTTGCCTAAGAAACAGCTTGGACATTTAGATGTGATGCAAATCTGTGTGTGTGTAAGGTGCAGGTGCAAGCTCCTGACAAAGGTGTTTTCTAGGTCCAGTTTCAATCTGCCACACGCATTGGAAATGTCTTCCTCTATCATTCGCTCCAAGAGTGGAAGTTTACTTAACTGAGGAGCTCTGAGAATGGAACGGCAAGAGGTGTTCCGCTTACGTCATAAACAGTGCACCAGAGCGCTTAGCAACGGGCACAACGAAACGGGTGTGCGGGTTAGTGACCATTCCCGCCTAGTGCTGGCAATGCACGGGCACTGCCAAAAGGCAAAGGAAGGCACTTAGCATGCGGCTTGTGCGCAAAGCTTTCAGACTGCCAGAGGACCGCAGCTGTGGTAAGCCCGCTTGCTCATTTGACGTTAGATGTCGCCTGCAAGAACTTCACCCGCATCTGGTTTATGCTGCTACCTGTTGTTTGGGGACAACAAGAGCACATGTAGCAAATGCTTTTTCCTGTTTCATTTTGCTAGACCACGCTCTTCACTGGCTCTTTAGTTCTTTACAAACTCCTATGTGCGTGCTGCTGCTTCCATCTGACAAGGAGCACAGCCTTCTGACAGCAGCTTTCAACTTGCCTAAGAAACAGCTTGGACATTTAGATGTGATGCAAATCTGTGTGTGTGTAAGGTGCAGGTGCAAGCTCCTGACAAAGGTGCTTTCTAGGTCCGGTTTCAATCTGCCACACGCATTTGAAATGTCTTCCTCTATCATTCGCTCCAAGAGTGGAAGGTTGCTTAACTGAGGAGCTCTGAGAATGGAACGGCAAGAGGTGTTCCGCTTACGTCATAAACAGTGCACCAGAGCGCTTAGCAACGGGCACAACGAAACGGGTTTGCGGGTTAGTGACCATTCCCGCCTAGTGCTGGCAATGCACGGGCACTGCCAAAAGGCAAAGGAAGGCACTTAGCATCCGGCTTGTGCGCAAAGCTTTCAGACTGCCAGAGGACCGCAGCTGTGGTAAGCCCGCTTGCTCATTTGACGTTAGATGTCGCCTGCAAGAACTTCACCCGCATCTGGTTTATGCTGCTACCTGTTGTTTGGGGACAACAAGAGCACATGTAGCAAATGCTTTTTCCTCTTTCATTTTGCTAGACCACGCTCTTCACTGGCTCTTTAGTTCTTTACAAACTCCTATGTGCGTGCTGCTGCTTCCATCTGACAAGGAGCACAGCCTTCTGACAGCAGCTTTCAACTTGCCTAAGAAACAGCTTGGCCATTTAGATGTGATGCAAATCTGTGTGTGTTGTAAGGTGCAGGTGCAAGCTCCTGACAAAGGTGTTCTCTTGGTTCAGTTTTTATATGCCAAATACATTGGAAATGATTTCCTCTGGCATTTGCACCAAGAGTCGCAGATTACTTAACTGAGGAGCTCTGAGAATGGAACGGCAAGAGGTGTTCCGCTTACGTCATAAACAGTGCTCCAGAGCGCTTAGCAATGGGCACAACGAAACGTGTCTGTGGGATAGTGACCATTTTCGCCTAGTGCTGGCAATGCACGAGCACTGCCAAAAGGCAAAGGAAGGCCCTTAGCATGCGGCTTGTGCTCAAAGCTTTCAGACTGCCAGAGGACCGCAGCTGTGGTAAGCCCGCTTGCTCATTTGACGTTAGATGTCGCCTGCAAGAACTTCACCCGCATCTGGTTTATGCTGCTACCTGTTGTTTGGGGATAACAAGAGCACATGTAGCAAATGCTTTTTCTTGTTTCATTTTGCTAGACCACGCTCTTCTGTGGCTCTTTAGTTCTTTACAAACTCCTATGTGCGTGCTGCTGCTTCCATCTGACAAGGAGCACAGCCTTCTGACAGCAGCTTTCAACTTGCCTAAGAAACATCTAGGACATTTAGATGTGATGCAAATCTGTGTGTGTGTAAGGTGCAGGTGTAAGCTCCTGACAAAGGTGCTTTCTAGGTCCAGTTTCAATCTGCCACACGCATTGGAAATGTCTTCCTCTATCATTCGCTCCAAGAGTGGAAGGTTGCTTAACTGAGGAGCTCTGAGAATGGAACGGCAAGAGGTGTTCCGCTTACGTCATAAACAGTGCACCAGAGCGCTTAGCAACGGGCACAACGAAACGGGTGTGCGGGTTAGTGACCATTCCCGCCTAGTGCTGGCAATGCACGGGCACTGCCAAAAGGCAAAGGAAGGCACTTAGCATGCGGCTTGTGCGCAAAGCTTTCAGACTGCCAGAGGACCGCAGCTGTGGTAAGCCCGCTTGCTCATTTGACATTAGATGTCGCCTGCAAGAACTTCACCCGCATCTGGTTTATGCTGCTACCTGTTGTTTGGGGACAACAAGAGCACATGTAGCAAATGCTTTTTCCTGTTTCATTTTGCTAGACCACGCTCTTCACTGGCTCTTTAGTTCTTTACAAACTCCTATGTGCGTGCTGCTGCTTCCATCTGACAAAGAGCACAGCCTTCTGACAGCAGCTTTCAACTTGCCTAAGAAACAGCTTGGCCATTTAGATGTGATGCAAATCTGTGTGTGTTGTAAGGTGCAGGTGCAAGCTCCTGACAAAGGTGTTCTCTTGGTTCAGTTTTTATATGCCAAATACATTGGAAATGATTTCCTCTGGCATTTGCACCAAGAGTCGCAGATTACTTAACTGAGGAGCTCTGAGAATGGAACGGCAAGAGGTGTTCCGCTTACGTCATAAACAGTGCACCAGAGCGCTTAGCAACGGGCACAACGAAACGGGTTTGCGGGTTAGTGACCATTCCCGCCTAGTGCTGGCAATGCACGGGCACTGCCAAAAGGCAAAGGAAGGCACTTAGCATGCGGCTTGTGCGCAAAGCTTTCAGACTGCCAGAGGACCGCAGCTGTGGTAAGCCCGCTTGCTCATTTGACGTTAGATGTCGCCTGCAAGAACTTCACCCGCATCTGGTTTATGCTGCTACCTGTTGTTTGGGGATAACAAGAGCACATGTAGCAAATGCTTTTTCTTGTTTCATTTTGCTAGACCACGCTCTTCTGTGGCTCTTTAGTCCTTTACAAACTCCTATGTGAGTGCTGCTGCTTCCATCTGACAAGGAGCACAGCCTTCTGACAGCAGCTTTCAACTTGCCTAAGAAACAGCTTGGACATTTAGATGTGATGCAAATCTGTGTGTGTGTAAGGTGCAGGTGCAAGCTCCTGACAAAGGTGCTTTCTAGGTCCGGTTTCAATCTGCCACACGCATTTGAAATGTCTTCCTCTATCATTCGCTCCAAGAGTGGAAGGTTGCTTAACTGAGGAGCTCTGAGAATGGAACGGCAAGAGGTGTTCCGCTTACGTCATAAACAGTGCACCAGAGCGCGTAGCAACGGGCACAACGAAACGGGTGTGCGGGTTAGTGACCATTCCCGCCTAGTGCTGGCAATGCACGGGCACTGCCAAAAGGCAAAGGAAGGCACTTAGCATGCGGCTTGTGCGCAAAGCTTTCAGACTGCCAGAGGACCGCAGCTGTGGTAAGCCCGCTTGCTCATTTGACGTTAGCTGTCGCCTGCAAGAACTTCACCCGCATCTGGTTTATGCTGCTACCTGTTGTTTGGGGACAACAAGAGCACATGTAGCAAATGCTTTTTCCTGTTTCATTTTGCTAGACCACGCTCTTCACTGGCTCTTTAGTTCTTTACAAACTCCTATGTGCGTGCTGCTGCTTCCATCTGACAAGGAGCACAGCCTTCTGACAGCAGCTTTCAACTTGCCTAAGAAACAGCTTGGCCATTTAGATGTGATGCAAATCTGTGTGTGTTGTAAGGTGCAGGTGCAAGCTCCTGACAAAGGTGTTCTCTAGGTTCAGTTTTTATATGCCAAATACATTGGAAATGATTTCCTCTGGCATTTGCACCAAGAGTCGCAGATTACTTAACTGAGGAGCTCTGAGAATGGAACGGCAAGAGGTGTTCCGCTTACGTCATAAACAGTGCACCAGAGCGCTTAGCAACGGGCACAACGAAACGGGTGTGCGGGTTAGTGACCATTCCCGCCTAGTGCTGGCAATGCACGGGCACTGCCAAAAGGCAAAGGAAGGCACTTAGCATGCGGCTTGTGCTCAAAGCTTTCAGACTGCCAGAGGACCGCAGCTGTGGTAAGCCCGCTTGCTCATTTGACGTTAGATGTCGCCTGCAAGAACTTCACCCGCATCTGGTTTATGCTGCTACCAGTTGTTTGGGGACAACAAGAGCACATGTAGCAAATGCTTTTTCCTGTTTCATTTTGCTAGACCACGCTCTTCTGTGGCTCTTTAGTCCTTTACAAACTCCTATGTGCGTGCTGCTGCTTCCATCTGACAAGGAGCACAGCCTTCTGACAGCAGCTTTCAACTTGCCTAAGAAACAGCTTGGACATTTAGATGTGATGCAAATCTGTGTGTGTGTAAGGTGCAGGTGCAAGCTCCTGACAAAGGTGTTTTCTAGGTCCAGTTTCAATCTGCCACACGCATTGGAAATGTCTTCCTCTATCATTCGCTCCAAGAGTGGAAGGTTGCTTAACTGAGGAGCTCTGAGAATGGAACGGCAAGAGGTGTTCCGCTTACGTCATAAACAGTGCACCAGAGCGCTTAGCAACGGGCACAACGAAACGGGTTTGCGGGTTAGTGACCATTCCCGCCTAGGGCTGG
This sequence comes from Poecile atricapillus, assembly GCF_030490865.1. NCBI lineage: Eukaryota > Metazoa > Chordata > Aves > Passeriformes > Paridae > Poecile > Poecile atricapillus. The sequence continues at coordinate 352,748 of NW_026709235.1, read as the reverse complement.
CAATGCACGGGCACTGCCAAAAGGCAAAGGAAGGCACTTAGCATGCGGCTTGTGCGCAAAGCTTTCAGACTGCCAGAGGACCGCAGCTGTGGTAAGCCCGCTTGCTCATTTGACGTTAGATGTCGCCTGCAAGAACTTCACCCGCATCTGGTTTATGCTGCTACCTGTTGTTTGGGGACAACAAGAGCACATGTAGCAAATGCTTTTTCCTGTTTCATTTTGCTAGACCACGCTCTTCACTGGCTCTTTAGTTCTTTACAAACTCCTATGTGCGTGCTGCTGCTTCCATCTGACAAGGAGCACAGCCTTCTGACAGCAGCTTTCAACTTGCCTAAGAAACAGCTTGGCCATTTAGATGTGATGCAAATCTGTGTGTGTTGTAAGGTGCAGGTGCAAGCTCCTGACAAAGGTGTTCTCTTGGTTCAGTTTTTATATGCCAAATACATTGGAAATGATTTCCTCTGGCATTTGCACCAAGAGTCGCAGATTACTTAACTGAGGAGCTCTGAGAATGGAACGGCAAGAGGTGTTCCGCTTACGTCATAAACAGTGCTCCAGAGCGCTTAGCAATGGGCACAACGAAACGTGTCTGTGGGATAGTGACCATTTTCGCCTAGTGCTGGCAATGCACGAGCACTGCCAAAAGGCAAAGGAAGGCCCTTAGCATGCGGCTTGTGCTCAAAGCTTTCAGACTGCCAGAGGACCGCAGCTGTGGTAAGCCCGCTTGCTCATTTGACGTTAGATGTCGCCTGCAAGAACTTCACCCGCATCTGGTTTATGCTGCTACCTGTTGTTTGGGGATAACAAGAGCGCATGTAGCAAATGCTTTTTCTTGTTTCATTTTGCTAGACCACGCTCTTCTGTGGCTCTTTAGTTCTTTACAAACTCCTATGTGCGTGCTGCTGCTTCCATCTGACAAGGAGCACAGCCTTCTGACAGCAGCTTTCAACTTGCCTAAGAAACAGCTAGGACATTTAGATGTGATGCAAATCTGTGTGTGTGTAAGGTGCAGGTGCAAGCTCCTGACAAAGGTGCTTTCTAGGTCCAGTTTCAATCTGCCACACGCATTGGAAATGTCTTCCTCTATCATTCGCTCCAAGAGTGGAAGGTTGCTTAACTGAGGAGCTCTGAGAATGGAACGGCAAGAGGTGTTCCGCTTACGTCATAAACAGTGCACCAGAGCGCTTAGCAACGGGCACAACGAAACGGGTGTGCGGGTTAGTGACCATTCCCGCCTAGTGCTGGCAATGCACGGGCACTGCCAAAAGGCAAAGGAAGGCACTTAGCATGCGGCTTGTGCGCAAAGCTTTCAGACTGCCAGAGGACCGCAGCTGTGGTAAGCCCGCTTGCTCATTTGACGTTAGATGTCGCCTGCAAGAACTTCACCCGCATCTGGTTTATGCTGCTACCTGTTGTTTGGGGACAACAAGAGCACATGTAGCAAATGCTTTTTCCTGTTTCATTTTGCTAGACCACGCTCTTCACTGGCTCTTTAGTTCTTTACAAACTCCTATGTGCGTGCTGCTGCTTCCATCTGACAAAGAGCACAGCCTTCTGACAGCAGCTTTCAACTTGCCTAAGAAACAGCTTGGCCATTTAGATGTGATGCAAATCTGTGTGTGTTGTAAGGTGCAGGTGCAAGCTCCTGACAAAGGTGTTCTCTTGGTTCAGTTTTTATATGCCAAATACATTGGAAATGATTTCCTCTGGCATTTGCACCAAGAGTCGCAGATTACTTAACTGAGGAGCTCTGAGAATGGAACGGCAAGAGGTGTTCCGCTTACGTCATAAACAGTGCACCAGAGCGCTTAGCAACGGGCACAACGAAACGGGTGTGCGGGTTAGTGACCATTCCCGCCTAGTGCTGGCAATGCACGGGCACTGCCAAAAGGCAAAGGAAGGCACTTAGCATGCGGCTTGTGCGCAAAGCTTTCAGACTGCCAGAGGACCGCAGCTGTGGTAAGCCCGCTTGCTCATTTGACGTTAGATGTCGCCTGCAAGAACTTCACCCGCATCTGGTTTATGCTGCTACCTGTTGTTTGGGGACAACAAGAGCACATGTAGCAAATGCTTTTTCCTGTTTCATTTTGCTAGACCACGCTCTTCAGTGGCTCTTTAGTTCTTTACAAACTCCTATGTGCGTGCTGCTGCTTCCATCTGACAAGGAGCACAGCCTTCTGACAGCAGCTTTCAACTTGCCTAAGAAACAGCTTGGCCATTTAGATGTGATGCAAATCTGTGTGTGTTGTAAGGTGCAGGTGCAAGCTCCTGACAAAGGTGTTCTCTTGGTTCAGTTTTTATATGCCAAATACATTGGAAATGATTTCCTCTGGCATTTGCACCAAGAGTCGCAGATTACTTAACTGAGGAGCTCTGAGAATGGAACGGCAAGAGGTGTTCCGCTTACGTCATAAACAGTGCTCCAGAGCGCTTAGCAATGGGCACAACGAAACGTGTCTGTGGGATAGTGACCATTTTCGCCTAGTGCTGGCAATGCACGAGCACTGCCAAAAGGCAAAGGAAGGCCCTTAGCATGCGGCTTGTGCTCAAAGCTTTCAGACTGCCAGAGGACCGCAGCTGTGGTAAGCCCGCTTGCTCATTTGACGTTAGATGTCGCCTGCAAGAACTTCACCCGCATCTGGTTTATGCTGCTACCTGTTGTTTGGGGATAACAAGAGCACATGTAGCAAATGCTTTTTGTTGTTTCATTTTGATAGACCACGCTCTTCTGTGGCTCTTTAGTTCTTTACAAACTCCTATGTGCGTGCTGCTGCTTCCATCTGACAAGGAGCACAGCCTTCTGACAGCAGCTTTCAACTTGCCTAAGAAACAGCTAGGACATTTAGATGTGATGCAAATCTGTGTGTGTGTAAGGTGCAGGTGCAAGCTCCTGACAAAGGTGCTTTCTAGGTCCAGTTTCAATCTGCCACACGCATTGGAAATGTCTTCCTCTATCATTCGCTCCAAGAGTGGAAGGTTGCTTAACTGAGGAGCTCTGAGAATGGAACGGCAAGAGGTGTTCCGCTTACGTCATAAACAGTGCACCAGAGCGCTTAGCAACGGGCACAACGAAACGGGTGTGCGGGTTAGTGACCATTCCCGCCTAGTGCTGGCAATGCACGGGCACTGCCAAAAGGCAAAGGAAGGCACTTAGCATGCGGCTTGTGCGCAAAGCTTTCAGACTGCCAGAGGACCGCAGCTGTGGTAAGCCCGCTTGCTCATTTGACGTTAGATGTCGCCTGCAAGAACTTCACCCGCATCTGGTTTATGCTGCTACCTGTTGTTTGGGGACAACAAGAGCACATGTAGCAAATGCTTTTTCCTGTTTCATTTTGCTAGACCACGCTCTTCACTGGCTCTTTAGTTCTTTACAAACTCCTATGTGCGTGCTGCTGCTTCCATCTGACAAAGAGCACAGCCTTCTGACAGCAGCTTTCAACTTGCCTAAGAAACAGCTTGGCCATTTAGATGTGATGCAAATCTGTGTGTGTTGTAAGGTGCAGGTGCAAGCTCCTGACAAAGGTGTTCTCTTGGTTCAGTTTTTATATGCCAAATACATTGGAAATGATTTCCTCTGGCATTTGCACCAAGAGTCGCAGATTACTTAACTGAGGAGCTCTGAGAATGGAACGGCAAGAGGTGTTCCGCTTACGTCATAAACAGTGCACCAGAGCGCTTAGCAACGGGCACAATGAAACGGGTGTGCGGGTTAGTGACCATTCCCGCCTAGTGCTGGCAATGCACGGGCACTGCCAAAAGGCAAAGGAAGGCACTTAGCATGCGGCTTGTGCGCAAAGCTTTCAGACTGCCAGAGGACCGCAGCTGTGGTATGCCCGCTTGCTCATTTGACGTTAGATGTCGCCTGCAAGAACTTCACCCGCATCTGGTTTATGCTGCTACCTGTTGTTTGGGGATAACAAGAGCACATGTAGCAAATGCTTTTTCTTGTTTCATTTTGCTAGACCACGCTCTTCTGTGGCTCTTTAGTCCTTTACAAACTCCTATGTGAGTGCTGCTGCTTCCATCTGACAAGGAGCACAGCCTTCTGACAGCAGCTTTCAACTTGCCTAAGAAACAGCTTGGACATTTAGATGTGATGCAAATCTGTGTGTGTGTAAGGTGCAGGTGCAAGCTCCTGACAAAGGTGCTTTCTAGGTCCAGTTTCAATCTGCCACACGCATTGGAAATGTCTTCCTCTATCATTCGCTCCAAGAGTGGAAGGTTGCTTAACTGAGGAGCTCTGAGAATGGAACGGCAAGAGGTGTTCCGCTTACGTCATAAACAGTGCACCAGAGCGCTTAGCAACGGGCACAACGAAACGGGTGTGCGGGTTAGTGACCATTCCCGCCTAGTGCTGGCAATGCACGGGCACTGCCAAAAGGCAAAGGAAGGCACTTAGCATCCGGCTTGTGCGCAAAGCTTTCAGACTGCCAGAGGACCGCAGCTGTGGTAAGCCCGCTTGCTCATTTGACGTTAGATGTCGCCTGCAAGAACTTCACCCGCATCTGGTTTATGCTGCTACCTGTTGTTTGGGGACAACAAGAGCACATGTAGCAAATGCTTTTTCCTGTTTCATTTTGCTAGACCACGCTCTTCACTGGCTCTTTAGTTCTTTACAAACTCCTATGTGCGTGCTGCTGCTTCCATCTGACAAGGAGCACAGCCTTCTGACAGCAGCTTTCAACTTGCCTAAGAAACAGCTTGGCCATTTAGATGTGATGCAAATCTGTGTGTGTTGTAAGGTGCAGGTGCAAGCTCCTGACAAAGGTGTTCTCTAGGTTCAGTTTTTATATGCCAAATACATTGGAAATGATTTCCTCTGGCATTTGCACCAAGAGTCGCAGATTACTTAACTGAGGAGCTCTGAGAATGGAACGGCAAGGGGTGTTCCGCTTACGTCATAAACAGTGCTCCAGAGCGCTTAGCAATGGGCACAACGAAACGTGTCTGTGGGATAGTGACCATTCCCGCCTAGTGCTGGCAATGCACGAGCACTGCCAAAAGGCAAAGGAAGGCCCTTAGCATGCGGCTTGTGCTCAAAGCTTTCAGACTGCCAGAGGACCGCAGCTGTGGTAAGCCCGCTTGCTCATTTGACGTTAGATGTCGCCTGCAAGAACTTCACCCGCATCTGGTTTATGCTGCTACCTGTTGTTTGGGGACAACAAGAGCACATGTAGCAAATGCTTTTTCCTGTTTCATTTTGCTAGACCACGCTCTTCACTGGCTCTTTAGTTCTTTACAAACTCCTATGTGCGTGCTGCTGCTTCCATCTGACAAGGAGCACAGCCTTCTGACAGCAGCTTTCAACTTGCCTAAGAAACAGCTTGGCCATTTAGATGTGATGCAAATCTGTGTGTGTGTAAGGTGCAGGTGCAAGCTCCTGACAAAGGTGCTTTCTAGGTCCAGTTTCAATCTGCCACACGCATTGGAAATGTCTTCCTCTATCATTCGCTCCAAGAGTGGAAGGTTGCTTAACTGAGGAGCTCTGAGAATGGAACGGCAAGAGGTGTTCCGCTTACGTCATAAACAGTGCACCAGAGCGCTTAGCAACGGGCACAACGAAACGGGTGTGCGGGTTAGTGACCATTCCCGCCTAGTGCTGGCAATGCACGGGCACTGCCAAAAGGCAAAGGAAGGCACTTAGCATGCGGCTTGTGCGCAAAGCTTTCAGACTGCCAGAGGACCGCAGCTGTGGTATGCCCGCTTGCTCATTTGACGTTAGATGTCGCCTGCAAGAACTTCACCCGCATCTGGTTTATGCTGCTACCTGTTGTTTGGGGATAACAAGAGCACATGTAGCAAATGCTTTTTCTTGTTTCATTTTGCTAGACCACGCTCTTCTGTGGCTCTTTAGTCCTTTACAAACTCCTATGTGAGTGCTGCTGCTTCCATCTGACAAGGAGCACAGCCTTCTGACAGCAGCTTTCAACTTGCCTAAGAAACAGCTTGGACATTTAGATGTGATGCAAATCTGTGTGTGTGTAAGGTGCAGGTGCAAGCTCCTGACAAAGGTGTTTTCTAGGTCCAGTTTCAATCTGCCACACGCATTGGAAATGTCTTCCTCTATCATTCGCTCCAAGAGTGGAAGGTTGCTTAACTGAGGAGCTCTGAGAATGGAACGGCAAGAGGTGTTCCGCTTACGTCATAAACAGTGCACCAGAGCGCTTAGCAACGGGCACAACGAAACGGGTTTGCGGGTTAGTGACCATTCCCGCCTAGTGCTGGCAATGCACGGGCACTGCCAAAAGGCAAAGGAAGGCACTTAGCATCCGGCTTGTGCGCAAAGCTTTCAGACTGCCAGAGGACCGCAGCTGTGGTAAGCCCGCTTGCTCATTTGACGTTAGATGTCGCCTGCAAGAACTTCACCCGCATCTGGTTTATGCTGCTACCTGTTGTTTGGGGACAACAAGAGCACATGTAGCAAATGCTTTTTCCTGTTTCATTTTGCTAGACCACGCTCTTCAGTGGCTCTTTAGTTCTTTACAAACTCCTATGTGCGTGCTGCTGCTTCCATCTGACAAGGAGCACAGCCTTCTGACAGCAGCTTTCAACTTGCCTAAGAAACAGCTTGGCCATTTAGATGTGATGCAAATCTGTGTGTGTTGTAAGGTGCAGGTGCAAGCTCCTGACAAAGGTGTTCTCTTGGTTCAGTTTTTATATGCCAAATACATTGGAAATGATTTCCTCTGGCATTTGCACCAAGAGTCGCAGATTACTTAACTGAGGAGCTCTGAGAATGGAACGGCAAGAGGTGTTCCGCTTACGTCATAAACAGTGCTCCAGAGCGCTTAGCAATGGGCACAACGAAACGTGTCTGTGGGATAGTGACCATTTTCGCCTAGTGCTGGCAATGCACGAGCACTGCCAAAAGGCAAAGGAAGGCCCTTAGCATGCGGCTTGTGCTCAAAGCTTTCAGACTGCCAGAGGACCGCAGCTGTGGTAAGCCCGCTTGCTCATTTGACGTTAGATGTCGCCTGCAAGAACTTCACCCGCATCTGGTTTATGCTGCTACCTGTTGTTTGGGGATAACAAGAGCACATGTAGCAAATGCTTTTTCCTGTTTCATTTTGCTAGACCACGCTCTTCTGTGGCTCTTTAGTTCTTTACAAACTCCTATGTGCGTGCTGCTGCTTCCATCTGACAAGGAGCACAGCCTTCTGACAGCAGCTTTCAACTTGCCTAAGAAACAGCTAGGACATTTAGATGTGATGCAAATCTGTGTGTGTGTAAGGTGCAGGTGCAAGCTCCTGACAAAGGTGCTTTCTAGGTCCAGTTTCAATCTGCCACACGCATTGGAAATGTCTTCCTCTATCATTCGCTCCAAGAGTGGAAGGTTGCTTAACTGAGGAGCTCTGAGAATGGAACGGCAAGAGGTGTTCCGCTTACGTCATAAACAGTGCACCAGAGCGCTTAGCAACGGGCACAACGAAACGGGTGTGCGGGTTAGTGACCATTCCCGCCTAGTGCTGGCAATGCACGGGCACTGCCAAAAGGCAAAGGAAGGCACTTAGCATGCGGCTTGTGCGCAAAGCTTTCAGACTGCCAGAGGACCGCAGCTGTGGTATGCCCGCTTGCTCATTTGACGTTAGATGTCGCCTGCAAGAACTTCACCCGCATCTGGTTTATGCTGCTACCTGTTGTTTGGGGATAACAAGAGCACATGTAGCAAATGCTTTTTCTTGTTTCATTTTGCTAGACCACGCTCTTCTGTGGCTCTTTAGTCCTTTACAAACTCCTATGTGAGTGCTGCTGCTTCCATCTGACAAGGAGCACAGCCTTCTGACAGCAGCTTTCAACTTGCCTAAGAAACAGCTTGGACATTTAGATGTGATGCAAATCTGTGTGTGTGTAAGGTGCAGGTGCAAGCTCCTGACAAAGGTGTTTTCTAGGTCCAGTTTCAATCTGCCACACGCATTGGAAATGTCTTCCTCTATCATTCGCTCCAAGAGTGGAAGGTTGCTTAACTGAGGAGCTCTGAGAATGGAACGGCAAGAGGTGTTCCGCTTACGTCATAAACAGTGCACCAGAGCGCTTAGCAACGGGCACAACGAAACGGGTGTGCGGGTTAGTGACCATTCCCGCCTAGTGCTGGCAATGCACGGGCACTGCCAAAAGGCAAAGGAAGGCACTTAGCATGCGGCTTGTGCGCAAAGCTTTCAGACTGCCAGAGGACCGCAGCTGTGGTAAGCCCGCTTGCTCATTTGACGTTAGATGTCGCCTGCAAGAACTTCACCCGCATCTGGTTTATGCTGCTACCTGTTGTTTGGGGACAACAAGAGCACATGTAGCAAATGCTTTTTCCTGTTTCATTTTGCTAGACCACGCTCTTCACTGGCTCTTTAGTTCTTTACAAACTCCTATGTGCGTGCTGCTGCTTCCATCTGACAAAGAGCACAGCCTTCTGACAGCAGCTTTCAACTTGCCTAAGAAACAGCTAGGACATTTAGATGTGATGCAAATCTGTGTGTGTGTAAGGTGCAGGTGCAAGCTCCTGACAAAGGTGCTTTCTAGGTCCAGTTTCAATCTGCCACACGCATTGGAAATGTCTTCCTCTATCATTCGCTCCAAGAGTGGAAGGTTGCTTAACTGAGGAGCTCTGAGAATGGAACGGCAAGAGGTGTTCCGCTTACGTCATAAACAGTGCACCAGAGCGCTTAGCAACGGGCACAACGAAACGGGTGTGCGGGTTAGTGACCATTCCCGCCTAGTGCTGGCAATGCACGGGCACTGCCAAAAGGCAAAGGAAGGCACTTAGCATGCGGCTTGTGCGCAAAGCTTTCAGACTGCCAGAGGACCGCAGCTGTGGTATGCCCGCTTGCTCATTTGACGTTAGATGTCGCCTGCAAGAACTTCACCCGCATCTGGTTTATGCTGCTACCTGTTGTTTGGGGATAACAAGAGCACATGTAGCAAATGCTTTTTCTTGTTTCATTTTGCTAGACCACGCTCTTCTGTGGCTCTTTAGTCCTTTACAAACTCCTATGTGAGTGCTGCTGCTTCCATCTGACAAGGAGCACAGCCTTCTGACAGCAGCTTTCAACTTGCCTAAGAAACAGCTTGGACATTTAGATGTGATGCAAATCTGTGTGTGTGTAAGGTGCAGGTGCAAGCTCCTGACAAAGGTGTTTTCTAGGTCCAGTTTCAATCTGCCACACGCATTGGAAATGTCTTCCTCTATCATTCGCTCCAAGAGTGGAAGGTTGCTTAACTGAGGAGCTCTGAGAATGGAACGGCAAGAGGTGTTCCGCTTACGTCATAAACAGTGCACCAGAGCGCTTAGCAACGGGCACAACGAAACGGGTTTGCGGGTTAGTGACCATTCCCGCCTAGTGCTGGCAATGCACGGGCACTGCCAAAAGGCAAAGGAAGGCACTTAGCATGCGGCTTGTGCGCAAAGCTTTCAGACTGCCAGAGGACCGCAGCTGTGGTAAGCCCGCTTGCTCATTTGACGTTAGATGTCGCCTGCAAGAACTTCACCCGCATCTGGTTTATGCTGCTACCTGTTGTTTGGGGATAACAAGAGCACATGTAGCAAATGCTTTTTCCTGTTTCATTTTGCTAGACCACGCTCTTCTGTGGCTCTTTAGTTCTTTACAAACTCCTATGTGCGTGCTGCTGCTTCCATCTGACAAGGAGCACAGCCTTCTGACAGCAGCTTTCAACTTGCCTAAGAAACAGCTAGGACATTTAGATGTGATGCAAATCTGTGTGTGTGTAAGGTGCAGGTGCAAGCTCCTGACAAAGGTGCTTTCTAGGTCCAGTTTCAATCTGCCACACGCATTGGAAATGTCTTCCTCTATCATTCGCTCCAAGAGTGGAAGGTTGCTTAACTGAGGAGCTCTGAGAATGGAACGGCAAGAGGTGTTCCGCTTACGTCATAAACAGTGCACCAGAGCGCTTAGCAACGGGCACAACGAAACGGGTGTGCGGGTTAGTGACCATTCCCGCCTAGTGCTGGCAATGCACGGGCACTGCCAAAAGGCAAAGGAAGGCACTTAGCATGCGGCTTGTGCGCAAAGCTTTCAGACTGCCAGAGGACCGCAGCTGTGGTATGCCCGCTTGCTCATTTGACGTTAGATGTCGCCTGCAAGAACTTCACCCGCATCTGGTTTATGCTGCTACCTGTTGTTTGGGGATAACAAGAGCACATGTAGCAAATGCTTTTTCTTGTTTCATTTTGCTAGACCACGCTCTTCTGTGGCTCTTTAGTCCTTTACAAACTCCTATGTGAGTGCTGCTGCTTCCATCTGACAAGGAGCACAGCCTTCTGACAGCAGCTTTCAACTTGCCTAAGAAACAGCTTGGACATTTAGATGTGATGCAAATCTGTGTGTGTGTAAGGTGCAGGTGCAAGCTCCTGACAAAGGTGTTTTCTAGGTCCAGTTTCAATCTGCCACACGCATTGGAAATGTCTTCCTCTATCATTCGCTCCAAGAGTGGAAGGTTGCTTAACTGAGGAGCTCTGAGAATGGAACGGCAAGAGGTGTTCCGCTTACGTCATAAACAGTGCACCAGAGCGCTTAGCAACGGGCACAACGAAACGGGTGTGCGGGTTAGTGACCATTCCCGCCTAGTGCTGGCAATGCACGGGCACTGCCAAAAGGCAAAGGAAGGCACTTAGCATGCGGCTTGTGCGCAAAGCTTTCAGACTGCCAGAGGACCGCAGCTGTGGTAAGCCCGCTTGCTCATTTGACGTTAGATGTCGCCTGCAAGAACTTCACCCGCATCTGGTTTATGCTGCTACCTGTTGTTTGGGGACAACAAGAGCACATGTAGCAAATGCTTTTTCCTGTTTCATTTTGCTAGACCACGCTCTTCACTGGCTCTTTAGTTCTTTACAAACTCCTATGTGCGTGCTGCTGCTTCCATCTGACAAAGAGCACAGCCTTCTGACAGCAGCTTTCAACTTGCCTAAGAAACAGCTTGGCCATTTAGATGTGATGCAAATCTGTGTGTGTTGTAAGGTGCAGGTGCAAGCTCCTGACAAAGGTGTTCTCTTGGTTCAGTTTTTATATGCCAAATACATTGGAAATGATTTCCTCTGGCATTTGCACCAAGAGTCGCAGATTACTTAACTGAGGAGCTCTGAGAATGGAACGGCAAGAGGTGTTCCGCTTACGTCATAAACAGTGCACCAGAGCGCTTAGCAACGGGCACAACGAAACGGGTGTGCGGGTTAGTGACCATTCCCGCCTAGTGCTGGCAATGCACGGGCACTGCCAAAAGGCAAAGGAAGGCACTTAGCATGCGGCTTGTGCGCAAAGCTTTCAGACTGCCAGAGGACCGCAGCTGTGGTATGCCCGCTTGCTCATTTGACGTTAGATGTCGCCTGCAAGAACTTCACCCGCATCTGGTTTATGCTGCTACCTGTTGTTTGGGGATAACAAGAGCACATGTAGCAAATGCTTTTTCTTGTTTCATTTTGCTAGACCACGCTCTTCTGTGGCTCTTTAGTCCTTTACAAACTCCTATGTGAGTGCTGCTGCTTCCATCTGACAAGGAGCACAGCCTTCTGACAGCAGCTTTCAACTTGCCTAAGAAACAGCTTGGACATTTAGATGTGATGCAAATCTGTGTGTGTGTAAGGTGCAGGTGCAAGCTCCTGACAAAGGTGTTTTCTAGGTCCAGTTTCAATCTGCCACACGCATTGGAAATGTCTTCCTCTATCATTCGCTCCAAGAGTGGAAGGTTGCTTAACTGAGGAGCTCTGAGAATGGAACGGCAAGAGGTGTTCCGCTTACGTCATAAACAGTGCACCAGAGCGCTTAGCAACGGGCACAACGAAACGGGTTTGCGGGTTAGTGACCATTCCCGCCTAGTGCTGGCAATGCACGGGCACTGCCAAAAGGCAAAGGAAGGCACTTAGCATGCGGCTTGTGCGCAAAGCTTTCAGACTGCCAGAGGACCGCAGCTGTGGTAAGCCCGCTTGCTCATTTGACGTTAGATGTCGCCTGCAAGAACTTCACCCGCATCTGGTTTATGCTGCTACCTGTTGTTTGGGGACAACAAGAGCACATGTAGCAAATGCTTTTTCCTGTTTCATTTTGCTAGACCACGCTCTTCAGTGGCTCTTTAGTTCTTTACAAACTTCTATGTGCGTGCTGCTGCTTCCATCTGACAAGGAGCACAGCCTTCTGACAGCAGCTTTCAACTTGCCTAAGAAACAGCTAGGACATTTAAATGTGATGCAAATCTGTGTGTGTTGTAAGGTGCAGGTGCAAGCTCCTGACAAAGGTGTTCTCTTGGTTCAGTTTTTATATGCCAAATACATTGGAAATGATTTCCTCTGGCATTTGCACCAAGAGTCGCAGATTACTTAACTGAGGAGCTCTGAGAATGGAACGGCAAGAGGTGTTCCGCTTACGTCATAAACAGTGCTCCAGAGCGCTTAGCAATGGGCACAACGAAACGTGTCTGTGGGATAGTGACCATTTTCGCCTAGTGCTGGCAATGCACGAGCACTGCCAAAAGGCAAAGGAAGGCCCTTAGCATGCGGCTTGTGCTCAAAGCTTTCAGACTGCCAGAGGACCGCAGCTGTGGTAAGCCCGCTTGCTCATTTGACGTTAGATGTCGCCTGCAAGAACTTCACCCGCATCTGGTTTATGCTGCTACCTGTTGTTTGGGGATAACAAGAGCACATGTAGCAAATGCTTTTTCTTGTTTCATTTTGCTAGACCACGCTCTTCTGTGGCTCTTTAGTTCTTTACAAACTCTTATGTGCGTGCTGCTGCTTCCATCTGACAAGGAGCACAGCCTTCTGACAGCAGCTTTCAACTTGCCTAAGAAACAGCTAGGACATTTAAATGTGATGCAAATCTGTGTGTGTGTAAGGTGCAGGTGCAAGCTCCTGACAAAGGTGCTTTCTAGGTCCAGTTTCAATCTGCCACACGCATTGGAAATGTCTTCCTCTATCATTCGCTCCAAGAGTGGAAGGTTGCTTAACTGAGGAGCTCTGAGAATGGAACGGCAAGAGGTGTTCCGCTTACGTCATAAACAGTGCACCAGAGCGCTTAGCAACGGGCACAACGAAACGGGTGTGCGGGTTAGTGACCATTCCCGCCTAGTGCTGGCAATGCACGGGCACTGCCAAAAGGCAAAGGAAGGCACTTAGCATGCGGCTTGTGCGCAAAGCTTTCAGACTGCCAGAGGACCGCAGCTGTGGTAAGCCCGCTTGCTCATTTGACGTTAGATGTCGCCTGCAAGAACTTCACCCGCATCTGGTTTATGCTGCTACCTGTTGTTTGGGGACAACAAGAGCACATGTAGCAAATGCTTTTTCCTGTTTCATTTTGCTAGACCACGCTCTTCACTGGCTCTTTAGTTCTTTACAAACTCCTATGTGCGTGCTGCTGCTTCCATCTGACAAAGAGCACAGCCTTCTGACAGCAGCTTTCAACTTGCCTAAGAAACAGCTTGGCCATTTAGATGTGATGCAAATCTGTGTGTGTTGTAAGGTGCAGGTGCAAGCTCCTGACAAAGGTGTTCTCTTGGTTCAGTTTTTATATGCCAAATACATTGGAAATGATTTTCTCTGGCATTTGCACCAAGAGTCGCAGATTACTTAACTGAGGAGCTCTGAGAATGGAACGGCAAGAGGTGTTCCGCTTACGTCATAAACAGTGCACCAGAGCGCTTAGCAACGGGCACAACGAAACGGGTGTGCGGGTTAGTGACCATTCCCGCCTAGTGCTGGCAATGCACGGGCACTGCCAAAAGGCAAAGGAAGGCACTTAGCATGCGGCTTGTGCGCAAAGCTTTCAGACTGCCAGAGGACCGCAGCTGTGGTATGCCCGCTTGCTCATTTGACGTTAGATGTCGCCTGCAAGAACTTCACCCGCATCTGGTTTATGCTGCTACCTGTTGTTTGGGGATAACAAGAGCACATGTAGCAAATGCTTTTTCTTGTTTCATTTTGCTAGACCACGCTCTTCTGTGGCTCTTTAGTCCTTTACAAACTCCTATGTGAGTGCTGCTGCTTCCATCTGACAAGGAGCACAGCCTTCTGACAGCAGCTTTCAACTTGCCTAAGAAACAGCTTGGACATTTAGATGTGATGCAAATCTGTGTGTGTGTAAGGTGCAGGTGCAAGCTCCTGACAAAGGTGTTTTCTAGGTCCAGTTTCAATCTGCCACACGCATTGGAAATGTCTTCCTCTATCATTCGCTCCAAGAGTGGAAGGTTGCTTAACTGAGGAGCTCTGAGAATGGAACGGCAAGAGGTGTTCCGCTTACGTCATAAACAGTGCACCAGAGCGCTTAGCAACGGGCACAACGAAACGGGTTTGCGGGTTAGTGACCATTCCCGCCTAGTGCTGGCAATGCACGGGCACTGCCAAAAGGCAAAGGAAGGCACTTAGCATCCGGCTTGTGCGCAAAGCTTTCAGACTGCCAGAGGACCGCAGCTGTGGTAAGCCCGCTTGCTCATTTGACGTTAGATGTCGCCTGCAAGAACTTCACCCGCATCTGGTTTATGCTGCTACCTGTTGTTTGGGGACAACAAGAGCACATGTAGCAAATGCTTTTTCCTGTTTCATTTTGCTAGACCACGCTCTTCAGTGGCTCTTTAGTTCTTTACAAACTCCTATGTGCGTGCTGCTGCTTCCATCTGACAAGGAGCACAGCCTTCTGACAGCAGCTTTCAACTTGCCTAAGAAACAGCTTGGCCATTTAGATGTGATGCAAATCTGTGTGTGTTGTAAGGTGCAGGTGCAAGCTCCTGACAAAGGTGTTCTCTTGGTTCAGTTTTTATATGCCAAATACATTGGAAATGATTTCCTCTGGCATTTGCACCAAGAGTCGCAGATTACTTAACTGAGGAGCTCTGAGAATGGAACGGCAAGAGGTGTTCCGCTTACGTCATAAACAGTGCTCCAGAGCGCTTAGCAATGGGCACAACGAAACGTGTCTGTGGGATAGTGACCATTTTCGCCTAGTGCTGGCAATGCACGAGCACTGCCAAAAGGCAAAGGAAGGCCCTTAGCATGCGGCTTGTGCTCAAAGCTTTCAGACTGCCAGAGGACCGCAGCTGTGGTAAGCCCGCTTGCTCATTTGACGTTAGATGTCGCCTGCAAGAACTTCACCCGCATCTGGTTTATGCTGCTACCTGTTGTTTGGGGATAACAAGAGCACATGTAGCAAATGCTTTTTCCTGTTTCATTTTGCTAGACCACGCTCTTCTGTGGCTCTTTAGTTCTTTACAAACTCCTATGTGCGTGCTGCTGCTTCCATCTGACAAGGAGCACAGCCTTCTGACAGCAGCTTTCAACTTGCCTAAGAAACAGCTAGGACATTTAGATGTGATGCAAATCTGTGTGTGTGTAAGGTGCAGGTGCAAGCTCCTGACAAAGGTGCTTTCTAGGTCCAGTTTCAATCTGCCACACGCATTGGAAATGTCTTCCTCTATCATTCGCTCCAAGAGTGGAAGGTTGCTTAACTGAGGAGCTCTGAGAATGGAACGGCAAGAGGTGTTCCGCTTACGTCATAAACAGTGCACCAGAGCGCTTAGCAACGGGCACAACGAAACGGGTGTGCGGGTTAGTGACCATTCCCGCCTAGTGCTGGCAATGCACGGGCACTGCCAAAAGGCAAAGGAAGGCACTTAGCATGCGGCTTGTGCGCAAAGCTTTCAGACTGCCAGAGGACCGCAGCTGTGGTATGCCCGCTTGCTCATTTGACGTTAGATGTCGCCTGCAAGAACTTCACCCGCATCTGGTTTATGCTGCTACCTGTTGTTTGGGGACAACAAGAGCACATGTAGCAAATGCTTTTTCTTGTTTCATTTTGCTAGACCACGCTCTTCTGTGGCTCTTTAGTCCTTTACAAACTCCTATGTGAGTGCTGCTGCTTCCATCTGACAAGGAGCACAGCCTTCTGACAGCAGCTTTCAACTTGCCTAAGAAACAGCTTGGACATTTAGATGTGATGCAAATCTGTGTGTGTGTAAGGTGCAGGTGCAAGCTCCTGACAAAGGTGTTTTCTAGGTCCAGTTTCAATCTGCCACACGCATTGGAAATGTCTTCCTCTATCATTCGCTCCAAGAGTGGAAGGTTGCTTAACTGAGGAGCTCTGAGAATGGAACGGCAAGAGGTGTTCCGCTTACGTCATAAACAGTGCACCAGAGCGCTTAGCAACGGGCACAACGAAACGGGTGTGCGGGTTAGTGACCATTCCCGCCTAGTGCTGGCAATGCACGGGCACTGCCAAAAGGCAAAGGAAGGCACTTAGCATGCGGCTTGTGCGCAAAGCTTTCAGACTGCCAGAGGACCGCAGCTGTGGTAAGCCCGCTTGCTCATTTGACGTTAGATGTCGCCTGCAAGAACTTCACCCGCATCTGGTTTATGCTGCTACCTGTTGTTTGGGGACAACAAGAGCACATGTAGCAAATGCTTTTTCCTGTTTCATTTTGCTAGACCACGCTCTTCACTGGCTCTTTAGTTCTTTACAAACTCCTATGTGCGTGCTGCTGCTTCCATCTGACAAAGAGCACAGCCTTCTGACAGCAGCTTTCAACTTGCCTAAGAAACAGCTTGGCCATTTAGATGTGATGCAAATCTGTGTGTGTTGTAAGGTGCAGGTGCAAGCTCCTGACAAAGGTGTTCTCTTGGTTCAGTTTTTATATGCCAAATACATTGGAAATGATTTCCTCTGGCATTTGCACCAAGAGTCGCAGATTACTTAACTGAGGAGCTCTGAGAATGGAACGGCAAGAGGTGTTCCGCTTACGTCATAAACAGTGCACCAGAGCGCTTAGCAACGGGCACAACGAAACGGGTGTGCGGGTTAGTGACCATTCCCGCCTAGTGCTGGCAATGCACGGGCACTGCCAAAAGGCAAAGGAAGGCACTTAGCATGCGGCTTGTGCTCAAAGCTTTCAGACTGCCAGAGGACCGCAGCTGTGGTAAGCCCGCTTGCTCATTTGACGTTAGATGTCGCCTGCAAGAACTTCACCCGCATCTGGTTTATGCTGCTACCTGTTGTTTGGGGACAACAAGAGCACATGTAGCAAATGCTTTTTCCTGTTTCATTTTGCTAGACCACGCTCTTCAGTGGCTCTTTAGTTCTTTACAAACTCCTATGTGCGTGCTGCTGCTTCCATCTGACAAGGAGCACAGCCTTCTGACAGCAGCTTTCAACTTGCCTAAGAAACAGCTTGGCCATTTAGATGTGATGCAAATCTGTGTGTGTTGTAAGGTGCAGGTGCAAGCTCCTGACAAAGGTGTTCTCTTGGTTCAGTTTTTATATGCCAAATACATTGGAAATGATTTCCTCTGGCATTTGCACCAAGAGTCGCAGATTACTTAACTGAGGAGCTCTGAGAATGGAACGGCAAGAGGTGTTCCGCTTACGTCATAAACAGTGCTCCAGAGCGCTTAGCAATGGGCACAACGAAACGTGTCTGTGGGATAGTGACCATTTTCGCCTAGTGCTGGCAATGCACGAGCACTGCCAAAAGGCAAAGGAAGGCCCTTAGCATGCGGCTTGTGCTCAAAGCTTTCAGACTGCCAGAGGACCGCAGCTGTGGTAAGCCCGCTTGCTCATTTGACGTTAGATGTCGCCTGCAAGAACTTCACCCGCATCTGGTTTATGCTGCTACCTGTTGTTTGGGGATAACAAGAGCACATGTAGCAAATGCTTTTTCCTGTTTCATTTTGCTAGACCACGCTCTTCTGTGGCTCTTTAGTTCTTTACAAACTCCTATGTGCGTGCTGCTGCTTCCATCTGACAAGGAGCACAGCCTTCTGACAGCAGCTTTCAACTTGCCTAAGAAACAGCTTGGACATTTAGATGTGATGCAAATCTGTGTGTGTGTAAGGTGCAGGTGCAAGCTCCTGACAAAGGTGTTTTCTAGGTCCAGTTTCAATCTGCCACACGCATTGGAAATGTCTTCCTCTATCATTCGCTCCAAGAGTGGAAGGTTGCTTAACTGAGGAGCTCTGAGAATGGAACGGCAAGAGGTGTTCCGCTTACGTCATAAACAGTGCACCAGAGCGCTTAGCAACGGGCACAACGAAACGGGTGTGCGGGTTAGTGACCATTCCCGCCTAGTGCTGGCAATGCACGGGCACTGCCAAAAGGCAAAGGAAGGCACTTAGCATGCGGCTTGTGCGCAAAGCTTTCAGACTGCCAGAGGACCGCAGCTGTGGTAAGCCCGCTTGCTCATTTGACGTTAGATGTCGCCTGCAAGAACTTCACCCGCATCTGGTTTATGCTGCTACCTGTTGTTTGGGGACAACAAGAGCACATGTAGCAAATGCTTTTTCCTGTTTCATTTTGCTAGACCACGCTCTTCACTGGCTCTTTAGTTCTTTACAAACTCCTATGTGCGTGCTGCTGCTTCCATCTGACAAAGAGCACAGCCTTCTGACAGCAGCTTTCAACTTGCCTAAGAAACAGCTTGGCCATTTAGATGTGATGCAAATCTGTGTGTGTTGTAAGGTGCAGGTGCAAGCTCCTGACAAAGGTGTTCTCTTGGTTCAGTTTTTATATGCCAAATACATTGGAAATGATTTCCTCTGGCATTTGCACCAAGAGTCGCAGATTACTTAACTGAGGAGCTCTGAGAATGGAACGGCAAGAGGTGTTCCGCTTACGTCATAAACAGTGCACCAGAGCGCTTAGCAACGGGCA
Organism: Poecile atricapillus; assembly: GCF_030490865.1. Taxonomy (NCBI): domain Eukaryota; kingdom Metazoa; phylum Chordata; class Aves; order Passeriformes; family Paridae; genus Poecile; species Poecile atricapillus. The sequence continues at coordinate 334,122 of NW_026709235.1, read as the reverse complement.
CAACGAAACGGGTGTGCGGGTTAGTGACCATTCCCGCCTAGTGCTGGCAATGCACGGGCACTGCCAAAAGGCAAAGGAAGGCACTTAGCATGCGGCTTGTGCGCAAAGCTTTCAGACTGCCAGAGGACCGCAGCTGTGGTATGCCCGCTTGCTCATTTGACGTTAGATGTCGCCTGCAAGAACTTCACCCGCATCTGGTTTATGCTGCTACCTGTTGTTTGGGGATAACAAGAGCACATGTAGCAAATGCTTTTTCCTGTTTCATTTTGCTAGACCACGCTCTTCAGTGGCTCTTTAGTTCTTTACAAACTCCTATGTGAGTGCTGCTGCTTCCATCTGACAAGGAGCACAGCCTTCTGACAGCAGCTTTCAACTTGCCTAAGAAACAGCTTGGCCATTTAGATGTGATGCAAATCTGTGTGTGTTGTAAGGTGCAGGTGCAAGCTCCTGACAAAGGTGTTCTCTTGGTTCAGTTTTTATATGCCAAATACATTGGAAATGATTTCCTCTGGCATTTGCACCAAGAGTCGCAGATTACTTAACTGAGGAGCTCTGAGAATGGAACGGCAAGAGGTGTTCCGCTTACGTCATAAACAGTGCTCCAGAGCGCTTAGCAATGGGCACAACGAAACGTGTCTGTGGGATAGTGACCATTTTCGCCTAGTGCTGGCAATGCACGAGCACTGCCAAAAGGCAAAGGAAGGCCCTTAGCATGCGGCTTGTGCTCAAAGCTTTCAGACTGCCAGAGGACCGCAGCTGTGGTAAGCCCGCTTGCTCATTTGACGTTAGATGTCGCCTGCAAGAACTTCACCCGCATCTGGTTTATGCTGCTACCTGTTGTTTGGGGATAACAAGAGCACATGTAGCAAATGCTTTTTCTTGTTTCATTTTGCTAGACCACGCTCTTCTGTGGCTCTTTAGTTCTTTACAAACTCTTATGTGCGTGCTGCTGCTTCCATCTGACAAGGAGCACAGCCTTCTGACAGCAGCTTTCAACTTGCCTAAGAAACAGCTAGGACATTTAAATGTGATGCAAATCTGTGTGTGTGTAAGGTGCAGGTGCAAGCTCCTGACAAAGGTGCTTTCTAGGTCCAGTTTCAATCTGCCACACGCATTGGAAATGTCTTCCTCTATCATTCGCTCCAAGAGTGGAAGGTTGCTTAACTGAGGAGCTCTGAGAATGGAACGGCAAGAGGTGTTCCGCTTACGTCATAAACAGTGCACCAGAGCGCTTAGCAACGGGCACAACGAAACGGGTGTGCGGGTTAGTGACCATTCCCGCCTAGTGCTGGCAATGCACGGGCACTGCCAAAAGGCAAAGGAAGGCACTTAGCATGCGGCTTGTGCGCAAAGCTTTCAGACTGCCAGAGGACCGCAGCTGTGGTAAGCCCGCTTGCTCATTTGACGTTAGATGTCGCCTGCAAGAACTTCACCCGCATCTGGTTTATGCTGCTACCTGTTGTTTGGGGACAACAAGAGCACATGTAGCAAATGCTTTTTCCTGTTTCATTTTGCTAGACCACGCTCTTCACTGGCTCTTTAGTTCTTTACAAACTCCTATGTGCGTGCTGCTGCTTCCATCTGACAAAGAGCACAGCCTTCTGACAGCAGCTTTCAACTTGCCTAAGAAACAGCTTGGCCATTTAGATGTGATGCAAATCTGTGTGTGTTGTAAGGTGCAGGTGCAAGCTCCTGACAAAGGTGTTCTCTTGGTTCAGTTTTTATATGCCAAATACATTGGAAATGATTTCCTCTGGCATTTGCACCAAGAGTCGCAGATTACTTAACTGAGGAGCTCTGAGAATGGAACGGCAAGAGGTGTTCCGCTTACGTCATAAACAGTGCACCAGAGCGCTTAGCAACGGGCACAACGAAACGGGTGTGCGGGTTAGTGACCATTCCCGCCTAGTGCTGGCAATGCACGGGCACTGCCAAAAGGCAAAGGAAGGCACTTAGCATCCGGCTTGTGCGCAAAGCTTTCAGACTGCCAGAGGACCGCAGCTGTGGTAAGCCCGCTTGCTCATTTGACGTTAGATGTCGCCTGCAAGAACTTCACCCGCATCTGGTTTATGCTGCTACCTGTTGTTTGGGGACAACAAGAGCACATGTAGCAAATGCTTTTTCCTGTTTCATTTTGCTAGACCACGCTCTTCACTGGCTCTTTAGTTCTTTACAAACTCCTATGTGCGTGCTGCTGCTTCCATCTGACAAGGAGCACAGCCTTCTGACAGCAGCTTTCAACTTGCCTAAGAAACAGCTTGGCCATTTAGATGTGATGCAAATCTGTGTGTGTTGTAAGGTGCAGGTGCAAGCTCCTGACAAAGGTGTTCTCTTGGTTCAGTTTTTATATGCCAAATACATTGGAAATGATTTCCTCTGGCATTTGCACCAAGAGTCGCAGATTACTTAACTGAGGAGCTCTGAGAATGGAACGGCAAGAGGTGTTCCGCTTACGTCATAAACAGTGCTCCAGAGCGCTTAGCAATGGGCACAACGAAACGTGTCTGTGGGATAGTGACCATTTTCGCCTAGTGCTGGCAATGCACGAGCACTGCCAAAAGGCAAAGGAAGGCCCTTAGCATGCGGCTTGTGCTCAAAGCTTTCAGACTGCCAGAGGACCGCAGCTGTGGTAAGCCCGCTTGCTCATTTGACGTTAGATGTCGCCTGCAAGAACTTCACCCGCATCTGGTTTATGCTGCTACCTGTTGTTTGGGGATAACAAGAGCACATGTAGCAAATGCTTTTTCCTGTTTCATTTTGCTAGACCACGCTCTTCTGTGGCTCTTTAGTTCTTTACAAACTCCTATGTGCGTGCTGCTGCTTCCATCTGACAAGGAGCACAGCCTTCTGACAGCAGCTTTCAACTTGCCTAAGAAACAGCTAGGACATTTAGATGTGATGCAAATCTGTGTGTGTGTAAGGTGCAGGTGCAAGCTCCTGACAAAGGTGCTTTCTAGGTCCAGTTTCAATCTGCCACACGCATTGGAAATGTCTTCCTCTATCATTCGATCCAAGAGTGGAAGGTTGCTTAACTGAGGAGCTCTGAGAATGGAACGGCAAGAGGTGTTCCGCTTACGTCATAAACAGTGCACCAGAGCGCTTAGCAACGGGCACAACGAAACGGGTGTGCGGGTTAGTGACCATTCCCGCCTAGTGCTGGCAATGCACGGGCACTGCCAAAAGGCAAAGGAAGGCACTTAGCATGCGGCTTGTGCGCAAAGCTTTCAGACTGCCAGAGGACCGCAGCTGTGGTATGCCCGCTTGCTCATTTGACGTTAGATGTCGCCTGCAAGAACTTCACCCGCATCTGGTTTATGCTGCTACCTGTTGTTTGGGGATAACAAGAGCACATGTAGCAAATGCTTTTTCTTGTTTCATTTTGCTAGACCACGCTCTTCTGTGGCTCTTTAGTCCTTTACAAACTCCTATGTGAGTGCTGCTGCTTCCATCTGACAAGGAGCACAGCCTTCTGACAGCAGCTTTCAACTTGCCTAAGAAACAGCTTGGACATTTAGATGTGATGCAAATCTGTGTGTGTGTAAGGTGCAGGTGCAAGCTCCTGACAAAGGTGCTTTCTAGGTCCAGTTTCAATCTGCCACACGCATTGGAAATGTCTTCCTCTATCATTCGCTCCAAGAGTGGAAGGTTGCTTAACTGAGGAGCTCTGAGAATGGAACGGCAAGAGGTGTTCCGCTTACGTCATAAACAGTGCACCAGAGCGCTTAGCAACGGGCACAACGAAACGGGTGTGCGGGTTAGTGACCATTCCCGCCTAGTGCTGGCAATGCACGGGCACTGCCAAAAGGCAAAGGAAGGCACTTAGCATGCGGCTTGTGCTCAAAGCTTTCAGACTGCCAGAGGACCGCAGCTGTGGTATGCCCGCTTGCTCATTTGACGTTAGATGTCGCCTGCAAGAACTTCACCCGCATCTGGTTTATGCTGCTACCTGTTGTTTGGGGACAACAAGAGCACATGTAGCAAATGCTTTTTCCTGTTTCATTTTGCTAGACCACGCTCTTCAGTGGCTCTTTAGTTCTTTACAAACTCCTATGTGCGTGCTGCTGCTTCCATCTGACAAGGAGCACAGCCTTCTGACAGCAGCTTTCAACTTGCCTAAGAAACAGCTTGGCCATTTAGATGTGATGCAAATCTGTGTGTGTTGTAAGGTGCAGGTGCAAGCTCCTGACAAAGGTGTTCTCTTGGTTCAGTTTTTATATGCCAAATACATTGGAAATGATTTCCTCTGGCATTTGCACCAAGAGTCGCAGATTACTTAACTGAGGAGCTCTGAGAATGGAACGGCAAGAGGTGTTCCGCTTACGTCATAAACAGTGCTCCAGAGCGCTTAGCAATGGGCACAACGAAACGTGTCTGTGGGATAGTGACCATTTTCGCCTAGTGCTGGCAATGCACGAGCACTGCCAAAAGGCAAAGGAAGGCCCTTAGCATGCGGCTTGTGCTCAAAGCTTTCAGACTGCCAGAGGACCGCAGCTGTGGTAAGCCCGCTTGCTCATTTGACGTTAGATGTCGCCTGCAAGAACTTCACCCGCATCTGGTTTATGCTGCTACCTGTTGTTTGGGGATAACAAGAGCACATGTAGCAAATGCTTTTTCCTGTTTCATTTTGCTAGACCACGCTCTTCTGTGGCTCTTTAGTTCTTTACAAACTCCTATGTGCGTGCTGCTGCTTCCATCTGACAAGGAGCACAGCCTTCTGACAGCAGCTTTCAACTTGCCTAAGAAACAGCTAGGACATTTAGATGTGATGCAAATCTGTGTGTGTGTAAGGTGCAGGTGCAAGCTCCTGACAAAGGTGCTTTCTAGGTCCAGTTTCAATCTGCCACACGCATTGGAAATGTCTTCCTCTATCATTCGATCCAAGAGTGGAAGGTTGCTTAACTGAGGAGCTCTGAGAATGGAACGGCAAGAGGTGTTCCGCTTACGTCATAAACAGTGCACCAGAGCGCTTAGCAACGGGCACAACGAAACGGGTGTGCGGGTTAGTGACCATTCCCGCCTAGTGCTGGCAATGCACGGGCACTGCCAAAAGGCAAAGGAAGGCACTTAGCATGCGGCTTGTGCGCAAAGCTTTCAGACTGCCAGAGGACCGCAGCTGTGGTATGCCCGCTTGCTCATTTGACGTTAGATGTCGCCTGCAAGAACTTCACCCGCATCTGGTTTATGCTGCTACCTGTTGTTTGGGGATAACAAGAGCACATGTAGCAAATGCTTTTTCTTGTTTCATTTTGCTAGACCACGCTCTTCTGTGGCTCTTTAGTCCTTTACAAACTCCTATGTGAGTGCTGCTGCTTCCATCTGACAAGGAGCACAGCCTTCTGACAGCAGCTTTCAACTTGCCTAAGAAACAGCTTGGACATTTAGATGTGATGCAAATCTGTGTGTGTGTAAGGTGCAGGTGCAAGCTCCTGACAAAGGTGCTTTCTAGGTCCAGTTTCAATCTGCCACACGCATTGGAAATGTCTTCCTCTATCATTCGCTCCAAGAGTGGAAGGTTGCTTAACTGAGGAGCTCTGAGAATGGAACGGCAAGAGGTGTTCCGCTTACGTCATAAACAGTGCACCAGAGCGCTTAGCAACGGGCACAACGAAACGGGTGTGCGGGTTAGTGACCATTCCCGCCTAGTGCTGGCAATGCACGGGCACTGCCAAAAGGCAAAGGAAGGCACTTAGCATGCGGCTTGTGCGCAAAGCTTTCAGACTGCCAGAGGACCGCAGCTGTGGTAAGCCCGCTTGCTCATTTGACGTTAGATGTCGCCTGCAAGAACTTCACCCGCATCTGGTTTATGCTGCTACCTGTTGTTTGGGGACAACAAGAGCACATGTAGCAAATGCTTTTTCCTGTTTCATTTTGCTAGACCACGCTCTTCACTGGCTCTTTAGTTCTTTACAAACTCCTATGTGCGTGCTGCTGCTTCCATCTGACAAAGAGCACAGCCTTCTGACAGCAGCTTTCAACTTGCCTAAGAAACAGCTTGGCCATTTAGATGTGATGCAAATCTGTGTGTGTTGTAAGGTGCAGGTGCAAGCTCCTGACAAAGGTGTTCTCTTGGTTCAGTTTTTATATGCCAAATACATTGGAAATGATTTCCTCTGGCATTTGCACCAAGAGTCGCAGATTACTTAACTGAGGAGCTCTGAGAATGGAACGGCAAGAGGTGTTCCGCTTACGTCATAAACAGTGCACCAGAGCGCTTAGCAACGGGCACAACGAAACGGGTGTGCGGGTTAGTGACCATTCCCGCCTAGTGCTGGCAATGCACGGGCACTGCCAAAAGGCAAAGGAAGGCACTTAGCATGCGGCTTGTGCGCAAAGCTTTCAGACTGCCAGAGGACCGCAGCTGTGGTATGCCCGCTTGCTCATTTGACGTTAGATGTCGCCTGCAAGAACTTCACCCGCATCTGGTTTATGCTGCTACCTGTTGTTTGGGGATAACAAGAGCACATGTAGCAAATGCTTTTTCTTGTTTCATTTTGCTAGACCACGCTCTTCTGTGGCTCTTTAGTCCTTTACAAACTCCTATGTGAGTGCTGCTGCTTCCATCTGACAAGGAGCACAGCCTTCTGACAGCAGCTTTCAACTTGCCTAAGAAACAGCTTGGACATTTAGATGTGATGCAAATCTGTGTGTGTGTAAGGTGCAGGTGCAAGCTCCTGACAAAGGTGTTTTCTAGGTCCAGTTTCAATCTGCCACACGCATTGGAAATGTCTTCCTCTATCATTCGCTCCAAGAGTGGAAGGTTGCTTAACTGAGGAGCTCTGAGAATGGAACGGCAAGAGGTGTTCCGCTTACGTCATAAACAGTGCACCAGAGCGCTTAGCAACGGGCACAACGAAACGGGTTTGCGGGTTAGTGACCATTCCCGCCTAGTGCTGGCAATGCACGGGCACTGCCAAAAGGCAAAGGAAGGCACTTAGCATGCGGCTTGTGCGCAAAGCTTTCAGACTGCCAGAGGACCGCAGCTGTGGTAAGCCCGCTTGCTCATTTGACGTTAGATGTCGCCTGCAAGAACTTCACCCGCATCTGGTTTATGCTGCTACCTGTTGTTTGGGGACAACAAGAGCACATGTAGCAAATGCTTTTTCCTGTTTCATTTTGCTAGACCACGCTCTTCAGTGGCTCTTTAGTTCTTTACAAACTTCTATGTGCGTGCTGCTGCTTCCATCTGACAAGGAGCACAGCCTTCTGACAGCAGCTTTCAACTTGCCTAAGAAACAGCTAGGACATTTAAATGTGATGCAAATCTGTGTGTGTTGTAAGGTGCAGGTGCAAGCTCCTGACAAAGGTGTTCTCTTGGTTCAGTTTTTATATGCCAAATACATTGGAAATGATTTCCTCTGGCATTTGCACCAAGAGTCGCAGATTACTTAACTGAGGAGCTCTGAGAATGGAACGGCAAGAGGTGTTCCGCTTACGTCATAAACAGTGCTCCAGAGCGCTTAGCAATGGGCACAACGAAACGTGTCTGTGGGATAGTGACCATTTTCGCCTAGTGCTGGCAATGCACGAGCACTGCCAAAAGGCAAAGGAAGGCCCTTAGCATGCGGCTTGTGCTCAAAGCTTTCAGACTGCCAGAGGACCGCAGCTGTGGTAAGCCCGCTTGCTCATTTGACGTTAGATGTCGCCTGCAAGAACTTCACCCGCATCTGGTTTATGCTGCTACCTGTTGTTTGGGGATAACAAGAGCACATGTAGCAAATGCTTTTTCTTGTTTCATTTTGCTAGACCACGCTCTTCTGTGGCTCTTTAGTTCTTTACAAACTCTTATGTGCGTGCTGCTGCTTCCATCTGACAAGGAGCACAGCCTTCTGACAGCAGCTTTCAACTTGCCTAAGAAACAGCTAGGACATTTAAATGTGATGCAAATCTGTGTGTGTGTAAGGTGCAGGTGCAAGCTCCTGACAAAGGTGCTTTCTAGGTCCAGTTTCAATCTGCCACACGCATTGGAAATGTCTTCCTCTATCATTCGCTCCAAGAGTGGAAGGTTGCTTAACTGAGGAGCTCTGAGAATGGAACGGCAAGAGGTGTTCCGCTTACGTCATAAACAGTGCACCAGAGCGCTTAGCAACGGGCACAACGAAACGGGTGTGCGGGTTAGTGACCATTCCCGCCTAGTGCTGGCAATGCACGGGCACTGCCAAAAGGCAAAGGAAGGCACTTAGCATGCGGCTTGTGCGCAAAGCTTTCAGACTGCCAGAGGACCGCAGCTGTGGTAAGCCCGCTTGCTCATTTGACGTTAGATGTCGCCTGCAAGAACTTCACCCGCATCTGGTTTATGCTGCTACCTGTTGTTTGGGGACAACAAGAGCACATGTAGCAAATGCTTTTTCCTGTTTCATTTTGCTAGACCACGCTCTTCACTGGCTCTTTAGTTCTTTACAAACTCCTATGTGCGTGCTGCTGCTTCCATCTGACAAAGAGCACAGCCTTCTGACAGCAGCTTTCAACTTGCCTAAGAAACAGCTTGGCCATTTAGATGTGATGCAAATCTGTGTGTGTTGTAAGGTGCAGGTGCAAGCTCCTGACAAAGGTGTTCTCTTGGTTCAGTTTTTATATGCCAAATACATTGGAAATGATTTTCTCTGGCATTTGCACCAAGAGTCGCAGATTACTTAACTGAGGAGCTCTGAGAATGGAACGGCAAGAGGTGTTCCGCTTACGTCATAAACAGTGCACCAGAGCGCTTAGCAACGGGCACAACGAAACGGGTGTGCGGGTTAGTGACCATTCCCGCCTAGTGCTGGCAATGCACGGGCACTGCCAAAAGGCAAAGGAAGGCACTTAGCATGCGGCTTGTGCGCAAAGCTTTCAGACTGCCAGAGGACCGCAGCTGTGGTATGCCCGCTTGCTCATTTGACGTTAGATGTCGCCTGCAAGAACTTCACCCGCATCTGGTTTATGCTGCTACCTGTTGTTTGGGGATAACAAGAGCACATGTAGCAAATGCTTTTTCTTGTTTCATTTTGCTAGACCACGCTCTTCTGTGGCTCTTTAGTCCTTTACAAACTCCTATGTGAGTGCTGCTGCTTCCATCTGACAAGGAGCACAGCCTTCTGACAGCAGCTTTCAACTTGCCTAAGAAACAGCTTGGACATTTAGATGTGATGCAAATCTGTGTGTGTGTAAGGTGCAGGTGCAAGCTCCTGACAAAGGTGTTTTCTAGGTCCAGTTTCAATCTGCCACACGCATTGGAAATGTCTTCCTCTATCATTCGCTCCAAGAGTGGAAGGTTGCTTAACTGAGGAGCTCTGAGAATGGAACGGCAAGAGGTGTTCCGCTTACGTCATAAACAGTGCACCAGAGCGCTTAGCAACGGGCACAACGAAACGGGTTTGCGGGTTAGTGACCATTCCCGCCTAGTGCTGGCAATGCACGGGCACTGCCAAAAGGCAAAGGAAGGCACTTAGCATCCGGCTTGTGCGCAAAGCTTTCAGACTGCCAGAGGACCGCAGCTGTGGTAAGCCCGCTTGCTCATTTGACGTTAGATGTCGCCTGCAAGAACTTCACCCGCATCTGGTTTATGCTGCTACCTGTTGTTTGGGGACAACAAGAGCACATGTAGCAAATGCTTTTTCCTGTTTCATTTTGCTAGACCACGCTCTTCAGTGGCTCTTTAGTTCTTTACAAACTCCTATGTGCGTGCTGCTGCTTCCATCTGACAAGGAGCACAGCCTTCTGACAGCAGCTTTCAACTTGCCTAAGAAACAGCTTGGCCATTTAGATGTGATGCAAATCTGTGTGTGTTGTAAGGTGCAGGTGCAAGCTCCTGACAAAGGTGTTCTCTTGGTTCAGTTTTTATATGCCAAATACATTGGAAATGATTTCCTCTGGCATTTGCACCAAGAGTCGCAGATTACTTAACTGAGGAGCTCTGAGAATGGAACGGCAAGAGGTGTTCCGCTTACGTCATAAACAGTGCTCCAGAGCGCTTAGCAATGGGCACAACGAAACGTGTCTGTGGGATAGTGACCATTTTCGCCTAGTGCTGGCAATGCACGAGCACTGCCAAAAGGCAAAGGAAGGCCCTTAGCATGCGGCTTGTGCTCAAAGCTTTCAGACTGCCAGAGGACCGCAGCTGTGGTAAGCCCGCTTGCTCATTTGACGTTAGATGTCGCCTGCAAGAACTTCACCCGCATCTGGTTTATGCTGCTACCTGTTGTTTGGGGATAACAAGAGCACATGTAGCAAATGCTTTTTCCTGTTTCATTTTGCTAGACCACGCTCTTCTGTGGCTCTTTAGTTCTTTACAAACTCCTATGTGCGTGCTGCTGCTTCCATCTGACAAGGAGCACAGCCTTCTGACAGCAGCTTTCAACTTGCCTAAGAAACAGCTAGGACATTTAGATGTGATGCAAATCTGTGTGTGTGTAAGGTGCAGGTGCAAGCTCCTGACAAAGGTGCTTTCTAGGTCCAGTTTCAATCTGCCACACGCATTGGAAATGTCTTCCTCTATCATTCGCTCCAAGAGTGGAAGGTTGCTTAACTGAGGAGCTCTGAGAATGGAACGGCAAGAGGTGTTCCGCTTACGTCATAAACAGTGCACCAGAGCGCTTAGCAACGGGCACAACGAAACGGGTGTGCGGGTTAGTGACCATTCCCGCCTAGTGCTGGCAATGCACGGGCACTGCCAAAAGGCAAAGGAAGGCACTTAGCATGCGGCTTGTGCGCAAAGCTTTCAGACTGCCAGAGGACCGCAGCTGTGGTATGCCCGCTTGCTCATTTGACGTTAGATGTCGCCTGCAAGAACTTCACCCGCATCTGGTTTATGCTGCTACCTGTTGTTTGGGGACAACAAGAGCACATGTAGCAAATGCTTTTTCTTGTTTCATTTTGCTAGACCACGCTCTTCTGTGGCTCTTTAGTCCTTTACAAACTCCTATGTGAGTGCTGCTGCTTCCATCTGACAAGGAGCACAGCCTTCTGACAGCAGCTTTCAACTTGCCTAAGAAACAGCTTGGACATTTAGATGTGATGCAAATCTGTGTGTGTGTAAGGTGCAGGTGCAAGCTCCTGACAAAGGTGTTTTCTAGGTCCAGTTTCAATCTGCCACACGCATTGGAAATGTCTTCCTCTATCATTCGCTCCAAGAGTGGAAGGTTGCTTAACTGAGGAGCTCTGAGAATGGAACGGCAAGAGGTGTTCCGCTTACGTCATAAACAGTGCACCAGAGCGCTTAGCAACGGGCACAACGAAACGGGTGTGCGGGTTAGTGACCATTCCCGCCTAGTGCTGGCAATGCACGGGCACTGCCAAAAGGCAAAGGAAGGCACTTAGCATGCGGCTTGTGCGCAAAGCTTTCAGACTGCCAGAGGACCGCAGCTGTGGTAAGCCCGCTTGCTCATTTGACGTTAGATGTCGCCTGCAAGAACTTCACCCGCATCTGGTTTATGCTGCTACCTGTTGTTTGGGGACAACAAGAGCACATGTAGCAAATGCTTTTTCCTGTTTCATTTTGCTAGACCACGCTCTTCACTGGCTCTTTAGTTCTTTACAAACTCCTATGTGCGTGCTGCTGCTTCCATCTGACAAAGAGCACAGCCTTCTGACAGCAGCTTTCAACTTGCCTAAGAAACAGCTTGGCCATTTAGATGTGATGCAAATCTGTGTGTGTTGTAAGGTGCAGGTGCAAGCTCCTGACAAAGGTGTTCTCTTGGTTCAGTTTTTATATGCCAAATACATTGGAAATGATTTCCTCTGGCATTTGCACCAAGAGTCGCAGATTACTTAACTGAGGAGCTCTGAGAATGGAACGGCAAGAGGTGTTCCGCTTACGTCATAAACAGTGCACCAGAGCGCTTAGCAACGGGCACAACGAAACGGGTGTGCGGGTTAGTGACCATTCCCGCCTAGTGCTGGCAATGCACGGGCACTGCCAAAAGGCAAAGGAAGGCACTTAGCATGCGGCTTGTGCTCAAAGCTTTCAGACTGCCAGAGGACCGCAGCTGTGGTAAGCCCGCTTGCTCATTTGACGTTAGATGTCGCCTGCAAGAACTTCACCCGCATCTGGTTTATGCTGCTACCTGTTGTTTGGGGACAACAAGAGCACATGTAGCAAATGCTTTTTCCTGTTTCATTTTGCTAGACCACGCTCTTCAGTGGCTCTTTAGTTCTTTACAAACTCCTATGTGCGTGCTGCTGCTTCCATCTGACAAGGAGCACAGCCTTCTGACAGCAGCTTTCAACTTGCCTAAGAAACAGCTTGGCCATTTAGATGTGATGCAAATCTGTGTGTGTTGTAAGGTGCAGGTGCAAGCTCCTGACAAAGGTGTTCTCTTGGTTCAGTTTTTATATGCCAAATACATTGGAAATGATTTCCTCTGGCATTTGCACCAAGAGTCGCAGATTACTTAACTGAGGAGCTCTGAGAATGGAACGGCAAGAGGTGTTCCGCTTACGTCATAAACAGTGCTCCAGAGCGCTTAGCAATGGGCACAACGAAACGTGTCTGTGGGATAGTGACCATTTTCGCCTAGTGCTGGCAATGCACGAGCACTGCCAAAAGGCAAAGGAAGGCCCTTAGCATGCGGCTTGTGCTCAAAGCTTTCAGACTGCCAGAGGACCGCAGCTGTGGTAAGCCCGCTTGCTCATTTGACGTTAGATGTCGCCTGCAAGAACTTCACCCGCATCTGGTTTATGCTGCTACCTGTTGTTTGGGGATAACAAGAGCACATGTAGCAAATGCTTTTTCCTGTTTCATTTTGCTAGACCACGCTCTTCTGTGGCTCTTTAGTTCTTTACAAACTCCTATGTGCGTGCTGCTGCTTCCATCTGACAAGGAGCACAGCCTTCTGACAGCAGCTTTCAACTTGCCTAAGAAACAGCTTGGACATTTAGATGTGATGCAAATCTGTGTGTGTGTAAGGTGCAGGTGCAAGCTCCTGACAAAGGTGTTTTCTAGGTCCAGTTTCAATCTGCCACACGCATTGGAAATGTCTTCCTCTATCATTCGCTCCAAGAGTGGAAGGTTGCTTAACTGAGGAGCTCTGAGAATGGAACGGCAAGAGGTGTTCCGCTTACGTCATAAACAGTGCACCAGAGCGCTTAGCAACGGGCACAACGAAACGGGTGTGCGGGTTAGTGACCATTCCCGCCTAGTGCTGGCAATGCACGGGCACTGCCAAAAGGCAAAGGAAGGCACTTAGCATGCGGCTTGTGCGCAAAGCTTTCAGACTGCCAGAGGACCGCAGCTGTGGTAAGCCCGCTTGCTCATTTGACGTTAGATGTCGCCTGCAAGAACTTCACCCGCATCTGGTTTATGCTGCTACCTGTTGTTTGGGGACAACAAGAGCACATGTAGCAAATGCTTTTTCCTGTTTCATTTTGCTAGACCACGCTCTTCACTGGCTCTTTAGTTCTTTACAAACTCCTATGTGCGTGCTGCTGCTTCCATCTGACAAAGAGCACAGCCTTCTGACAGCAGCTTTCAACTTGCCTAAGAAACAGCTTGGCCATTTAGATGTGATGCAAATCTGTGTGTGTTGTAAGGTGCAGGTGCAAGCTCCTGACAAAGGTGTTCTCTTGGTTCAGTTTTTATATGCCAAATACATTGGAAATGATTTCCTCTGGCATTTGCACCAAGAGTCGCAGATTACTTAACTGAGGAGCTCTGAGAATGGAACGGCAAGAGGTGTTCCGCTTACGTCATAAACAGTGCACCAGAGCGCTTAGCAACGGGCACAACGAAACGGGTGTGCGGGTTAGTGACCATTCCCGCCTAGTGCTGGCAATGCACGGGCACTGCCAAAAGGCAAAGGAAGGCACTTAGCATGCGGCTTGTGCGCAAAGCTTTCAGACTGCCAGAGGACCGCAGCTGTGGTATGCCCGCTTGCTCATTTGACGTTAGATGTCGCCTGCAAGAACTTCACCCGCATCTGGTTTATGCTGCTACCTGTTGTTTGGGGATAACAAGAGCACATGTAGCAAATGCTTTTTCCTGTTTCATTTTGCTAGACCACGCTCTTCAGTGGCTCTTTAGTTCTTTACAAACTCCTATGTGAGTGCTGCTGCTTCCATCTGACAAGGAGCACAGCCTTCTGACAGCAGCTTTCAACTTGCCTAAGAAACAGCTTGGCCATTTAGATGTGATGCAAATCTGTGTGTGTTGTAAGGTGCAGGTGCAAGCTCCTGACAAAGGTGTTCTCTTGGTTCAGTTTTTATATGCCAAATACATTGGAAATGATTTCCTCTGGCATTTGCACCAAGAGTCGCAGATTACTTAACTGAGGAGCTCTGAGAATGGAACGGCAAGAGGTGTTCCGCTTACGTCATAAACAGTGCTCCAGAGCGCTTAGCAATGGGCACAACGAAACGTGTCTGTGGGATAGTGACCATTTTCGCCTAGTGCTGGCAATGCACGAGCACTGCCAAAAGGCAAAGGAAGGCCCTTAGCATGCGGCTTGTGCTCAAAGCTTTCAGACTGCCAGAGGACCGCAGCTGTGGTAAGCCCGCTTGCTCATTTGACGTTAGATGTCGCCTGCAAGAACTTCACCCGCATCTGGTTTATGCTGCTACCTGTTGTTTGGGGATAACAAGAGCACATGTAGCAAATGCTTTTTCTTGTTTCATTTTGCTAGACCACGCTCTTCTGTGGCTCTTTAGTTCTTTACAAACTCTTATGTGCGTGCTGCTGCTTCCATCTGACAAGGAGCACAGCCTTCTGACAGCAGCTTTCAACTTGCCTAAGAAACAGCTAGGACATTTAAATGTGATGCAAATCTGTGTGTGTGTAAGGTGCAGGTGCAAGCTCCTGACAAAGGTGCTTTCTAGGTCCAGTTTCAATCTGCCACACGCATTGGAAATGTCTTCCTCTATCATTCGCTCCAAGAGTGGAAGGTTGCTTAACTGAGGAGCTCTGAGAATGGAACGGCAAGAGGTGTTCCGCTTACGTCATAAACAGTGCACCAGAGCGCTTAGCAACGGGCACAACGAAACGGGTGTGCGGGTTAGTGACCATTCCCGCCTAGTGCTGGCAATGCACGGGCACTGCCAAAAGGCAAAGGAAGGCACTTAGCATGCGGCTTGTGCGCAAAGCTTTCAGACTGCCAGAGGACCGCAGCTGTGGTAAGCCCGCTTGCTCATTTGACGTTAGATGTCGCCTGCAAGAACTTCACCCGCATCTGGTTTATGCTGCTACCTGTTGTTTGGGGACAACAAGAGCACATGTAGCAAATGCTTTTTCCTGTTTCATTTTGCTAGACCACGCTCTTCACTGGCTCTTTAGTTCTTTACAAACTCCTATGTGCGTGCTGCTGCTTCCATCTGACAAAGAGCACAGCCTTCTGACAGCAGCTTTCAACTTGCCTAAGAAACAGCTTGGCCATTTAGATGTGATGCAAATCTGTGTGTGTTGTAAGGTGCAGGTGCAAGCTCCTGACAAAGGTGTTCTCTTGGTTCAGTTTTTATATGCCAAATACATTGGAAATGATTTCCTCTGGCATTTGCACCAAGAGTCGCAGATTACTTAACTGAGGAGCTCTGAGAATGGAACGGCAAGAGGTGTTCCGCTTACGTCATAAACAGTGCACCAGAGCGCTTAGCAACGGGCACAACGAAACGGGTGTGCGGGTTAGTGACCATTCCCGCCTAGTGCTGGCAATGCACGGGCACTGCCAAAAGGCAAAGGAAGGCACTTAGCATCCGGCTTGTGCGCAAAGCTTTCAGACTGCCAGAGGACCGCAGCTGTGGTAAGCCCGCTTGCTCATTTGACGTTAGATGTCGCCTGCAAGAACTTCACCCGCATCTGGTTTATGCTGCTACCTGTTGTTTGGGGACAACAAGAGCACATGTAGCAAATGCTTTTTCCTGTTTCATTTTGCTAGACCACGCTCTTCACTGGCTCTTTAGTTCTTTACAAACTCCTATGTGCGTGCTGCTGCTTCCATCTGACAAGGAGCACAGCCTTCTGACAGCAGCTTTCAACTTGCCTAAGAAACAGCTTGGCCATTTAGATGTGATGCAAATCTGTGTGTGTTGTAAGGTGCAGGTGCAAGCTCCTGACAAAGGTGTTCTCTTGGTTCAGTTTTTATATGCCAAATACATTGGAAATGATTTCCTCTGGCATTTGCACCAAGAGTCGCAGATTACTTAACTGAGGAGCTCTGAGAATGGAACGGCAAGAGGTGTTCCGCTTACGTCATAAACAGTGCTCCAGAGCGCTTAGCAATGGGCACAACGAAACGTGTCTGTGGGATAGTGACCATTTTCGCCTAGTGCTGGCAATGCACGAGCACTGCCAAAAGGCAAAGGAAGGCCCTTAGCATGCGGCTTGTGCTCAAAGCTTTCAGACTGCCAGAGGACCGCAGCTGTGGTAAGCCCGCTTGCTCATTTGACGTTAGATGTCGCCTGCAAGAACTTCACCCGCATCTGGTTTATGCTGCTACCTGTTGTTTGGGGATAACAAGAGCACATGTAGCAAATGCTTTTTCCTGTTTCATTTTGCTAGACCACGCTCTTCTGTGGCTCTTTAGTTCTTTACAAACTCCTATGTGCGTGCTGCTGCTTCCATCTGACAAGGAGCACAGCCTTCTGACAGCAGCTTTCAACTTGCCTAAGAAACAGCTAGGACATTTAGATGTGATGCAAATCTGTGTGTGTGTAAGGTGCAGGTGCAAGCTCCTGACAAAGGTGCTTTCTAGGTCCAGTTTCAATCTGCCACACGCATTGGAAATGTCTTCCTCTATCATTCGATCCAAGAGTGGAAGGTTGCTTAACTGAGGAGCTCTGAGAATGGAACGGCAAGAGGTGTTCCGCTTACGTCATAAACAGTGCACCAGAGCGCTTAGCAACGGGCACAACGAAACGGGTGTGCGGGTTAGTGACCATTCCCGCCTAGTGCTGGCAATGCACGGGCACTGCCAAAAGGCAAAGGAAGGCACTTAGCATGCGGCTTGTGCGCAAAGCTTTCAGACTGCCAGAGGACCGCAGCTGTGGTATGCCCGCTTGCTCATTTGACGTTAGATGTCGCCTGCAAGAACTTCACCCGCATCTGGTTTATGCTGCTACCTGTTGTTTGGGGATAACAAGAGCACATGTAGCAAATGCTTTTTCTTGTTTCATTTTGCTAGACCACGCTCTTCTGTGGCTCTTTAGTCCTTTAC
Organism: Poecile atricapillus; assembly: GCF_030490865.1. Classification (NCBI taxonomy): domain Eukaryota; kingdom Metazoa; phylum Chordata; class Aves; order Passeriformes; family Paridae; genus Poecile; species Poecile atricapillus. The sequence goes on along the minus strand of NW_026709235.1, from coordinate 317,008 downwards.
AAACTCCTATGTGAGTGCTGCTGCTTCCATCTGACAAGGAGCACAGCCTTCTGACAGCAGCTTTCAACTTGCCTAAGAAACAGCTTGGACATTTAGATGTGATGCAAATCTGTGTGTGTGTAAGGTGCAGGTGCAAGCTCCTGACAAAGGTGCTTTCTAGGTCCAGTTTCAATCTGCCACACGCATTGGAAATGTCTTCCTCTATCATTCGCTCCAAGAGTGGAAGGTTGCTTAACTGAGGAGCTCTGAGAATGGAACGGCAAGAGGTGTTCCGCTTACGTCATAAACAGTGCACCAGAGCGCTTAGCAACGGGCACAACGAAACGGGTGTGCGGGTTAGTGACCATTCCCGCCTAGTGCTGGCAATGCACGGGCACTGCCAAAAGGCAAAGGAAGGCACTTAGCATGCGGCTTGTGCTCAAAGCTTTCAGACTGCCAGAGGACCGCAGCTGTGGTATGCCCGCTTGCTCATTTGACGTTAGATGTCGCCTGCAAGAACTTCACCCGCATCTGGTTTATGCTGCTACCTGTTGTTTGGGGACAACAAGAGCACATGTAGCAAATGCTTTTTCCTGTTTCATTTTGCTAGACCACGCTCTTCAGTGGCTCTTTAGTTCTTTACAAACTCCTATGTGCGTGCTGCTGCTTCCATCTGACAAGGAGCACAGCCTTCTGACAGCAGCTTTCAACTTGCCTAAGAAACAGCTTGGCCATTTAGATGTGATGCAAATCTGTGTGTGTTGTAAGGTGCAGGTGCAAGCTCCTGACAAAGGTGTTCTCTTGGTTCAGTTTTTATATGCCAAATACATTGGAAATGATTTCCTCTGGCATTTGCACCAAGAGTCGCAGATTACTTAACTGAGGAGCTCTGAGAATGGAACGGCAAGAGGTGTTCCGCTTACGTCATAAACAGTGCTCCAGAGCGCTTAGCAATGGGCACAACGAAACGTGTCTGTGGGATAGTGACCATTTTCGCCTAGTGCTGGCAATGCACGAGCACTGCCAAAAGGCAAAGGAAGGCCCTTAGCATGCGGCTTGTGCTCAAAGCTTTCAGACTGCCAGAGGACCGCAGCTGTGGTAAGCCCGCTTGCTCATTTGACGTTAGATGTCGCCTGCAAGAACTTCACCCGCATCTGGTTTATGCTGCTACCTGTTGTTTGGGGATAACAAGAGCACATGTAGCAAATGCTTTTTCCTGTTTCATTTTGCTAGACCACGCTCTTCTGTGGCTCTTTAGTTCTTTACAAACTCCTATGTGCGTGCTGCTGCTTCCATCTGACAAGGAGCACAGCCTTCTGACAGCAGCTTTCAACTTGCCTAAGAAACAGCTAGGACATTTAGATGTGATGCAAATCTGTGTGTGTGTAAGGTGCAGGTGCAAGCTCCTGACAAAGGTGCTTTCTAGGTCCAGTTTCAATCTGCCACACGCATTGGAAATGTCTTCCTCTATCATTCGATCCAAGAGTGGAAGGTTGCTTAACTGAGGAGCTCTGAGAATGGAACGGCAAGAGGTGTTCCGCTTACGTCATAAACAGTGCACCAGAGCGCTTAGCAACGGGCACAACGAAACGGGTGTGCGGGTTAGTGACCATTCCCGCCTAGTGCTGGCAATGCACGGGCACTGCCAAAAGGCAAAGGAAGGCACTTAGCATGCGGCTTGTGCGCAAAGCTTTCAGACTGCCAGAGGACCGCAGCTGTGGTATGCCCGCTTGCTCATTTGACGTTAGATGTCGCCTGCAAGAACTTCACCCGCATCTGGTTTATGCTGCTACCTGTTGTTTGGGGATAACAAGAGCACATGTAGCAAATGCTTTTTCTTGTTTCATTTTGCTAGACCACGCTCTTCTGTGGCTCTTTAGTCCTTTACAAACTCCTATGTGAGTGCTGCTGCTTCCATCTGACAAGGAGCACAGCCTTCTGACAGCAGCTTTCAACTTGCCTAAGAAACAGCTTGGACATTTAGATGTGATGCAAATCTGTGTGTGTGTAAGGTGCAGGTGCAAGCTCCTGACAAAGGTGCTTTCTAGGTCCAGTTTCAATCTGCCACACGCATTGGAAATGTCTTCCTCTATCATTCGCTCCAAGAGTGGAAGGTTGCTTAACTGAGGAGCTCTGAGAATGGAACGGCAAGAGGTGTTCCGCTTACGTCATAAACAGTGCACCAGAGCGCTTAGCAACGGGCACAACGAAACGGGTGTGCGGGTTAGTGACCATTCCCGCCTAGTGCTGGCAATGCACGGGCACTGCCAAAAGGCAAAGGAAGGCACTTAGCATGCGGCTTGTGCTCAAAGCTTTCAGACTGCCAGAGGACCGCAGCTGTGGTATGCCCGCTTGCTCATTTGACGTTAGATGTCGCCTGCAAGAACTTCACCCGCATCTGGTTTATGCTGCTACCTGTTGTTTGGGGACAACAAGAGCACATGTAGCAAATGCTTTTTCCTGTTTCATTTTGCTAGACCACGCTCTTCAGTGGCTCTTTAGTTCTTTACAAACTCCTATGTGCGTGCTGCTGCTTCCATCTGACAAGGAGCACAGCCTTCTGACAGCAGCTTTCAACTTGCCTAAGAAACAGCTTGGCCATTTAGATGTGATGCAAATCTGTGTGTGTTGTAAGGTGCAGGTGCAAGCTCCTGACAAAGGTGTTCTCTTGGTTCAGTTTTTATATGCCAAATACATTGGAAATGATTTCCTCTGGCATTTGCACCAAGAGTCGCAGATTACTTAACTGAGGAGCTCTGAGAATGGAACGGCAAGAGGTGTTCCGCTTACGTCATAAACAGTGCTCCAGAGCGCTTAGCAATGGGCACAACGAAACGTGTCTGTGGGATAGTGACCATTTTCGCCTAGTGCTGGCAATGCACGAGCACTGCCAAAAGGCAAAGGAAGGCCCTTAGCATGCGGCTTGTGCTCAAAGCTTTCAGACTGCCAGAGGACCGCAGCTGTGGTAAGCCCGCTTGCTCATTTGACGTTAGATGTCGCCTGCAAGAACTTCACCCGCATCTGGTTTATGCTGCTACCTGTTGTTTGGGGATAACAAGAGCACATGTAGCAAATGCTTTTTCCTGTTTCATTTTGCTAGACCACGCTCTTCTGTGGCTCTTTAGTTCTTTACAAACTCCTATGTGCGTGCTGCTGCTTCCATCTGACAAGGAGCACAGCCTTCTGACAGCAGCTTTCAACTTGCCTAAGAAACAGCTTGGACATTTAGATGTGATGCAAATCTGTGTGTGTGTAAGGTGCAGGTGCAAGCTCCTGACAAAGGTGTTTTCTAGGTCCAGTTTCAATCTGCCACACGCATTGGAAATGTCTTCCTCTATCATTCGCTCCAAGAGTGGAAGGTTGCTTAACTGAGGAGCTCTGAGAATGGAACGGCAAGAGGTGTTCCGCTTACGTCATAAACAGTGCACCAGAGCGCTTAGCAACGGGCACAACGAAACGGGTGTGCGGGTTAGTGACCATTCCCGCCTAGTGCTGGCAATGCACGGGCACTGCCAAAAGGCAAAGGAAGGCACTTAGCATGCGGCTTGTGCGCAAAGCTTTCAGACTGCCAGAGGACCGCAGCTGTGGTAAGCCCGCTTGCTCATTTGACGTTAGATGTCGCCTGCAAGAACTTCACCCGCATCTGGTTTATGCTGCTACCTGTTGTTTGGGGACAACAAGAGCACATGTAGCAAATGCTTTTTCCTGTTTCATTTTGCTAGACCACGCTCTTCACTGGCTCTTTAGTTCTTTACAAACTCCTATGTGCGTGCTGCTGCTTCCATCTGACAAAGAGCACAGCCTTCTGACAGCAGCTTTCAACTTGCCTAAGAAACAGCTTGGCCATTTAGATGTGATGCAAATCTGTGTGTGTTGTAAGGTGCAGGTGCAAGCTCCTGACAAAGGTGTTCTCTTGGTTCAGTTTTTATATGCCAAATACATTGGAAATGATTTCCTCTGGCATTTGCACCAAGAGTCGCAGATTACTTAACTGAGGAGCTCTGAGAATGGAACGGCAAGAGGTGTTCCGCTTACGTCATAAACAGTGCACCAGAGCGCTTAGCAACGGGCACAACGAAACGGGTGTGCGGGTTAGTGACCATTCCCGCCTAGTGCTGGCAATGCACGGGCACTGCCAAAAGGCAAAGGAAGGCACTTAGCATCCGGCTTGTGCGCAAAGCTTTCAGACTGCCAGAGGACCGCAGCTGTGGTAAGCCCGCTTGCTCATTTGACGTTAGATGTCGCCTGCAAGAACTTCACCCGCATCTGGTTTATGCTGCTACCTGTTGTTTGGGGACAACAAGAGCACATGTAGCAAATGCTTTTTCCTGTTTCATTTTGCTAGACCACGCTCTTCAGTGGCTCTTTAGTTCTTTACAAACTCCTATGTGCGTGCTGCTGCTTCCATCTGACAAGGAGCACAGCCTTCTGACAGCAGCTTTCAACTTGCCTAAGAAACAGCTTGGCCATTTAGATGTGATGCAAATCTGTGTGTGTGTAAGGTGCAGGTGCAAGCTCCTGACAAAGGTGTTTTCTAGGTCCAGTTTCAATCTGCCACACGCATTGGAAATGTCTTCCTCTATCATTCGCTCCAAGAGTGGAAGGTTGCTTAACTGAGGAGCTCTGAGAATGGAACGGCAAGAGGTGTTCCGCTTACGTCATAAACAGTGCACCAGAGCGCTTAGCAACGGGCACAACGAAACGGGTGTGCGGGTTAGTGACCATTCCCGCCTAGTGCTGGCAATGCACGGGCACTGCCAAAAGGCAAAGGAAGGCACTTAGCATGCGGCTTGTGCGCAAAGCTTTCAGACTGCCAGAGGACCGCAGCTGTGGTATGCCCGCTTGCTCATTTGACGTTAGATGTCGCCTGCAAGAACTTCACCCGCATCTGGTTTATGCTGCTACCTGTTGTTTGGGGATAACAAGAGCACATGTAGCAAATGCTTTTTCTTGTTTCATTTTGCTAGACCACGCTCTTCTGTGGCTCTTTAGTCCTTTACAAACTCCTATGTGAGTGCTGCTGCTTCCATCTGACAAGAAGCACAGCCTTCTGACAGCAGCTTTCAACTTGCCTAAGAAACAGCTTGGACATTTAGATGTGATGCAAATCTGTGTGTGTGTAAGGTGCAGGTGCAAGCTCCTGACAAAGGTGTTTTCTAGGTCCAGTTTCAATCTGCCACACGCATTGGAAATGTCTTCCTCTATCATTCGCTCCAAGAGTGGAAGGTTGCTTAACTGAGGAGCTCTGAGAATGGAACGGCAAGAGGTGTTCCGCTTACGTCATAAACAGTGCACCAGAGCGCTTAGCAACGGGCACAACGAAACGGGTGTGCGTGTTAGTGACCATTCCCGCCTAGTGCTGGCAATGCACGGGCACTGCCAAAAGGCAAAGGAAGGCACTTAGCATGCGGCTTGTGCGCAAAGCTTTCAGACTGCCAGAGGACCGCAGCTGTGGTAAGCCCGCTTGCTCATTTGACGTCAGATGTCGCCTGCAAGAACTTCACCCGCATCTGGTTTATGCTGCTACCTGTTGTTTGGGGACAACAAGAGCACATGTAGCAAATGCTTTTTCCTGTTTCATTTTGCTAGACCACGCTCTTCACTGGCTCTTTAGTTCTTTACAAACTCCTATGTGCGTGCTGCTGCTTCCATCTGACAAAGAGCACAGCCTTCTGACAGCAGCTTTCAACTTGCCTAAGAAACAGCTTGGCCATTTAGATGTGATGCAAATCTGTGTGTGTTGTAAGGTGCAGGTGCAAGCTCCTGACAAAGGTGTTCTCTAGGTTCAGTTTTTATATGCCAAATACATTGGAAATGATTTCCTCTGGCATTTGCACCAAGAGTCGCAGATTACTTAACTGAGGAGCTCTGAGAATGGAACGGCAAGAGGTGTTCCGCTTACGTCATAAACAGTGCACCAGAGCGCTTAGCAACGGGCACAACGAAACGGGTGTGCGGGTTAGTGACCATTCCCGCCTAGTGCTGGCAATGCACGGGCACTGCCAAAAGGCAAAGGAAGGCACTTAGCATGCGGCTTGTGCTCAAAGCTTTCAGACTGCCAGAGGACCGCAGCTGTGGTAAGCCCGCTTGCTCATTTGACGTTAGATGTCGCCTGCAAGAACTTCACCCGCATCTGGTTTATGCTGCTACCTGTTGTTTGGGGACAACAAGAGCACATGTAGCAAATGCTTTTTCCTGTTTCATTTTGCTAGACCACGCTCTTCAGTGGCTCTTTAGTTCTTTACAAACTCCTATGTGCGTGCTGCTGCTTCCATCTGACAAGGAGCACAGCCTTCTGACAGCAGCTTTCAACTTGCCTAAGAAACAGCTTGGCCATTTAGATGTGATGCAAATCTGTGTGTGTTGTAAGGTGCAGGTGCAAGCTCCTGACAAAGGTGTTCTCTTGGTTCAGTTTTTATATGCCAAATACATTGGAAATGATTTCCTCTGGCATTTGCACCAAGAGTCGCAGATTACTTAACTGAGGAGCTCTGAGAATGGAACGGCAAGAGGTGTTCCGCTTACGTCATAAACAGTGCTCCAGAGCGCTTAGCAATGGGCACAACGAAACGTGTCTGTGGGATAGTGACCATTTTCGCCTAGTGCTGGCAATGCACGAGCACTGCCAAAAGGCAAAGGAAGGCCCTTAGCATGCGGCTTGTGCTCAAAGCTTTCAGACTGCCAGAGGACCGCAGCTGTGCTAAGCCCGCTTGCTCATTTGACGTTAGATGTCGCCTGCAAGAACTTCACCCGCATCTGGTTTATGCTGCTACCTGTTGTTTGGGGACAACAAGAGCACATGTAGCAAATGCTTTTTCCTGTTTCATTTTGCTAGACCACGCTCTTCACTGGCTCTTTAGTTCTTTACAAACTCCTATGTGCGTGCTGCTGCTTCCATCTGACAAAGAGCACAGCCTTCTGACAGCAGCTTTCAACTTGCCTAAGAAACAGCTTGGCCATTTAGATGTGATGCAAATCTGTGTGTGTTGTAAGGTGCAGGTGCAAGCTCCTGACAAAGGTGTTCTCTTGGTTCAGTTTTTATATGCCAAATACATTGGAAATGATTTCCTCTGGCATTTGCACCAAGAGTCGCAGATTACTTAACTGAGGAGCTCTGAGAATGGAACGGCAAGAGGTGTTCCGCTTACGTCATAAACAGTGCACTAGAGCGCTTAGCAACGGGCACAACGAAACGGGTGTGCGGGTTAGTGACCATTCCCGCCTAGTGCTGGCAATGCACGGGCACTGCCAAAAGGCAAAGGAAGGCACTTAGCATGCGGCTTGTGCGCAAAGCTTTCAGACTGCCAGAGGACCGCAGCTGTGGTATGCCCGCTTGCTCATTTGACGTTAGATGTCGCCTGCAAGAACTTCACCCGCATCTGGTTTATGCTGCTACCTGTTGTTTGGGGATAACAAGAGCACATGTAGCAAATGCTTTTTCTTGTTTCATTTTGCTAGACCACGCTCTTCTGTGGCTCTTTAGTCCTTTACAAACTCCTATGTGAGTGCTGCTGCTTCCATCTGACAAGGAGCACAGCCTTCTGACAGCAGCTTTCAACTTGCCTAAGAAACAGCTTGGACATTTAGATGTGATGCAAATCTGTGTGTGTGTAAGGTGCAGGTGCAAGCTCCTGACAAAGGTGTTTTCTAGGTCCAGTTTCAATCTGCCACACGCATTGGAAATGTCTTCCTCTATCATTCGCTCCAAGAGTGGAAGGTTGCTTAACTGAGGAGCTCTGAGAATGGAACGGCAAGAGGTGTTCCGCTTACGTCATAAACAGTGCACCAGAGCGCTTAGCAACGGGCACAACGAAACGGGTTTGCGGGTTAGTGACCATTCCCGCCTAGTGCTGGCAATGCACGGGCACTGCCAAAAGGCAAAGGAAGGCACTTAGCATCCGGCTTGTGCGCAAAGCTTTCAGACTGCCAGAGGACCGCAGCTGTGGTAAGCCCGCTTGCTCATTTGACGTTAGATGTCGCCTGCAAGAACTTCACCCGCATCTGGTTTATGCTGCTACCTGTTGTTTGGGGACAACAAGAGCACATGTAGCAAATGCTTTTTCCTGTTTCATTTTGCTAGACCACGCTCTTCAGTGGCTCTTTAGTTCTTTACAAACTCCTATGTGCGTGCTGCTGCTTCCATCTGACAAGGAGCACAGCCTTCTGACAGCAGCTTTCAACTTGCCTAAGAAACAGCTTGGCCATTTAGATGTGATGCAAATCTGTGTGTGTTGTAAGGTGCAGGTGCAAGCTCCTGACAAAGGTGTTCTCTTGGTTCAGTTTTTATATGCCAAATACATTGGAAATGATTTCCTCTGGCATTTGCACCAAGAGTCGCAGATTACTTAACTGAGGAGCTCTGAGAATGGAACGGCAAGAGGTGTTCCGCTTACGTCATAAACAGTGCTCCAGAGCGCTTAGCAATGGGCACAACGAAACGTGTCTGTGGGATAGTGACCATTTTCGCCTAGTGCTGGCAATGCACGAGCACTGCCAAAAGGCAAAGGAAGGCCCTTAGCATGCGGCTTGTGCTCAAAGCTTTCAGACTGCCAGAGGACCGCAGCTGTGGTAAGCCCGCTTGCTCATTTGACGTTAGATGTCGCCTGCAAGAACTTCACCCGCATCTGGTTTATGCTGCTACCTGTTGTTTGGGGATAACAAGAGCACATGTAGCAAATGCTTTTTCCTGTTTCATTTTGCTAGACCACGCTCTTCTGTGGCTCTTTAGTTCTTTACAAACTCCTATGTGCGTGCTGCTGCTTCCATCTGACAAGGAGCACAGCCTTCTGACAGCAGCTTTCAACTTGCCTAAGAAACAGCTAGGACATTTAGATGTGATGCAAATCTGTGTGTGTGTAAGGTGCAGGTGCAAGCTCCTGACAAAGGTGCTTTCTAGGTCCAGTTTCAATCTGCCACACGCATTGGAAATGTCTTCCTCTATCATTCGCTCCAAGAGTGGAAGGTTGCTTAACTGAGGAGCTCTGAGAATGGAACGGCAAGAGGTGTTCCGCTTACGTCATAAACAGTGCACCAGAGCGCTTAGCAACGGGCACAACGAAACGGGTGTGCGGGTTAGTGACCATTCCCGCCTAGTGCTGGCAATGCACGGGCACTGCCAAAAGGCAAAGGAAGGCACTTAGCATGCGGCTTGTGCGCAAAGCTTTCAGACTGCCAGAGGACCGCAGCTGTGGTATGCCCGCTTGCTCATTTGACGTTAGATGTCGCCTGCAAGAACTTCACCCGCATCTGGTTTATGCTGCTACCTGTTGTTTGGGGACAACAAGAGCACATGTAGCAAATGCTTTTTCCTGTTTCATTTTGCTAGACCACGCTCTTCAGTGGCTCTTTAGTTCTTTACAAACTTCTATGTGCGTGCTGCTGCTTCCATCTGACAAGGAGCACAGCCTTCTGACAGCAGCTTTCAACTTGCCTAAGAAACAGCTTGGCCATTTAGATGTGATGCAAATCTGTGTGTGTTGTAAGGTGCAGGTGCAAGCTCCTGACAAAGGTGTTCTCTTGGTTCAGTTTTTATATGCCAAATACATTGGAAATGATTTCCTCTGGCATTTGCACCAAGAGTCGCAGATTACTTAACTGAGGAGCTCTGAGAATGGAACGGCAAGAGGTGTTCCGCTTACGTCATAAACAGTGCTCCAGAGCGCTTAGCAATGGGCACAACGAAACGTGTCTGTGGGATAGTGACCATTTTCGCCTAGTGCTGGCAATGCACGAGCACTGCCAAAAGGCAAAGGAAGGCCCTTAGCATGCGGCTTGTGCTCAAAGCTTTCAGACTGCCAGAGGACCGCAGCTGTGGTAAGCCCGCTTGCTCATTTGACGTTAGATGTCGCCTGCAAGAACTTCACCCGCATCTGGTTTATGCTGCTACCTGTTGTTTGGGGATAACAAGAGCACATGTAGCAAATGCTTTTTCTTGTTTCATTTTGCTAGACCACGCTCTTCTGTGGCTCTTTAGTTCTTTACAAACTCTTATGTGCGTGCTGCTGCTTCCATCTGACAAGGAGCACAGCCTTCTGACAGCAGCTTTCAACTTGCCTAAGAAACAGCTAGGACATTTAAATGTGATGCAAATCTGTGTGTGTGTAAGGTGCAGGTGCAAGCTCCTGACAAAGGTGCTTTCTAGGTCCAGTTTCAATCTGCCACACGCATTGGAAATGTCTTCCTCTATCATTCGCTCCAAGAGTGGAAGGTTGCTTAACTGAGGAGCTCTGAGAATGGAACGGCAAGAGGTGTTCCGCTTACGTCATAAACAGTGCACCAGAGCGCTTAGCAACGGGCACAACGAAACGGGTGTGCGGGTTAGTGACCATTCCCGCCTAGTGCTGGCAATGCACGGGCACTGCCAAAAGGCAAAGGAAGGCACTTAGCATGCGGCTTGTGCGCAAAGCTTTCAGACTGCCAGAGGACCGCAGCTGTGGTAAGCCCGCTTGCTCATTTGACGTTAGATGTCGCCTGCAAGAACTTCACCCGCATCTGGTTTATGCTGCTACCTGTTGTTTGGGGACAACAAGAGCACATGTAGCAAATGCTTTTTCCTGTTTCATTTTGCTAGACCACGCTCTTCACTGGCTCTTTAGTTCTTTACAAACTCCTATGTGCGTGCTGCTGCTTCCATCTGACAAAGAGCACAGCCTTCTGACAGCAGCTTTCAACTTGCCTAAGAAACAGCTTGGCCATTTAGATGTGATGCAAATCTGTGTGTGTTGTAAGGTGCAGGTGCAAGCTCCTGACAAAGGTGTTCTCTTGGTTCAGTTTTTATATGCCAAATACATTGGAAATGATTTTCTCTGGCATTTGCACCAAGAGTCGCAGATTACTTAACTGAGGAGCTCTGAGAATGGAACGGCAAGAGGTGTTCCGCTTACGTCATAAACAGTGCACCAGAGCGCTTAGCAACGGGCACAACGAAACGGGTGTGCGGGTTAGTGACCATTCCCGCCTAGTGCTGGCAATGCACGGGCACTGCCAAAAGGCAAAGGAAGGCACTTAGCATGCGGCTTGTGCGCAAAGCTTTCAGACTGCCAGAGGACCGCAGCTGTGGTATGCCCGCTTGCTCATTTGACGTTAGATGTCGCCTGCAAGAACTTCACCCGCATCTGGTTTATGCTGCTACCTGTTGTTTGGGGATAACAAGAGCACATGTAGCAAATGCTTTTTCTTGTTTCATTTTGCTAGACCACGCTCTTCTGTGGCTCTTTAGTCCTTTACAAACTCCTATGTGAGTGCTGCTGCTTCCATCTGACAAGGAGCACAGCCTTCTGACAGCAGCTTTCAACTTGCCTAAGAAACAGCTTGGACATTTAGATGTGATGCAAATCTGTGTGTGTGTAAGGTGCAGGTGCAAGCTCCTGACAAAGGTGTTTTCTAGGTCCAGTTTCAATCTGCCACACGCATTGGAAATGTCTTCCTCTATCATTCGCTCCAAGAGTGGAAGGTTGCTTAACTGAGGAGCTCTGAGAATGGAACGGCAAGAGGTGTTCCGCTTACGTCATAAACAGTGCACCAGAGCGCTTAGCAACGGGCACAACGAAACGGGTTTGCGGGTTAGTGACCATTCCCGCCTAGTGCTGGCAATGCACGGGCACTGCCAAAAGGCAAAGGAAGGCACTTAGCATCCGGCTTGTGCGCAAAGCTTTCAGACTGCCAGAGGACCGCAGCTGTGGTAAGCCCGCTTGCTCATTTGACGTTAGATGTCGCCTGCAAGAACTTCACCCGCATCTGGTTTATGCTGCTACCTGTTGTTTGGGGACAACAAGAGCACATGTAGCAAATGCTTTTTCCTGTTTCATTTTGCTAGACCACGCTCTTCAGTGGCTCTTTAGTTCTTTACAAACTCCTATGTGCGTGCTGCTGCTTCCATCTGACAAGGAGCACAGCCTTCTGACAGCAGCTTTCAACTTGCCTAAGAAACAGCTTGGCCATTTAGATGTGATGCAAATCTGTGTGTGTTGTAAGGTGCAGGTGCAAGCTCCTGACAAAGGTGTTCTCTTGGTTCAGTTTTTATATGCCAAATACATTGGAAATGATTTCCTCTGGCATTTGCACCAAGAGTCGCAGATTACTTAACTGAGGAGCTCTGAGAATGGAACGGCAAGAGGTGTTCCGCTTACGTCATAAACAGTGCTCCAGAGCGCTTAGCAATGGGCACAACGAAACGTGTCTGTGGGATAGTGACCATTTTCGCCTAGTGCTGGCAATGCACGGGCACTGCCAAAAGGCAAAGGAAGGCCCTTAGCATGCGGCTTGTGCTCAAAGCTTTCAGACTGCCAGAGGACCGCAGCTGTGGTAAGCCCGCTTGCTCATTTGACGTTAGATGTCGCCTGCAAGAACTTCACCCGCATCTGGTTTATGCTGCTACCTGTTGTTTGGGGATAACAAGAGCACATGTAGCAAATGCTTTTTCCTGTTTCATTTTGCTAGACCACGCTCTTCTGTGGCTCTTTAGTTCTTTACAAACTCCTATGTGCGTGCTGCTGCTTCCATCTGACAAGGAGCACAGCCTTCTGACAGCAGCTTTCAACTTGCCTAAGAAACAGCTAGGACATTTAGATGTGATGCAAATCTGTGTGTGTGTAAGGTGCAGGTGCAAGCTCCTGACAAAGGTGCTTTCTAGGTCCAGTTTCAATCTGCCACACGCATTGGAAATGTCTTCCTCTATCATTCGCTCCAAGAGTGGAAGGTTGCTTAACTGAGGAGCTCTGAGAATGGAACGGCAAGAGGTGTTCCGCTTACGTCATAAACAGTGCACCAGAGCGCTTAGCAACGGGCACAACGAAACGGGTGTGCGGGTTAGTGACCATTCCCGCCTAGTGCTGGCAATGCACGGGCACTGCCAAAAGGCAAAGGAAGGCACTTAGCATGCGGCTTGTGCTCAAAGCTTTCAGACTGCCAGAGGACCGCAGCTGTGGTATGCCCGCTTGCTCATTTGACGTTAGATGTCGCCTGCAAGAACTTCACCCGCATCTGGTTTATGCTGCTACCTGTTGTTTGGGGATAACAAGAGCACATGTAGCAAATGCTTTTTCTTGTTTCATTTTGCTAGACCACGCTCTTCTGTGGCTCTTTAGTCCTTTACAAACTCCTATGTGAGTGCTGCTGCTTCCATCTGACAAGGAGCACAGCCTTCTGACAGCAGCTTTCAACTTGCCTAAGAAACAGCTTGGACATTTAGATGTGATGCAAATCTGTGTGTGTGTAAGGTGCAGGTGCAAGCTCCTGACAAAGGTGTTTTCTAGGTCCAGTTTCAATCTGCCACACGCATTGGAAATGTCTTCCTCTATCATTCGCTCCAAGAGTGGAAGGTTGCTTAACTGAGGAGCTCTGAGAATGGAACGGCAAGAGGTGTTCCGCTTACGTCATAAACAGTGCACCAGAGCGCTTAGCAACGGGCACAACGAAACGGGTGTGCGGGTTAGTGACCATTCCCGCCTAGTGCTGGCAATGCACGGGCACTGCCAAAAGGCAAAGGAAGGCACTTAGCATGCGGCTTGTGCGCAAAGCTTTCAGACTGCCAGAGGACCGCAGCTGTGGTAAGCCCGCTTGCTCATTTGACGTTAGATGTCGCCTGCAAGAACTTCACCCGCATCTGGTTTATGCTGCTACCTGTTGTTTGGGGACAACAAGAGCACATGTAGCAAATGCTTTTTCCTGTTTCATTTTGCTAGACCACGCTCTTCACTGGCTCTTTAGTTCTTTACAAACTCCTATGTGCGTGCTGCTGCTTCCATCTGACAAAGAGCACAGCCTTCTGACAGCAGCTTTCAACTTGCCTAAGAAACAGCTTGGCCATTTAGATGTGATGCAAATCTGTGTGTGTTGTAAGGTGCAGGTGCAAGCTCCTGACAAAGGTGTTCTCTTGGTTCAGTTTTTATATGCCAAATACATTGGAAATGATTTCCTCTGGCATTTGCACCAAGAGTCGCAGATTACTTAACTGAGGAGCTCTGAGAATGGAACGGCAAGAGGTGTTCCGCTTACGTCATAAACAGTGCACTAGAGCGCTTAGCAACGGGCACAACGAAACGGGTGTGCGGGTTAGTGACCATTCCCGCCTAGTGCTGGCAATGCACGGGCACTGCCAAAAGGCAAAGGAAGGCACTTAGCATGCGGCTTGTGCGCAAAGCTTTCAGACTGCCAGAGGACCGCAGCTGTGGTATGCCCGCTTGCTCATTTGACGTTAGATGTCGCCTGCAAGAACTTCACCCGCATCTGGTTTATGCTGCTACCTGTTGTTTGGGGATAACAAGAGCACATGTAGCAAATGCTTTTTCTTGTTTCATTTTGCTAGACCACGCTCTTCTGTGGCTCTTTAGTCCTTTACAAACTCCTATGTGAGTGCTGCTGCTTCCATCTGACAAGGAGCACAGCCTTCTGACAGCAGCTTTCAACTTGCCTAAGAAACAGCTAGGACATTTAGATGTGATGCAAATCTGTGTGTGTGTAAGGTGCAGGTGCAAGCTCCTGACAAAGGTGCTTTCTAGGTCCAGTTTCAATCTGCCACACGCATTGGAAATGTCTTCCTCTATCATTCGCTCCAAGAGTGGAAGGTTGCTTAACTGAGGAGCTCTGAGAATGGAACGGCAAGAGGTGTTCCGCTTACGTCATAAACAGTGCACCAGAGCGCTTAGCAACGGGCACAACGAAACGGGTGTGCGGGTTAGTGACCATTCCCGCCTAGTGCTGGCAATGCACGGGCACTGCCAAAAGGCAAAGGAAGGCACTTAGCATGCGGCTTGTGCGCAAAGCTTTCAGACTGCCAGAGGACCGCAGCTGTGGTATGCCCGCTTGCTCATTTGACGTTAGATGTCGCCTGCAAGAACTTCACCCGCATCTGGTTTATGCTGCTACCTGTTGTTTGGGGACAACAAGAGCACATGTAGCAAATGCTTTTTCCTGTTTCATTTTGCTAGACCACGCTCTTCAGTGGCTCTTTAGTTCTTTACAAACTTCTATGTGCGTGCTGCTGCTTCCATCTGACAAGGAGCACAGCCTTCTGACAGCAGCTTTCAACTTGCCTAAGAAACAGCTTGGCCATTTAGATGTGATGCAAATCTGTGTGTGTTGTAAGGTGCAGGTGCAAGCTCCTGACAAAGGTGTTCTCTTGGTTCAGTTTTTATATGCCAAATACATTGGAAATGATTTCCTCTGGCATTTGCACCAAGAGTCGCAGATTACTTAACTGAGGAGCTCTGAGAATGGAACGGCAAGAGGTGTTCCGCTTACGTCATAAACAGTGCTCCAGAGCGCTTAGCAATGGGCACAACGAAACGTGTCTGTGGGATAGTGACCATTTTCGCCTAGTGCTGGCAATGCACGAGCACTGCCAAAAGGCAAAGGAAGGCCCTTAGCATGCGGCTTGTGCTCAAAGCTTTCAGACTGCCAGAGGACCGCAGCTGTGGTAAGCCCGCTTGCTCATTTGACGTTAGATGTCGCCTGCAAGAACTTCACCCGCATCTGGTTTATGCTGCTACCTGTTGTTTGGGGATAACAAGAGCACATGTAGCAAATGCTTTTTCCTGTTTCATTTTGCTAGACCACGCTCTTCTGTGGCTCTTTAGTTCTTTACAAACTCCTATGTGCGTGCTGCTGCTTCCATCTGACAAGGAGCACAGCCTTCTGACAGCAGCTTTCAACTTGCCTAAGAAACAGCTAGGACATTTAGATGTGATGCAAATCTGTGTGTGTGTAAGGTGCAGGTGCAAGCTCCTGACAAAGGTGCTTTCTAGGTCCAGTTTCAATCTGCCACACGCATTGGAAATGTCTTCCTCTATCATTCGCTCCAAGAGTGGAAGGTTGCTTAACTGAGGAGCTCTGAGAATGGAACGGCAAGAGGTGTTCCGCTTACGTCATAAACAGTGCACCAGAGCGCTTAGCAACGGGCACAACGAAACGGGTGTGCGGGTTAGTGACCATTCCCGCCTAGTGCTGGCAATGCACGGGCACTGCCAAAAGGCAAAGGAAGGCACTTAGCATGCGGCTTGTGCGCAAAGCTTTCAGACTGCCAGAGGACCGCAGCTGTGGTAAGCCCGCTTGCTCATTTGACGTTAGATGTCGCCTGCAAGAACTTCACCCGCATCTGGTTTATGCTGCTACCTGTTGTTTGGGGACAACAAGAGCACATGTAGCAAATGCTTTTTCCTGTTTCATTTTGCTAGACCACGCTCTTCACTGGCTCTTTAGTTCTTTACAAACTCCTATGTGCGTGCTGCTGCTTCCATCTGACAAAGAGCACAGCCTTCTGACAGCAGCTTTCAACTTGCCTAAGAAACAGCTTGGCCATTTAGATGTGATGCAAATCTGTGTGTGTTGTAAGGTGCAGGTGCAAGCTCCTGACAAAGGTGCTTTCTAGGTCCAGTTTCAATCTGCCACACGCATTGGAAATGTCTTCCTCTATCATTCGCTCCAAGAGTGGAAGGTTGCTTAACTGAGGAGCTCTGAGAATGGAACGGCAAGAGGTGTTCCGCTTACGTCATAAACAGTGCACCAGAGCGCTTAGCAACGGGCACAACGAAACGGGTGTGCGGGTTAGTGACCATTCCCGCCTAGTGCTGGCAATGCACGGGCACTGCCAAAAGGCAAAGGAAGGCACTTAGCATGCGGCTTGTGCGCAAAGCTTTCAGACTGCCAGAGGACCGCAGCTGTGGTATGCCCGCTTGCTCATTTGACGTTAGATGTCGCCTGCAAGAACTTCACCCGCATCTGGTTTATGCTGCTACCTGTTGTTTGGGGACAACAAGAGCACATGTAGCAAATGCTTTTTCCTGTTTCATTTTGCTAGACCACGCTCTTCAGTGGCTCTTTAGTTCTTTACAAACTTCTATGTGCGTGCTGCTGCTTCCATCTGACAAGGAGCACAGCCTTCTGACAGCAGCTTTCAACTTGCCTAAGAAACAGCTTGGCCATTTAGATGTGATGCAAATCTGTGTGTGTTGTAAGGTGCAGGTGCAAGCTCCTGACAAAGGTGTTCTCTTGGTTCAGTTTTTATATGCCAAATACATTGGAAATGATTTCCTCTGGCATTTGCACCAAGAGTCGCAGATTACTTAACTGAGGAGCTCTGAGAATGGAACGGCAAGAGGTGTTCCGCTTACGTCATAAACAGTGCTCCAGAGCGCTTAGCAATGGGCACAACGAAACGTGTCTGTGGGATAGTGACCATTTTCGCCTAGTGCTGGCAATGCACGGGCACTGCCAAAAGGCAAAGGAAGGCCCTTAGCATGCGGCTTGTGCTCAAAGCTTTCAGACTGCCAGAGGACCGCAGCTGTGGTAAGCCCGCTTGCTCATTTGACGTTAGATGTCGCCTGCAAGAACTTCACCCGCATCTGGTTTATGCTGCTACCTGTTGTTTGGGGATAACAAGAGCACATGTAGCAAATGCTTTTTCCTGTTTCATTTTGCTAGACCACGCTCTTCTGTGGCTCTTTAGTTCTTTACAAACTCCTATGTGCGTGCTGCTGCTTCCATCTGACAAGGAGCACAGCCTTCTGACAGCAGCTTTCAACTTGCCTAAGAAACAGCTAGGACATTTAGATGTGATGCAAATCTGTGTGTGTGTAAGGTGCAGGTGCAAGCTCCTGACAAAGGTGCTTTCTAGGTCCAGTTTCAATCTGCCACACGCATTGGAAATGTCTTCCTCTATCATTCGCTCCAAGAGTGGAAGGTTGCTTAACTGAGGAGCTCTGAGAATGGAACGGCAAGAGGTGTTCCGCTTACGTCATAAACAGTGCACCAGAGCGCTTAGCAACGGGCACAACGAAACGGGTGTGCGGGTTAGTGACCATTCCCGCCTAGTGCTGGCAATGCACGGGCACTGCCAAAAGGCAAAGGAAGGCACTTAGCATGCGGCTTGTGCGCAAAGCTTTCAGACTGCCAGAGGACCGCAGCTGTGGTATGCCCGCTTGCTCATTTGACGTTAGATGTCGCCTGCAAGAACTTCACCCGCATCTGGTTTATGCTGCTACCTGTTGTTTGGGGATAACAAGAGCACATGTAGCAAATGCTTTTTCTTGTTTCATTTTGCTAGACCACGCTCTTCTGTGGCTCTTTAGTCCTTTACAAACTCCTATGTGAGTGCTGCTGCTTCCATCTGACAAGGAGCACAGCCTTCTGACAGCAGCTTTCAACTTGCCTAAGAAACAGCTTGGACATTTAGATGTGATGCAAATCTGTGTGTGTGTAAGGTGCAGGTGCAAGCTCCTGACAAAGGTGTTTTCTAGGTCCAGTTTCAATCTGCCACACGCATTGGAAATGTCTTCCTCTATCATTCGCTCCAAGAGTGGAAGGTTGCTTAACTGAGGAGCTCTGAGAATGGAACGGCAAGAGGTGTTCCGCTTACGTCATAAACAGTGCACCAGAGCGCTTAGCAACGGGCACAACGAAACGGGTGTGCGGGTTAGTGACCATTCCCGCCTAGTGCTGGCAATGCACGGGCACTGCCAAAAGGCAAAGGAAGGCACTTAGCATGCGGCTTGTGCGCAAAGCTTTCAGACTGCCAGAGGACCGCAGCTGTGGTAAGCCCGCTTGCTCATTTGACGTTAGATGTCGCCTGCAAGAACTTCACCCGCATCTGGTTTATGCTGCTACCTGTTGTTTGGGGACAACAAGAGCACATGTAGCAAATGCTTTTTCCTGTTTCATTTTGCTAGACCACGCTCTTCACTGGCTCTTTAGTTCTTTACAAACTCCTATGTGCGTGCTGCTGCTTCCATCTGACAAAGAGCACAGCCTTCTGACAGCAGCTTTCAACTTGCCTAAGAAACAGCTTGGCCATTTAGATGTGATGCAAATCTGTGTGTGTTGTAAGGTGCAGGTGCAAGCTCCTGACAAAGGTGTTCTCTTGGTTCAGTTTTTATATGCCAAATACATTGGAAATGATTTCCTCTGGCATTTGCACCAAGAGTCGCAGATTACTTAACTGAGGAGCTCTGAGAATGGAACGGCAAGAGGTGTTCCGCTTACGTCATAAACAGTGCACTAGAGCGCTTAGCAACGGGCACAACGAAACGGGTGTGCGGGTTAGTGACCATTCCCGCCTAGTGCTGGCAATGCACGGGCACTGCCAAAAGGCAAAGGAAGGCACTTAGCATGCGGCTTGTGCGCAAAGCTTTCAGACTGCCAGAGGACCGCAGCTGTGGTATGCCCGCTTGCTCATTTGACGTTAGATGTCGCCTGCAAGAACTTCACCCGCATCTGGTTTATGCTGCTACCTGTTGTTTGGGGATAACAAGAGCACATGTAGCAAATGCTTTTTCTTGTTTCATTTTGCTAGACCACGCTCTTCTGTGGCTCTTTAGTCCTTTACAAACTCCTATGTGAGTGCTGCTGCTTCCATCTGACAAGGAGCACAGCCTTCTGACAGCAGCTTTCAACTTGCCTAAGAAACAGCTAGGACATTTAGATGTGATGCAAATCTGTGTGTGTGTAAGGTGCAGGTGCAAGCTCCTGACAAAGGTGCTTTCTAGGTCCAGTTTCAATCTGCCACACGCATTGGAAATGTCTTCCTCTATCATTCGCTCCAAGAGTGGAAGGTTGCTTAACTGAGGAGCTCTGAGAATGGAACGGCAAGAGGTGTTCCGCTTACGTCATAAACAGTGCACCAGAGCGCTTAGCAACGGGCACAACGAAACGGGTGTGCGGGTTAGTGACCATTCCCGCCTAGTGCTGGCAATGCACGGGCACTGCCAAAAGGCAAAGGAAGGCACTTAGCATGCGGCTTGTGCGCAAAGCTTTCAGACTGCCAGAGGACCGCAGCTGTGGTATGCCCGCTTGCTCATTTGACGTTAGATGTCGCCTGCAAGAACTTCACCCGCATCTGGTTTATGCTGCTACCTGTTGTTTGGGGACAACAAGAGCACATGTAGCAAATGCTTTTTCCTGTTTCATTTTGCTAGACCACGCTCTTCAGTGGCTCTTTAGTTCTTTACAAACTTCTATGTGCGTGCTGCTGCTTCCATCTGACAAGGAGCACAGCCTTCTGACAGCAGCTTTCAACTTGCCTAAGAAACAGCTTGGCCATTTAGATGTGATGCAAATCTGTGTGTGTTGTAAGGTGCAGGTGCAAGCTCCTGACAAAGGTGTTCTCTTGGTTCAGTTTTTATATGCCAAATACATTGGAAATGATTTCCTCTGGCATTTGCACCAAGAGTCGCAGATTACTTAACTGAGGAGCTCTGAGAATGGAACGGCAAGAGGTGTTCCGCTTACGTCATAAACAGTGCTCCAGAGCGCTTAGCAATGGGCACAACGAAACGTGTCTGTGGGATAGTGACCATTTTCGCCTAGTGCTGGCAATGCACGAGCACTGCCAAAAGGCAAAGGAAGGCCCTTAGCATGCGGCTTGTGCTCAAAGCTTTCAGACTGCCAGAGGACCGCAGCTGTGGTAAGCCCGCTTGCTCATTTGACGTTAGATGTCGCCTGCAAGAACTTCACCCGCATCTGGTTTATGCTGCTACCTGTTGTTTGGGGATAACAAGAGCACATGTAGCAAATGCTTTTTCCTGTTTCATTTTGCTAGACCACGCTCTTCTGTGGCTCTTTAGTTCTTTACAAACTCCTATGTGCGTGCTGCTGCTTCCATCTGACAAGGAGCACAGCCTTCTGACAGCAGCTTTCAACTTGCCTAAGAAACAGCTAGGACATTTAGATGTGATGCAAATCTGTGTGTGTGTAAGGTGCAGGTGCAAGCTCCTGACAAAGGTGCTTTCTAGGTCCAGTTTCAATCTGCCACACGCATTGGAAATGTCTTCCTCTATCATTCGCTCCAAGAGTGGAAGGTTGCTTAACTGAGGAGCTCTGAGAATGGAACGGCAAGAGGTGTTCCGCTTACGTCATAAACAGTGCACCAGAGCGCTTAGCAACGGGCACAACGAAACGGGTGTGCGGGTTAGTGACCATTCCCGCCTAGTGCTGGCAATGCACGGGCACTGCCAAAAGGCAAAGGAAGGCACTTAGCATGCGGCTTGTGCGCAAAGCTTTCAGACTGCCAGAGGACCGCAGCTGTGGTAAGCCCGCTTGCTCATTTGACGTTAGATGTCGCCTGCAAGAACTTCACCCGCATCTGGTTTATGCTGC
This sequence comes from Poecile atricapillus, assembly GCF_030490865.1. Lineage (NCBI taxonomy): Eukaryota > Metazoa > Chordata > Aves > Passeriformes > Paridae > Poecile > Poecile atricapillus. The sequence continues at coordinate 295,942 of NW_026709235.1, read as the reverse complement.
TACCTGTTGTTTGGGGACAACAAGAGCACATGTAGCAAATGCTTTTTCCTGTTTCATTTTGCTAGACCACGCTCTTCACTGGCTCTTTAGTTCTTTACAAACTCCTATGTGCGTGCTGCTGCTTCCATCTGACAAAGAGCACAGCCTTCTGACAGCAGCTTTCAACTTGCCTAAGAAACAGCTTGGCCATTTAGATGTGATGCAAATCTGTGTGTGTTGTAAGGTGCAGGTGCAAGCTCCTGACAAAGGTGCTTTCTAGGTCCAGTTTCAATCTGCCACACGCATTGGAAATGTCTTCCTCTATCATTCGCTCCAAGAGTGGAAGGTTGCTTAACTGAGGAGCTCTGAGAATGGAACGGCAAGAGGTGTTCCGCTTACGTCATAAACAGTGCACCAGAGCGCTTAGCAACGGGCACAACGAAACGGGTGTGCGGGTTAGTGACCATTCCCGCCTAGTGCTGGCAATGCACGGGCACTGCCAAAAGGCAAAGGAAGGCACTTAGCATGCGGCTTGTGCGCAAAGCTTTCAGACTGCCAGAGGACCGCAGCTGTGGTATGCCCGCTTGCTCATTTGACGTTAGATGTCGCCTGCAAGAACTTCACCCGCATCTGGTTTATGCTGCTACCTGTTGTTTGGGGACAACAAGAGCACATGTAGCAAATGCTTTTTCCTGTTTCATTTTGCTAGACCACGCTCTTCAGTGGCTCTTTAGTTCTTTACAAACTTCTATGTGCGTGCTGCTGCTTCCATCTGACAAGGAGCACAGCCTTCTGACAGCAGCTTTCAACTTGCCTAAGAAACAGCTTGGCCATTTAGATGTGATGCAAATCTGTGTGTGTTGTAAGGTGCAGGTGCAAGCTCCTGACAAAGGTGTTCTCTTGGTTCAGTTTTTATATGCCAAATACATTGGAAATGATTTCCTCTGGCATTTGCACCAAGAGTCGCAGATTACTTAACTGAGGAGCTCTGAGAATGGAACGGCAAGAGGTGTTCCGCTTACGTCATAAACAGTGCTCCAGAGCGCTTAGCAATGGGCACAACGAAACGTGTCTGTGGGATAGTGACCATTTTCGCCTAGTGCTGGCAATGCACGAGCACTGCCAAAAGGCAAAGGAAGGCCCTTAGCATGCGGCTTGTGCTCAAAGCTTTCAGACTGCCAGAGGACCGCAGCTGTGGTAAGCCCGCTTGCTCATTTGACGTTAGATGTCGCCTGCAAGAACTTCACCCGCATCTGGTTTATGCTGCTACCTGTTGTTTGGGGATAACAAGAGCACATGTAGCAAATGCTTTTTCCTGTTTCATTTTGCTAGACCACGCTCTTCTGTGGCTCTTTAGTTCTTTACAAACTCCTATGTGCGTGCTGCTGCTTCCATCTGACAAGGAGCACAGCCTTCTGACAGCAGCTTTCAACTTGCCTAAGAAACAGCTAGGACATTTAGATGTGATGCAAATCTGTGTGTGTGTAAGGTGCAGGTGCAAGCTCCTGACAAAGGTGCTTTCTAGGTCCAGTTTCAATCTGCCACACGCATTGGAAATGTCTTCCTCTATCATTCGCTCCAAGAGTGGAAGGTTGCTTAACTGAGGAGCTCTGAGAATGGAACGGCAAGAGGTGTTCCGCTTACGTCATAAACAGTGCACCAGAGCGCTTAGCAACGGGCACAACGAAACGGGTTTGCGGGTTAGTGACCATTCCCGCCTAGTGCTGGCAATGCACGGGCACTGCCAAAAGGCAAAGGAAGGCACTTAGCATCCGGCTTGTGCGCAAAGCTTTCAGACTGCCAGAGGACCGCAGCTGTGGTAAGCCCGCTTGCTCATTTGACGTTAGATGTCGCCTGCAAGAACTTCACCCGCATCTGGTTTATGCTGCTACCTGTTGTTTGGGGACAACAAGAGCACATGTAGCAAATGCTTTTTCCTGTTTCATTTTGCTAGACCACGCTCTTCAGTGGCTCTTTAGTTCTTTACAAACTCCTATGTGCGTGCTGCTGCTTCCATCTGACAAGGAGCACAGCCTTCTGACAGCAGCTTTCAACTTGCCTAAGAAACAGCTTGGCCATTTAGATGTGATGCAAATCTGTGTGTGTTGTAAGGTGCAGGTGCAAGCTCCTGACAAAGGTGTTCTCTTGGTTCAGTTTTTATATGCCAAATACATTGGAAATGATTTCCTCTGGCATTTGCACCAAGAGTCGCAGATTACTTAACTGAGGAGCTCTGAGAATGGAACGGCAAGAGGTGTTCCGCTTACGTCATAAACAGTGCTCCAGAGCGCTTAGCAATGGGCACAACGAAACGTGTCTGTGGGATAGTGACCATTTTCGCCTAGTGCTGGCAATGCACGAGCACTGCCAAAAGGCAAAGGAAGGCCCTTAGCATGCGGCTTGTGCTCAAAGCTTTCAGACTGCCAGAGGACCGCAGCTGTGGTAAGCCCGCTTGCTCATTTGACGTTAGATGTCGCCTGCAAGAACTTCACCCGCATCTGGTTTATGCTGCTACCTGTTGTTTGGGGATAACAAGAGCACATGTAGCAAATGCTTTTTCCTGTTTCATTTTGCTAGACCACGCTCTTCTGTGGCTCTTTAGTTCTTTACAAACTCCTATGTGCGTGCTGCTGCTTCCATCTGACAAGGAGCACAGCCTTCTGACAGCAGCTTTCAACTTGCCTAAGAAACAGCTAGGACATTTAGATGTGATGCAAATCTGTGTGTGTGTAAGGTGCAGGTGCAAGCTCCTGACAAAGGTGCTTTCTAGGTCCAGTTTCAATCTGCCACACGCATTGGAAATGTCTTCCTCTATCATTCGCTCCAAGAGTGGAAGGTTGCTTAACTGAGGAGCTCTGAGAATGGAACGGCAAGAGGTGTTCCGCTTACGTCATAAACAGTGCACCAGAGCGCTTAGCAACGGGCACAACGAAACGGGTGTGCGGGTTAGTGACCATTCCCGCCTAGTGCTGGCAATGCACGGGCACTGCCAAAAGGCAAAGGAAGGCACTTAGCATGCGGCTTGTGCGCAAAGCTTTCAGACTGCCAGAGGACCGCAGCTGTGGTATGCCCGCTTGCTCATTTGACGTTAGATGTCGCCTGCAAGAACTTCACCCGCATCTGGTTTATGCTGCTACCTGTTGTTTGGGGATAACAAGAGCACATGTAGCAAATGCTTTTTCTTGTTTCATTTTGCTAGACCACGCTCTTCTGTGGCTCTTTAGTCCTTTACAAACTCCTATGTGAGTGCTGCTGCTTCCATCTGACAAGGAGCACAGCCTTCTGACAGCAGCTTTCAACTTGCCTAAGAAACAGCTTGGACATTTAGATGTGATGCAAATCTGTGTGTGTGTAAGGTGCAGGTGCAAGCTCCTGACAAAGGTGTTTTCTAGGTCCAGTTTCAATCTGCCACACGCATTGGAAATGTCTTCCTCTATCATTCGCTCCAAGAGTGGAAGGTTGCTTAACTGAGGAGCTCTGAGAATGGAACGGCAAGAGGTGTTCCGCTTACGTCATAAACAGTGCACCAGAGCGCTTAGCAACGGGCACAACGAAACGGGTGTGCGGGTTAGTGACCATTCCCGCCTAGTGCTGGCAATGCACGGGCACTGCCAAAAGGCAAAGGAAGGCACTTAGCATGCGGCTTGTGCGCAAAGCTTTCAGACTGCCAGAGGACCGCAGCTGTGGTAAGCCCGCTTGCTCATTTGACGTTAGATGTCGCCTGCAAGAACTTCACCCGCATCTGGTTTATGCTGCTACCTGTTGTTTGGGGACAACAAGAGCACATGTAGCAAATGCTTTTTCCTGTTTCATTTTGCTAGACCACGCTCTTCACTGGCTCTTTAGTTCTTTACAAACTCCTATGTGCGTGCTGCTGCTTCCATCTGACAAAGAGCACAGCCTTCTGACAGCAGCTTTCAACTTGCCTAAGAAACAGCTTGGCCATTTAGATGTGATGCAAATCTGTGTGTGTTGTAAGGTGCAGGTGCAAGCTCCTGACAAAGGTGTTCTCTTGGTTCAGTTTTTATATGCCAAATACATTGGAAATGATTTCCTCTGGCATTTGCACCAAGAGTCGCAGATTACTTAACTGAGGAGCTCTGAGAATGGAACGGCAAGAGGTGTTCCGCTTACGTCATAAACAGTGCACCAGAGCGCTTAGCAACGGGCACAACGAAACGGGTGTGCGGGTTAGTGACCATTCCCGCCTAGTGCTGGCAATGCACGGGCACTGCCAAAAGGCAAAGGAAGGCACTTAGCATGCGGCTTGTGCGCAAAGCTTTCAGACTGCCAGAGGACCGCAGCTGTGGTATGCCCGCTTGCTCATTTGACGTTAGATGTCGCCTGCAAGAACTTCACCCGCATCTGGTTTATGCTGCTACTTGTTGTTTGGGGATAACAAGAGCACATGTAGCAAATGCTTTTTCCTGTTTCATTTTGCTAGACCACGCTCTTCAGTGGCTCTTTAGTTCTTTACAAACTCCTATGTGAGTGCTGCTGCTTCCATCTGACAAGGAGCACAGCCTTCTGACAGCAGCTTTCAACTTGCCTAAGAAACAGCTTGGCCATTTAGATGTGATGCAAATCTGTGTGTGTTGTAAGGTGCAGGTGCAAGCTCCTGACAAAGGTGTTCTCTTGGTTCAGTTTTTATATGCCAAATACATTGGAAATGATTTCCTCTGGCATTTGCACCAAGAGTCGCAGATTACTTAACTGAGGAGCTCTGAGAATGGAACGGCAAGAGGTGTTCCGCTTACGTCATAAACAGTGCTCCAGAGCGCTTAGCAATGGGCACAACGAAACGTGTCTGTGGGATAGTGACCATTTTCGCCTAGTGCTGGCAATGCACGAGCACTGCCAAAAGGCAAAGGAAGGCCCTTAGCATGCGGCTTGTGCTCAAAGCTTTCAGACTGCCAGAGGACCGCAGCTGTGGTAAGCCCGCTTGCTCATTTGACGTTAGATGTCGCCTGCAAGAACTTCACCCGCATCTGGTTTATGCTGCTACCTGTTGTTTGGGGATAACAAGAGCACATGTAGCAAATGCTTTTTCTTGTTTCATTTTGCTAGACCACGCTCTTCTGTGGCTCTTTAGTTCTTTACAAACTCTTATGTGCGTGCTGCTGCTTCCATCTGACAAGGAGCACAGCCTTCTGACAGCAGCTTTCAACTTGCCTAAGAAACAGCTAGGACATTTAAATGTGATGCAAATCTGTGTGTGTGTAAGGTGCAGGTGCAAGCTCCTGACAAAGGTGTTTTCTAGGTCCAGTTTCAATCTGCCACACGCATTGGAAATGTCTTCCTCTATCATTCGCTCCAAGAGTGGAAGGTTGCTTAACTGAGGAGCTCTGAGAATGGAACGGCAAGAGGTGTTCCGCTTACGTCATAAACAGTGCACCAGAGCGCTTAGCAACGGGCACAACGAAACGGGTGTGCGGGTTAGTGACCATTCCCGCCTAGTGCTGGCAATGCACGGGCACTGCCAAAAGGCAAAGGAAGGCACTTAGCATCCGGCTTGTGCGCAAAGCTTTCAGACTGCCAGAGGACCGCAGCTGTGGTAAGCCCGCTTGCTCATTTGACGTTAGATGTCGCCTGCAAGAACTTCACCCGCATCTGGTTTATGCTGCTACCTGTTGTTTGGGGACAACAAGAGCACATGTAGCAAATGCTTTTTCCTGTTTCATTTTGCTAGACCACGCTCTTCAGTGGCTCTTTAGTTCTTTACAAACTCCTATGTGCGTGCTGCTGCTTCCATCTGACAAGGAGCACAGCCTTCTGACAGCAGCTTTCAACTTGCCTAAGAAACAGCTTGGCCATTTAGATGTGATGCAAATCTGTGTGTGTTGTAAGGTGCAGGTGCAAGCTCCTGACAAAGGTGTTCTCTTGGTTCAGTTTTTATATGCCAAATACATTGGAAATGATTTCCTCTGGCATTTGCACCAAGAGTCGCAGATTACTTAACTGAGGAGCTCTGAGAATGGAACGGCAAGAGGTGTTCCGCTTACGTCATAAACAGTGCTCCAGAGCGCTTAGCAATGGGCACAACGAAACGTGTCTGTGGGATAGTGACCATTTTCGCCTAGTGCTGGCAATGCACGAGCACTGCCAAAAGGCAAAGGAAGGCCCTTAGCATGCGGCTTGTGCTCAAAGCTTTCAGACTGCCAGAGGACCGCAGCTGTGGTAAGCCCGCTTGCTCATTTGACGTTAGATGTCGCCTGCAAGAACTTCACCCGCATCTGGTTTATGCTGCTACCTGTTGTTTGGGGATAACAAGAGCACATGTAGCAAATGCTTTTTCCTGTTTCATTTTGCTAGACCACGCTCTTCTGTGGCTCTTTAGTTCTTTACAAACTCCTATGTGCGTGCTGCTGCTTCCATCTGACAAGGAGCACAGCCTTCTGACAGCAGCTTTCAACTTGCCTAAGAAACAGCTTGGCCATTTAGATGTGATGCAAATCTGTGTGTGTTGTAAGGTGCAGGTGCAAGCTCCTGACAAAGGTGTTCTCTTGGTTCAGTTTTTATATGCCAAATACATTGGAAATGATTTCCTCTGGCATTTGCACCAAGAGTCGCAGATTACTTAACTGAGGAGCTCTGAGAATGGAACGGCAAGAGGTGTTCCGCTTACGTCATAAACAGTGCTCCAGAGCGCTTAGCAATGGGCACAACGAAACGTGTCTGTGGGATAGTGACCATTTTCGCCTAGTGCTGGCAATGCACGAGCACTGCCAAAAGGCAAAGGAAGGCCCTTAGCATGCGGCTTGTGCTCAAAGCTTTCAGACTGCCAGAGGACCGCAGCTGTGGTAAGCCCGCTTGCTCATTTGACGTTAGATGTCGCCTGCAAGAACTTCACCCGCATCTGGTTTATGCTGCTACCTGTTGTTTGGGGATAACAAGAGCACATGTAGCAAATGCTTTTTCCTGTTTCATTTTGCTAGACCACGCTCTTCTGTGGCTCTTTAGTTCTTTACAAACTCCTATGTGCGTGCTGCTGCTTCCATCTGACAAGGAGCACAGCCTTCTGACAGCAGCTTTCAACTTGCCTAAGAAACAGCTAGGACATTTAGATGTGATGCAAATCTGTGTGTGTGTAAGGTGCAGGTGCAAGCTCCTGACAAAGGTGCTTTCTAGGTCCAGTTTCAATCTGCCACACGCATTGGAAATGTCTTCCTCTATCATTCGCTCCAAGAGTGGAAGGTTGCTTAACTGAGGAGCTCTGAGAATGGAACGGCAAGAGGTGTTCCGCTTACGTCATAAACAGTGCACCAGAGCGCTTAGCAACGGGCACAACGAAACGGGTGTGCGGGTTAGTGACCATTCCCGCCTAGTGCTGGCAATGCACGGGCACTGCCAAAAGGCAAAGGAAGGCACTTAGCATGCGGCTTGTGCGCAAAGCTTTCAGACTGCCAGAGGACCGCAGCTGTGGTATGCCCGCTTGCTCATTTGACGTTAGATGTCGCCTGCAAGAACTTCACCCGCATCTGGTTTATGCTGCTACCTGTTGTTTGGGGACAACAAGAGCACATGTAGCAAATGCTTTTTCCTGTTTCATTTTGCTAGACCACGCTCTTCAGTGGCTCTTTAGTTCTTTACAAACTTCTATGTGCGTGCTGCTGCTTCCATCTGACAAGGAGCACAGCCTTCTGACAGCAGCTTTCAACTTGCCTAAGAAACAGCTTGGCCATTTAGATGTGATGCAAATCTGTGTGTGTTGTAAGGTGCAGGTGCAAGCTCCTGACAAAGGTGTTCTCTTGGTTCAGTTTTTATATGCCAAATACATTGGAAATGATTTCCTCTGGCATTTGCACCAAGAGTCGCAGATTACTTAACTGAGGAGCTCTGAGAATGGAACGGCAAGAGGTGTTCCGCTTACGTCATAAACAGTGCTCCAGAGCGCTTAGCAATGGGCACAACGAAACGTGTCTGTGGGATAGTGACCATTTTCGCCTAGTGCTGGCAATGCACGAGCACTGCCAAAAGGCAAAGGAAGGCCCTTAGCATGCGGCTTGTGCTCAAAGCTTTCAGACTGCCAGAGGACCGCAGCTGTGGTAAGCCCGCTTGCTCATTTGACGTTAGATGTCGCCTGCAAGAACTTCACCCGCATCTGGTTTATGCTGCTACCTGTTGTTTGGGGATAACAAGAGCACATGTAGCAAATGCTTTTTCTTGTTTCATTTTGCTAGACCACGCTCTTCTGTGGCTCTTTAGTTCTTTACAAACTCTTATGTGCGTGCTGCTGCTTCCATCTGACAAGGAGCACAGCCTTCTGACAGCAGCTTTCAACTTGCCTAAGAAACAGCTAGGACATTTAAATGTGATGCAAATCTGTGTGTGTGTAAGGTGCAGGTGCAAGCTCCTGACAAAGGTGCTTTCTAGGTCCAGTTTCAATCTGCCACACGCATTGGAAATGTCTTCCTCTATCATTCGCTCCAAGAGTGGAAGGTTGCTTAACTGAGGAGCTCTGAGAATGGAACGGCAAGAGGTGTTCCGCTTACGTCATAAACAGTGCACCAGAGCGCTTAGCAACGGGCACAACGAAACGGGTGTGCGGGTTAGTGACCATTCCCGCCTAGTGCTGGCAATGCACGGGCACTGCCAAAAGGCAAAGGAAGGCACTTAGCATGCGGCTTGTGCGCAAAGCTTTCAGACTGCCAGAGGACCGCAGCTGTGGTAAGCCCGCTTGCTCATTTGACGTTAGATGTCGCCTGCAAGAACTTCACCCGCATCTGGTTTATGCTGCTACCTGTTGTTTGGGGACAACAAGAGCACATGTAGCAAATGCTTTTTCCTGTTTCATTTTGCTAGACCACGCTCTTCACTGGCTCTTTAGTTCTTTACAAACTCCTATGTGCGTGCTGCTGCTTCCATCTGACAAAGAGCACAGCCTTCTGACAGCAGCTTTCAACTTGCCTAAGAAACAGCTTGGCCATTTAGATGTGATGCAAATCTGTGTGTGTTGTAAGGTGCAGGTGCAAGCTCCTGACAAAGGTGTTCTCTTGGTTCAGTTTTTATATGCCAAATACATTGGAAATGATTTTCTCTGGCATTTGCACCAAGAGTCGCAGATTACTTAACTGAGGAGCTCTGAGAATGGAACGGCAAGAGGTGTTCCGCTTACGTCATAAACAGTGCACCAGAGCGCTTAGCAACGGGCACAACGAAACGGGTGTGCGGGTTAGTGACCATTCCCGCCTAGTGCTGGCAATGCACGGGCACTGCCAAAAGGCAAAGGAAGGCACTTAGCATGCGGCTTGTGCGCAAAGCTTTCAGACTGCCAGAGGACCGCAGCTGTGGTATGCCCGCTTGCTCATTTGACGTTAGATGTCGCCTGCAAGAACTTCACCCGCATCTGGTTTATGCTGCTACCTGTTGTTTGGGGATAACAAGAGCACATGTAGCAAATGCTTTTTCTTGTTTCATTTTGCTAGACCACGCTCTTCTGTGGCTCTTTAGTCCTTTACAAACTCCTATGTGAGTGCTGCTGCTTCCATCTGACAAGGAGCACAGCCTTCTGACAGCAGCTTTCAACTTGCCTAAGAAACAGCTTGGACATTTAGATGTGATGCAAATCTGTGTGTGTGTAAGGTGCAGGTGCAAGCTCCTGACAAAGGTGTTTTCTAGGTCCAGTTTCAATCTGCCACACGCATTGGAAATGTCTTCCTCTATCATTCGCTCCAAGAGTGGAAGGTTGCTTAACTGAGGAGCTCTGAGAATGGAACGGCAAGAGGTGTTCCGCTTACGTCATAAACAGTGCACCAGAGCGCTTAGCAACGGGCACAACGAAACGGGTTTGCGGGTTAGTGACCATTCCCGCCTAGTGCTGGCAATGCACGGGCACTGCCAAAAGGCAAAGGAAGGCACTTAGCATCCGGCTTGTGCGCAAAGCTTTCAGACTGCCAGAGGACCGCAGCTGTGGTAAGCCCGCTTGCTCATTTGACGTTAGATGTCGCCTGCAAGAACTTCACCCGCATCTGGTTTATGCTGCTACCTGTTGTTTGGGGACAACAAGAGCACATGTAGCAAATGCTTTTTCCTGTTTCATTTTGCTAGACCACGCTCTTCAGTGGCTCTTTAGTTCTTTACAAACTCCTATGTGCGTGCTGCTGCTTCCATCTGACAAGGAGCACAGCCTTCTGACAGCAGCTTTCAACTTGCCTAAGAAACAGCTTGGCCATTTAGATGTGATGCAAATCTGTGTGTGTTGTAAGGTGCAGGTGCAAGCTCCTGACAAAGGTGTTCTCTTGGTTCAGTTTTTATATGCCAAATACATTGGAAATGATTTCCTCTGGCATTTGCACCAAGAGTCGCAGATTACTTAACTGAGGAGCTCTGAGAATGGAACGGCAAGAGGTGTTCCGCTTACGTCATAAACAGTGCTCCAGAGCGCTTAGCAATGGGCACAACGAAACGTGTCTGTGGGATAGTGACCATTTTCGCCTAGTGCTGGCAATGCACGAGCACTGCCAAAAGGCAAAGGAAGGCCCTTAGCATGCGGCTTGTGCTCAAAGCTTTCAGACTGCCAGAGGACCGCAGCTGTGGTAAGCCCGCTTGCTCATTTGACGTTAGATGTCGCCTGCAAGAACTTCACCCGCATCTGGTTTATGCTGCTACCTGTTGTTTGGGGATAACAAGAGCACATGTAGCAAATGCTTTTTCCTGTTTCATTTTGCTAGACCACGCTCTTCTGTGGCTCTTTAGTTCTTTACAAACTCCTATGTGCGTGCTGCTGCTTCCATCTGACAAGGAGCACAGCCTTCTGACAGCAGCTTTCAACTTGCCTAAGAAACAGCTAGGACATTTAGATGTGATGCAAATCTGTGTGTGTGTAAGGTGCAGGTGCAAGCTCCTGACAAAGGTGCTTTCTAGGTCCAGTTTCAATCTGCCACACGCATTGGAAATGTCTTCCTCTATCATTCGCTCCAAGAGTGGAAGGTTGCTTAACTGAGGAGCTCTGAGAATGGAACGGCAAGAGGTGTTCCGCTTACGTCATAAACAGTGCACCAGAGCGCTTAGCAACGGGCACAACGAAACGGGTGTGCGGGTTAGTGACCATTCCCGCCTAGTGCTGGCAATGCACGGGCACTGCCAAAAGGCAAAGGAAGGCACTTAGCATGCGGCTTGTGCGCAAAGCTTTCAGACTGCCAGAGGACCGCAGCTGTGGTATGCCCGCTTGCTCATTTGACGTTAGATGTCGCCTGCAAGAACTTCACCCGCATCTGGTTTATGCTGCTACCTGTTGTTTGGGGATAACAAGAGCACATGTAGCAAATGCTTTTTCTTGTTTCATTTTGCTAGACCACGCTCTTCTGTGGCTCTTTAGTCCTTTACAAACTCCTATGTGAGTGCTGCTGCTTCCATCTGACAAGGAGCACAGCCTTCTGACAGCAGCTTTCAACTTGCCTAAGAAACAGCTTGGACATTTAGATGTGATGCAAATCTGTGTGTGTGTAAGGTGCAGGTGCAAGCTCCTGACAAAGGTGTTTTCTAGGTCCAGTTTCAATCTGCCACACGCATTGGAAATGTCTTCCTCTATCATTCGCTCCAAGAGTGGAAGGTTGCTTAACTGAGGAGCTCTGAGAATGGAACGGCAAGAGGTGTTCCGCTTACGTCATAAACAGTGCACCAGAGCGCTTAGCAACGGGCACAACGAAACGGGTGTGCGGGTTAGTGACCATTCCCGCCTAGTGCTGGCAATGCACGGGCACTGCCAAAAGGCAAAGGAAGGCACTTAGCATGCGGCTTGTGCGCAAAGCTTTCAGACTGCCAGAGGACCGCAGCTGTGGTAAGCCCGCTTGCTCATTTGACGTTAGATGTCGCCTGCAAGAACTTCACCCGCATCTGGTTTATGCTGCTACCTGTTGTTTGGGGACAACAAGAGCACATGTAGCAAATGCTTTTTCCTGTTTCATTTTGCTAGACCACGCTCTTCACTGGCTCTTTAGTTCTTTACAAACTCCTATGTGCGTGCTGCTGCTTCCATCTGACAAAGAGCACAGCCTTCTGACAGCAGCTTTCAACTTGCCTAAGAAACAGCTTGGCCATTTAGATGTGATGCAAATCTGTGTGTGTTGTAAGGTGCAGGTGCAAGCTCCTGACAAAGGTGTTCTCTTGGTTCAGTTTTTATATGCCAAATACATTGGAAATGATTTCCTCTGGCATTTGCACCAAGAGTCGCAGATTACTTAACTGAGGAGCTCTGAGAATGGAACGGCAAGAGGTGTTCCGCTTACGTCATAAACAGTGCACCAGAGCGCTTAGCAACGGGCACAACGAAACGGGTGTGCGGGTTAGTGACCATTCCCGCCTAGTGCTGGCAATGCACGGGCACTGCCAAAAGGCAAAGGAAGGCACTTAGCATGCGGCTTGTGCGCAAAGCTTTCAGACTGCCAGAGGACCGCAGCTGTGGTATGCCCGCTTGCTCATTTGACGTTAGATGTCGCCTGCAAGAACTTCACCCGCATCTGGTTTATGCTGCTACTTGTTGTTTGGGGATAACAAGAGCACATGTAGCAAATGCTTTTTCCTGTTTCATTTTGCTAGACCACGCTCTTCAGTGGCTCTTTAGTTCTTTACAAACTCCTATGTGAGTGCTGCTGCTTCCATCTGACAAGGAGCACAGCCTTCTGACAGCAGCTTTCAACTTGCCTAAGAAACAGCTTGGCCATTTAGATGTGATGCAAATCTGTGTGTGTTGTAAGGTGCAGGTGCAAGCTCCTGACAAAGGTGTTCTCTTGGTTCAGTTTTTATATGCCAAATACATTGGAAATGATTTCCTCTGGCATTTGCACCAAGAGTCGCAGATTACTTAACTGAGGAGCTCTGAGAATGGAACGGCAAGAGGTGTTCCGCTTACGTCATAAACAGTGCTCCAGAGCGCTTAGCAATGGGCACAACGAAACGTGTCTGTGGGATAGTGACCATTTTCGCCTAGTGCTGGCAATGCACGAGCACTGCCAAAAGGCAAAGGAAGGCCCTTAGCATGCGGCTTGTGCTCAAAGCTTTCAGACTGCCAGAGGACCGCAGCTGTGGTAAGCCCGCTTGCTCATTTGACGTTAGATGTCGCCTGCAAGAACTTCACCCGCATCTGGTTTATGCTGCTACCTGTTGTTTGGGGATAACAAGAGCACATGTAGCAAATGCTTTTTCTTGTTTCATTTTGCTAGACCACGCTCTTCTGTGGCTCTTTAGTTCTTTACAAACTCTTATGTGCGTGCTGCTGCTTCCATCTGACAAGGAGCACAGCCTTCTGACAGCAGCTTTCAACTTGCCTAAGAAACAGCTAGGACATTTAAATGTGATGCAAATCTGTGTGTGTGTAAGGTGCAGGTGCAAGCTCCTGACAAAGGTGCTTTCTAGGTCCAGTTTCAATCTGCCACACGCATTGGAAATGTCTTCCTCTATCATTCGCTCCAAGAGTGGAAGGTTGCTTAACTGAGGAGCTCTGAGAATGGAACGGCAAGAGGTGTTCCGCTTACGTCATAAACAGTGCACCAGAGCGCTTAGCAACGGGCACAACGAAACGGGTGTGCGGGTTAGTGACCATTCCCGCCTAGTGCTGGCAATGCACGGGCACTGCCAAAAGGCAAAGGAAGGCACTTAGCATGCGGCTTGTGCGCAAAGCTTTCAGACTGCCAGAGGACCGCAGCTGTGGTAAGCCCGCTTGCTCATTTGACGTTAGATGTCGCCTGCAAGAACTTCACCCGCATCTGGTTTATGCTGCTACCTGTTGTTTGGGGACAACAAGAGCACATGTAGCAAATGCTTTTTCCTGTTTCATTTTGCTAGACCACGCTCTTCACTGGCTCTTTAGTTCTTTACAAACTCCTATGTGCGTGCTGCTGCTTCCATCTGACAAAGAGCACAGCCTTCTGACAGCAGCTTTCAACTTGCCTAAGAAACAGCTTGGCCATTTAGATGTGATGCAAATCTGTGTGTGTTGTAAGGTGCAGGTGCAAGCTCCTGACAAAGGTGTTCTCTTGGTTCAGTTTTTATATGCCAAATACATTGGAAATGATTTCCTCTGGCATTTGCACCAAGAGTCGCAGATTACTTAACTGAGGAGCTCTGAGAATGGAACGGCAAGAGGTGTTCCGCTTACGTCATAAACAGTGCACCAGAGCGCTTAGCAACGGGCACAACGAAACGGGTGTGCGGGTTAGTGACCATTCCCGCCTAGTGCTGGCAATGCACGGGCACTGCCAAAAGGCAAAGGAAGGCACTTAGCATCCGGCTTGTGCGCAAAGCTTTCAGACTGCCAGAGGACCGCAGCTGTGGTAAGCCCGCTTGCTCATTTGACGTTAGATGTCGCCTGCAAGAACTTCACCCGCATCTGGTTTATGCTGCTACCTGTTGTTTGGGGACAACAAGAGCACATGTAGCAAATGCTTTTTCCTGTTTCATTTTGCTAGACCACGCTCTTCACTGGCTCTTTAGTTCTTTACAAACTCCTATGTGCGTGCTGCTGCTTCCATCTGACAAGGAGCACAGCCTTCTGACAGCAGCTTTCAACTTGCCTAAGAAACAGCTTGGCCATTTAGATGTGATGCAAATCTGTGTGTGTTGTAAGGTGCAGGTGCAAGCTCCTGACAAAGGTGTTCTCTTGGTTCAGTTTTTATATGCCAAATACATTGGAAATGATTTCCTCTGGCATTTGCACCAAGAGTCGCAGATTACTTAACTGAGGAGCTCTGAGAATGGAACGGCAAGAGGTGTTCCGCTTACGTCATAAACAGTGCTCCAGAGCGCTTAGCAATGGGCACAACGAAACGTGTCTGTGGGATAGTGACCATTTTCGCCTAGTGCTGGCAATGCACGAGCACTGCCAAAAGGCAAAGGAAGGCCCTTAGCATGCGGCTTGTGCTCAAAGCTTTCAGACTGCCAGAGGACCGCAGCTGTGGTAAGCCCGCTTGCTCATTTGACGTTAGATGTCGCCTGCAAGAACTTCACCCGCATCTGGTTTATGCTGCTACCTGTTGTTTGGGGATAACAAGAGCACATGTAGCAAATGCTTTTTCCTGTTTCATTTTGCTAGACCACGCTCTTCTGTGGCTCTTTAGTTCTTTACAAACTCCTATGTGCGTGCTGCTGCTTCCATCTGACAAGGAGCACAGCCTTCTGACAGCAGCTTTCAACTTGCCTAAGAAACAGCTTGGACATTTAGATGTGATGCAAATCTGTGTGTGTGTAAGGTGCAGGTGCAAGCTCCTGACAAAGGTGCTTTCTAGGTCCAGTTTCAATCTGCCACACGCATTGGAAATGTCTTCCTCTATCATTCGCTCCAAGAGTGGAAGGTTGCTTAACTGAGGAGCTCTGAGAATGGAACGGCAAGAGGTGTTCCGCTTACGTCATAAACAGTGCACCAGAGCGCTTAGCAACGGGCACAACGAAACGGGTGTGCGGGTTAGTGACCATTCCCGCCTAGTGCTGGCAATGCACGGGCACTGCCAAAAGGCAAAGGAAGGCACTTAGCATGCGGCTTGTGCGCAAAGCTTTCAGACTGCCAGAGGACCGCAGCTGTGGTATGCCCGCTTGCTCATTTGACGTTAGATGTCGCCTGCAAGAACTTCACCCGCATCTGGTTTATGCTGCTACCTGTTGTTTGGGGATAACAAGAGCACATGTAGCAAATGCTTTTTCTTGTTTCATTTTGCTAGACCACGCTCTTCTGTGGCTCTTTAGTCCTTTACAAACTCCTATGTGAGTGCTGCTGCTTCCATCTGACAAGGAGCACAGCCTTCTGACAGCAGCTTTCAACTTGCCTAAGAAACAGCTTGGACATTTAGATGTGATGCAAATCTGTGTGTGTGTAAGGTGCAGGTGCAAGCTCCTGACAAAGGTGTTTTCTAGGTCCAGTTTCAATCTGCCACACGCATTGGAAATGTCTTCCTCTATCATTCGCTCCAAGAGTGGAAGGTTGCTTAACTGAGGAGCTCTGAGAATGGAACGGCAAGAGGTGTTCCGCTTACGTCATAAACAGTGCACCAGAGCGCTTAGCAACGGGCACAACGAAACGGGTGTGCGGGTTAGTGACCATTCCCGCCTAGTGCTGGCAATGCACGGGCACTGCCAAAAGGCAAAGGAAGGCACTTAGCATGCGGCTTGTGCGCAAAGCTTTCAGACTGCCAGAGGACCGCAGCTGTGGTAAGCCCGCTTGCTCATTTGACGTTAGATGTCGCCTGCAAGAACTTCACCCGCATCTGGTTTATGCTGCTACCTGTTGTTTGGGGACAACAAGAGCACATGTAGCAAATGCTTTTTCCTGTTTCATTTTGCTAGACCACGCTCTTCACTGGCTCTTTAGTTCTTTACAAACTCCTATGTGCGTGCTGCTGCTTCCATCTGACAAAGAGCACAGCCTTCTGACAGCAGCTTTCAACTTGCCTAAGAAACAGCTTGGCCATTTAGATGTGATGCAAATCTGTGTGTGTTGTAAGGTGCAGGTGCAAGCTCCTGACAAAGGTGTTCTCTTGGTTCAGTTTTTATATGCCAAATACATTGGAAATGATTTCCTCTGGCATTTGCACCAAGAGTCGCAGATTACTTAACTGAGGAGCTCTGAGAATGGAACGGCAAGAGGTGTTCCGCTTACGTCATAAACAGTGCACCAGAGCGCTTAGCAACGGGCACAACGAAACGGGTGTGCGGGTTAGTGACCATTCCCGCCTAGTGCTGGCAATGCACGGGCACTGCCAAAAGGCAAAGGAAGGCACTTAGCATGCGGCTTGTGCTCAAAGCTTTCAGACTGCCAGAGGACCGCAGCTGTGGTATGCCCGCTTGCTCATTTGACGTTAGATGTCGCCTGCAAGAACTTCACCCGCATCTGGTTTATGCTGCTACCTGTTGTTTGGGGACAACAAGAGCACATGTAGCAAATGCTTTTTCCTGTTTCATTTTGCTAGACCACGCTCTTCAGTGGCTCTTTAGTTCTTTACAAACTCCTATGTGCGTGCTGCTGCTTCCATCTGACAAGGAGCACAGCCTTCTGACAGCAGCTTTCAACTTGCCTAAGAAACAGCTTGGCCATTTAGATGTGATGCAAATCTGTGTGTGTTGTAAGGTGCAGGTGCAAGCTCCTGACAAAGGTGTTCTCTTGGTTCAGTTTTTATATGCCAAATACATTGGAAATGATTTCCTCTGGCATTTGCACCAAGAGTCGCAGATTACTTAACTGAGGAGCTCTGAGAATGGAACGGCAAGAGGTGTTCCGCTTACGTCATAAACAGTGCTCCAGAGCGCTTAGCAATGGGCACAACGAAACGTGTCTGTGGGATAGTGACCATTTTCGCCTAGTGCTGGCAATGCACGAGCACTGCCAAAAGGCAAAGGAAGGCCCTTAGCATGCGGCTTGTGCTCAAAGCTTTCAGACTGCCAGAGGACCGCAGCTGTGGTAAGCCCGCTTGCTCATTTGACGTTAGATGTCGCCTGCAAGAACTTCACCCGCATCTGGTTTATGCTGCTACCTGTTGTTTGGGGATAACAAGAGCACATGTAGCAAATGCTTTTTCCTGTTTCATTTTGCTAGACCACGCTCTTCTGTGGCTCTTTAGTTCTTTACAAACTCCTATGTGCGTGCTGCTGCTTCCATCTGACAAGGAGCACAGCCTTCTGACAGCAGCTTTCAACTTGCCTAAGAAACAGCTTGGACATTTAGATGTGATGCAAATCTGTGTGTGTGTAAGGTGCAGGTGCAAGCTCCTGACAAAGGTGTTTTCTAGGTCCAGTTTCAATCTGCCACACGCATTGGAAATGTCTTCCTCTATCATTCGCTCCAAGAGTGGAAGGTTGCTTAACTGAGGAGCTCTGAGAATGGAACGGCAAGAGGTGTTCCGCTTACGTCATAAACAGTGCACCAGAGCGCTTAGCAACGGGCACAACGAAACGGGTGTGCGGGTTAGTGACCATTCCCGCCTAGTGCTGGCAATGCACGGGCACTGCCAAAAGGCAAAGGAAGGCACTTAGCATGCGGCTTGTGCGCAAAGCTTTCAGACTGCCAGAGGACCGCAGCTGTGGTAAGCCCGCTTGCTCATTTGACGTTAGATGTCGCCTGCAAGAACTTCACCCGCATCTGGTTTATGCTGCTACCTGTTGTTTGGGGACAACAAGAGCACATGTAGCAAATGCTTTTTCCTGTTTCATTTTGCTAGACCACGCTCTTCACTGGCTCTTTAGTTCTTTACAAACTCCTATGTGCGTGCTGCTGCTTCCATCTGACAAAGAGCACAGCCTTCTGACAGCAGCTTTCAACTTGCCTAAGAAACAGCTTGGCCATTTAGATGTGATGCAAATCTGTGTGTGTTGTAAGGTGCAGGTGCAAGCTCCTGACAAAGGTGTTCTCTTGGTTCAGTTTTTATATGCCAAATACATTGGAAATGATTTCCTCTGGCATTTGCACCAAGAGTCGCAGATTACTTAACTGAGGAGCTCTGAGAATGGAACGGCAAGAGGTGTTCCGCTTACGTCATAAACAGTGCACCAGAGCGCTTAGCAACGGGCACAACGAAACGGGTGTGCGGGTTAGTGACCATTCCCGCCTAGTGCTGGCAATGCACGGGCACTGCCAAAAGGCAAAGGAAGGCACTTAGCATGCGGCTTGTGCGCAAAGCTTTCAGACTGCCAGAGGACCGCAGCTGTGGTATGCCCGCTTGCTCATTTGACGTTAGATGTCGCCTGCAAGAACTTCACCCGCATCTGGTTTATGCTGCTACCTGTTGTTTGGGGATAACAAGAGCACATGTAGCAAATGCTTTTTCTTGTTTCATTTTGCTAGACCACGCTCTTCTGTGGCTCTTTAGTCCTTTACAAACTCCTATGTGAGTGCTGCTGCTTCCATCTGACAAGGAGCACAGCCTTCTGACAGCAGCTTTCAACTTGCCTAAGAAACAGCTTGGCCATTTAGATGTGATGCAAATCTGTGTGTGTGTAAGGTGCAGGTGCAAGCTCCTGACAAAGGTGTTTTCTAGGTCCAGTTTCAATCTGCCACACGCATTGGAAATGTCTTCCTCTATCATTCGCTCCAAGAGTGGAAGGTTGCTTAACTGAGGAGCTCTGAGAATGGAACGGCAAGAGGTGTTCCGCTTACGTCATAAACAGTGCACCAGAGCGCTTAGCAACGGGCACAACGAAACGGGTTTGCGGGTTAGTGACCATTCCCGCCTAGTGCTGGCAATGCACGGGCACTGCCAAAAGGCAAAGGAAGGCACTTAGCATGCGGCTTGTGCGCAAAGCTTTCAGACTGCCAGAGGACCGCAGCTGTGGTAAGCCCGCTTGCTCATTTGACGTTAGATGTCGCCTGCAAGAACTTCACCCGCATCTGGTTTATGCTGCTACCTGTTGTTTGGGGACAACAAGAGCACATGTAGCAAATGCTTTTTCCTGTTTCATTTTGCTAGACCACGCTCTTCAGTGGCTCTTTAGTTCTTTACAAACTCCTATGTGCGTGCTGCTGCTTCCATCTGACAAGGAGCACAGCCTTCTGACAGCAGCTTTCAACTTGCCTAAGAAACAGCTTGGCCATTTAGATGTGATGCAAATCTGTGTGTGTTGTAAGGTGCAGGTGCAAGCTCCTGACAAAGGTGTTCTCTTGGTTCAGTTTTTATATGCCAAATACATTGGAAATGATTTCCTCTGGCATTTGCACCAAGAGTCGCAGATTACTTAACTGAGGAGCTCTGAGAATGGAACGGCAAGAGGTGTTCCGCTTACGTCATAAACAGTGCTCCAGAGCGCTTAGCAATGGGCACAACGAAACGTGTCTGTGGGATAGTGACCATTTTCGCCTAGTGCTGGCAATGCACGAGCACTGCCAAAAGGCAAAGGAAGGCCCTTAGCATGCGGCTTGTGCTCAAAGCTTTCAGACTGCCAGAGGACCGCAGCTGTGGTAAGCCCGCTTGCTCATTTGACGTTAGATGTCGCCTGCAAGAACTTCACCCGCATCTGGTTTATGCTGCTACCTGTTGTTTGGGGATAACAAGAGCACATGTAGCAAATGCTTTTTCCTGTTTCATTTTGCTAGACCACGCTCTTCTGTGGCTCTTTAGTTCTTTACAAACTCCTATGTGCGTGCTGCTGCTTCCATCTGACAAGGAGCACAGCCTTCTGACAGCAGCTTTCAACTTGCCTAAGAAACAGCTAGGACATTTAGATGTGATGCAAATCTGTGTGTGTGTAAGGTGCAGGTGCAAGCTCCTGACAAAGGTGTTTTCTAGGTCCAGTTTCAATCTGCCACACGCATTGGAAATGTCTTCCTCTATCATTCGCTCCAAGAGTGGAAGGTTGCTTAACTGAGGAGCTCTGAGAATGGAACGGCAAGAGGTGTTCCGCTTACGTCATAAACAGTGCACCAGAGCGCTTAGCAACGGGCACAACGAAACGGGTGTGCGGGTTAGTGACCATTCCCGCCTAGTGCTGGCAATGCACGGGCACTGCCAAAAGGCAAAGGAAGGCACTTAGCATGCGGCTTGTGCGCAAAGCTTTCAGACTGCCAGAGGACCGCAGCTGTGGTATGCCCGCTTGCTCATTTGACGTTAGATGTCGCCTGCAAGAACTTCACCCGCATCTGGTTTATGCTGCTACCTGTTGTTTGGGGATAACAAGAGCACATGTAGCAAATGCTTTTTCTTGTTTCATTTTGCTAGACCACGCTCTTCTGTGGCTCTTTAGTCCTTTACAAACTCCTATGTGAGTGCTGCTGCTTCCATCTGACAAGGAGCACAGCCTTCTGACAGCAGCTTTCAACTTGCCTAAGAAACAGCTTGGACATTTAGATGTGATGCAAATCTGTGTGTGTGTAAGGTGCAGGTGCAAGCTCCTGACAAAGGTGTTTTCTAGGTCCAGTTTCAATCTGCCACACGCATTGGAAATGTCTTCCTCTATCATTCGCTCCAAGAGTGGAAGGTTGCTTAACTGAGGAGCTCTGAGAATGGAACGGCAAGAGGTGTTCCGCTTACGTCATAAACAGTGCACCAGAGCGCTTAGCAACGGGCACAACGAAACGGGTGTGCGGGTTAGTGACCATTCCCGCCTAGTGCTGGCAATGCACGGGCACTGCCAAAAGGCAAAGGAAGGCACTTAGCATGCGGCTTGTGCGCAAAGCTTTCAGACTGCCAGAGGACCGCAGCTGTGGTAAGCCCGCTTGCTCATTTGACGTTAGATGTCGCCTGCAAGAACTTCACCCGCATCTGGTTTATGCTGCTACCTGTTGTTTGGGGACAACAAGAGCACATGTAGCAAATGCTTTTTCCTGTTTCATTTTGCTAGACCACGCTCTTCACTGGCTCTTTAGTTCTTTACAAACTCCTATGTGCGTGCTGCTGCTTCCATCTGACAAAGAGCACAGCCTTCTGACAGCAGCTTTCAACTTGCCTAAGAAACAGCTTGGCCATTTAGATGTGATGCAAATCTGTGTGTGTTGTAAGGTGCAGGTGCAAGCTCCTGACAAAGGTGTTCTCTAGGTTCAGTTTTTATATGCCAAATACATTGGAAATGATTTCCTCTGGCATTTGCACCAAGAGTCGCAGATTACTTAACTGAGGAGCTCTGAGAATGGAACGGCAAGAGGTGTTCCGCTTACGTCATAAACAGTGCACCAGAGCGCTTAGCAACGGGCACAACGAAACGGGTGTGCGGGTTAGTGACCATTCCCGCCTAGTGCTGGCAATGCACGGGCACTGCCAAAAGGCAAAGGAAGGCACTTAGCATGCGGCTTGTGCTCAAAGCTTTCAGACTGCCAGAGGACCGCAGCTGTGGTAAGCCCGCTTGCTCATTTGACGTTAGATGTCGCCTGCAAGAACTTCACCCGCATCTGGTTTATGCTGCTACCTGTTGTTTGGGGACAACAAGAGCACATGTAGCAAATGCTTTTTCCTGTTTCATTTTGCTAGACCACGCTCTTCAGTGGCTCTTTAGTTCTTTACAAACTCCTATGTGCGTGCTGCTGCTTCCATCTGACAAGGAGCACAGCCTTCTGACAGCAGCTTTCAACTTGCCTAAGAAACAGCTTGGCCATTTAGATGTGATGCAAATCTGTGTGTGTTGTAAGGTGCAGGTGCAAGCTCCTGACAAAGGTGTTCTCTTGGTTCAGTTTTTATATGCCAAATACATTGGAAATGATTTCCTCTGGCATTTGCACCAAGAGTCGCAGATTACTTAACTGAGGAGCTCTGAGAATGGAACGGCAAGAGGTGTTCCGCTTACGTCATAAACAGTGCTCCAGAGCGCTTAGCAATGGGCACAACGAAACGTGTCTGTGGGATAGTGACCATTTTCGCCTAGTGCTGGCAATGCACGAGCACTGCCAAAAGGCAAAGGAAGGCCCTTAGCATGCGGCTTGTGCTCAAAGCTTTCAGACTGCCAGAGGACCGCAGCTGTGGTAAGCCCGCTTGCTCATTTGACGTTAGATGTCGCCTGCAAGAACTTCACCCGCATCTGGTTTATGCTGCTACCTGTTGTTTGGGGATAACAAGAGCACATGTAGCAAATGCTTTTTCCTGTTTCATTTTGCTAGACCACGCTCTTCTGTGGCTCTTTAGTTCTTTACAAACTCCTATGTGCGTGCTGCTGCTTCCATCTGACAAGGAGCACAGCCTTCTGACAGCAGCTTTCAACTTGCCTAAGAAACAGCTAGGACATTTAGATGTGATGCAAATCTGTGTGTGTGTAAGGTGCAGGTGCAAGCTCCTGACAAAGGTGCTTTCTAGGTCCAGTTTCAATCTGCCACACGCATTGGAAATGTCTTCCTCTATCATTCGCTCCAAGAGTGGAAGGTTGCTTAACTGAGGAGCTCTGAGAATGGAACGGCAAGAGGTGTTCCGCTTACGTCATAAACAGTGCACCAGAGCGCTTAGCAACGGGCACAACGAAACGGGTGTGCGGGTTAGTGACCATTCCCGCCTAGTGCTGGCAATGCACGGGCACTGCCAAAAGGCAAAGGAAGGCACTTAGCATGCGGCTTGTGCGCAAAGCTTTCAGACTGCCAGAGGACCGCAGCTGTGGTATGCCCGCTTGCTCATTTGACGTTAGATGTCGCCTGCAAGAACTTCACCCGCATCTGGTTTATGCTGCTACCTGTTGTTTGGGGATAACAAGAGCACATGTAGCAAATGCTTTTTCTTGTTTCATTTTGCTAGACCACGCTCTTCTGTGGCTCTTTAGTCCTTTACAAACTCCTATGTGAGTGCTGCTGCTTCCATCTGACAAGGAGCACAGCCTTCTGACAGCAGCTTTCAACTTGCCTAAGAAACAGCTTGGACATTTAGATGTGATGCAAATCTGTGTGTGTGTAAGGTGCAGGTGCAAGCTCCTGACAAAGGTGTTTTCTAGGTCCAGTTTCAATCTGCCACACGCATTGGAAATGTCTTCCTCTATCATTCGCTCCAAGAGTGGAAGGTTGCTTAACTGAGGAGCTCTGAGAATGGAACGGCAAGAGGTGTTCCGCTTACGTCATAAACAGTGCACCAGAGCGCTTAGCAACGGGCACAACGAAACGGGTGTGCGGGTTAGTGACCATTCCCGCCTAGTGCTGGCAATGCACGGGCACTGCCAAAAGGCAAAGGAAGGCACTTAGCATGCGGCTTGTGCGCAAAGCTTTCAGACTGCCAGAGGACCGCAGCTGTGGTAAGCCCGCTTGCTCATTTGACGTTAGATGTCGCCTGCAAGAACTTCACCCGCATCTGGTTTATGCTGCTACCTGTTGTTTGGGGACAACAAGAGCACATGTAGCAAATGCTTTTTCCTGTTTCATTTTGCTAGACCACGCTCTTCACTGGCTCTTTAGTTCTTTACAAACTCCTATGTGCGTGCTGCTGCTTCCATCTGACAAAGAGCACAGCCTTCTGACAGCAGCTTTCAACTTGCCTAAGAAACAGCTTGGCCATTTAGATGTGATGCAAATCTGTGTGTGTTGTAAGGTGCAGGTGCAAGCTCCTGACAAAGGTGTTCTCTTGGTTCAGTTTTTATATGCCAAATACATTGGAAATGATTTCCTCTGGCATTTGCACCAAGAGTCGCAGATTACTTAACTGAGGAGCTCTGAGAATGGAACGGCAAGAGGTGTTCCGCTTACGTCATAAACAGTGCACTAGAGCGCTTAGCAACGGGCACAACGAAACGTGTCTGTGGGATAGTGACCATTTTCGCCTAGTGCTGGCAATGCACGAGCACTGCCAAAAGGCAAAGGAAGGCCCTTAGCATGCGGCTTGTGCTCAAAGCTTTCAGACTGCCAGAGGACCGCAGCTGTGGTAAGCCCGCTTGCTCATTTGACGTTAGATGTCGCCTGCAAGAACTTCACCCGCATCTGGTTTATGCTGCTACCTGTTGTTTGGGGATAACAAGAGCACATGTAGCAAATGCTTTTTCTTGTTTCATTTTGCTAGACCACGCTCTTCTGTGGCTCTTTAGTTCTTTACAAACTCTTATGTGCGTGCTGCTGCTTCCATCTGACAAGGAGCACAGCCTTCTGACAGCAGCTTTCAACTTGCCTAAGAAACAGCTAGGACATTTAAATGTGATGCAAATCTGTGTGTGTGTAAGGTGCAGGTGCAAGCTCCTGACAAAGGTGCTTTCTAGGTCCAGTTTCAATCTGCCACACGCATTGGAAATGTCTTCCTCTATCATTCGCTCCAAGAGTGGAAGGTTGCTTAACTGAGGAGCTCTGAGAATGGAACGGCAAGAGGTGTTCCGCTTACGTCATAAACAGTGCACCAGAGCGCTTAGCAACGGGCACAACGAAACGGGTGTGCGGGTTAGTGACCATTCCCGCCTAGTGCTGGCAATGCACGGGCACTGCCAAAAGGCAAAGGAAGGCACTTAGCATGCGGCTTGTGCGCAAAGCTTTCAGACTGCCAGAGGACCGCAGCTGTGGTAAGCCCGCTTGCTCATTTGACGTTAGATGTCGCCTGCAAGAACTTCACCCGCATCTGGTTTATGCTGCTACCTGTTGTTTGGGGACAACAAGAGCACATGTAGCAAATGCTTTTTCCTGTTTCATTTTGCTAGACCACGCTCTTCACTGGCTCTTTAGTTCTTTACAAACTCCTATGTGCGTGCTGCTGCTTCCATCTGACAAAGAGCACAGCCTTCTGACAGCAGCTTTCAACTTGCCTAAGAAACAGCTTGGCCATTTAGATGTGATGCAAATCTGTGTGTGTTGTAAGGTGCAGGTGCAAGCTCCTGACAAAGGTGTTCTCTTGGTTCAGTTTTTATATGCCAAATACATTGGAAATGATTTTCTCTGGCATTTGCACCAAGAGTCGCAGATTACTTAACTGAGGAGCTCTGAGAATGGAACGGCAAGAGGTGTTCCGCTTACGTCATAAACAGTGCACCAGAGCGCTTAGCAACGGGCACAACGAAACGGGTGTGCGGGTTAGTGACCATTCCCGCCTAGTGCTGGCAATGCACGGGCACTGCCAAAAGGCAAAGGAAGGCACTTAGCATGCGGCTTGTGCGCAAAGCTTTCAGACTGCCAGAGGACCGCAGCTGTGGTATGCCCGCTTGCTCATTTGACGTTAGATGTCGCCTGCAAGAACTTCACCCGCATCTGGTTTATGCTGCTACCTGTTGTTTGGGGATAACAAGAGCACATGTAGCAAATGCTTTTTCTTGTTTCATTTTGCTAGACCACGCTCTTCTGTGGCTCTTTAGTCCTTTACAAACTCCTATGTGAGTGCTGCTGCTTCCATCTGACAAGGAGCACAGCCTTCTGACAGCAGCTTTCAACTTGCCTAAGAAACAGCTTGGACATTTAGATGTGATGCAAATCTGTGTGTGTGTAAGGTGCAGGTGCAAGCTCCTGACAAAGGTGTTTTCTAGGTCCAGTTTCAATCTGCCACACGCATTGGAAATGTCTTCCTCTATCATTCGCTCCAAGAGTGGAAGGTTGCTTAACTGAGGAGCTCTGAGAATGGAACGGCAAGAGGTGTTCCGCTTACGTCATAAACAGTGCACCAGAGCGCTTAGCAACGGGCACAACGAAACGGGTTTGCGGGTTAGTGACCATTCCCGCCTAGTGCTGGCAATGCACGGGCACTGCCAAAAGGCAAAGGAAGGCACTTAGCATCCGGCTTGTGCGCAAAGCTTTCAGACTGCCAGAGGACCGCAGCTGTGGTAAGCCCGCTTGCTCATTTGACGTTAGATGTCGCCTGCAAGAACTTCACCCGCATCTGGTTTATGCTGCTACCTGTTGTTTGGGGACAACAAGAGCACATGTAGCAAATGCTTTTTCCTGTTTCATTTTGCTAGACCACGCTCTTCAGTGGCTCTTTAGTTCTTTACAAACTCCTATGTGCGTGCTGCTGCTTCCATCTGACAAGGAGCACAGCCTTCTGACAGCAGCTTTCAACTTGCCTAAGAAACAGCTTGGCCATTTAGATGTGATGCAAATCTGTGTGTGTTGTAAGGTGCAGGTGCAAGCTCCTGACAAAGGTGTTCTCTTGGTTCAGTTTTTATATGCCAAATACATTGGAAATGATTTCCTCTGGCATTTGCACCAAGAGTCGCAGATTACTTAACTGAGGAGCTCTGAGAATGGAACGGCAAGAGGTGTTCCGCTTACGTCATAAACAGTGCTCCAGAGCGCTTAGCAATGGGCACAACGAAACGTGTCTGTGGGATAGTGACCATTTTCGCCTAGTGCTGGCAATGCACGAGCACTGCCAAAAGGCAAAGGAAGGCCCTTAGCATGCGGCTTGTGCTCAAAGCTTTCAGACTGCCAGAGGACCGCAGCTGTGGTAAGCCCGCTTGCTCATTTGACGTTAGATGTCGCCTGCAAGAACTTCACCCGCATCTGGTTTATGCTGCTACCTGTTGTTTGGGGATAACAAGAGCACATGTAGCAAATGCTTTTTCCTGTTTCATTTTGCTAGACCACGCTCTTCTGTGGCTCTTTAGTTCTTTACAAACTCCTATGTGCGTGCTGCTGCTTCCATCTGACAAGGAGCACAGCCTTCTGACAGCAGCTTTCAACTTGCCTAAGAAACAGCTAGGACATTTAGATGTGATGCAAATCTGTGTGTGTGTAAGGTGCAGGTGCAAGCTCCTGACAAAGGTGCTTTCTAGGTCCAGTTTCAATCTGCCACACGCATTGGAAATGTCTTCCTCTATCATTCGCTCCAAGAGTGGAAGGTTGCTTAACTGAGGAGCTCTGAGAATGGAACGGCAAGAGGTGTTCCGCTTACGTCATAAACAGTGCACCAGAGCGCTTAGCAACGGGCACAACGAAACGGGTGTGCGGGTTAGTGACCATTCCCGCCTAGTGCTGGCAATGCACGGGCACTGCCAAAAGGCAAAGGAAGGCACTTAGCATGCGGCTTGTGCGCAAAGCTTTCAGACTGCCAGAGGACCGCAGCTGTGGTATGCCCGCTTGCTCATTTGACGTTAGATGTCGCCTGCAAGAACTTCACCCGCATCTGGTTTATGCTGCTACCTGTTGTTTGGGGATAACAAGAGCACATGTAGCAAATGCTTTTTCTTGTTTCATTTTGCTAGACCACGCTCTTCTGTGGCTCTTTAGTCCTTTACAAACTCCTATGTGAGTGCTGCTGCTTCCATCTGACAAGGAGCACAGCCTTCTGACAGCAGCTTTCAACTTGCCTAAGAAACAGCTTGGACATTTAGATGTGATGCAAATCTGTGTGTGTGTAAGGTGCAGGTGCAAGCTCCTGACAAAGGTGTTTTCTAGGTCCAGTTTCAATCTGCCACACGCATTGGAAATGTCTTCCTCTATCATTCGCTCCAAGAGTGGAAGGTTGCTTAACTGAGGAGCTCTGAGAATGGAACGGCAAGAGGTGTTCCGCTTACGTCATAAACAGTGCACCAGAGCGCTTAGCAACGGGCACAACGAAACGGGTGTGCGGGTTAGTGACCATTCCCGCCTAGTGCTGGCAATGCACGGGCACTGCCAAAAGGCAAAGGAAGGCACTTAGCATGCGGCTTGTGCGCAAAGCTTTCAGACTGCCAGAGGACCGCAGCTGTGGTAAGCCCGCTTGCTCATTTGACGTTAGATGTCGCCTGCAAGAACTTCACCCGCATCTGGTTTATGCTGCTACCTGTTGTTTGGGGACAACAAGAGCACATGTAGCAAATGCTTTTTCCTGTTTCATTTTGCTAGACCACGCTCTTCACTGGCTCTTTAGTTCTTTACAAACTCCTATGTGCGTGCTGCTGCTTCCATCTGACAAAGAGCACAGCCTTCTGACAGCAGCTTTCAACTTGCCTAAGAAACAGCTTGGCCATTTAGATGTGATGCAAATCTGTGTGTGTTGTAAGGTGCAGGTGCAAGCTCCTGACAAAGGTGTTCTCTTGGTTCAGTTTTTATATGCCAAATACATTGGAAATGATTTCCTCTGGCATTTGCACCAAGAGTCGCAGATTACTTAACTGAGGAGCTCTGAGAATGGAACGGCAAGAGGTGTTCCGCTTACGTCATAAACAGTGCACCAGAGCGCTTAGCAACGGGCACAACGAAACGGGTGTGCGGGTTAGTGACCATTCCCGCCTAGTGCTGGCAATGCACGGGCACTGCCAAAAGGCAAAGGAAGGCACTTAGCATGCGGCTTGTGCGCAAAGCTTTCAGACTGCCAGAGGACCGCAGCTGTGGTATGCCCGCTTGCTCATTTGACGTTAGATGTCGCCTGCAAGAACTTCACCCGCATCTGGTTTATGCTGCTACTTGTTGTTTGGGGATAACAAGAGCACATGTAGCAAATGCTTTTTCCTGTTTCATTTTGCTAGACCACGCTCTTCAGTGGCTCTTTAGTTCTTTACAAACTCCTATGTGAGTGCTGCTGCTTCCATCTGACAAGGAGCACAGCCTTCTGACAGCAGCTTTCAACTTGCCTAAGAAACAGCTTGGCCATTTAGATGTGATGCAAATCTGTGTGTGTTGTAAGGTGCAGGTGCAAGCTCCTGACAAAGGTGTTCTCTTGGTTCAGTTTTTATATGCCAAATACATTGGAAATGATTTCCTCTGGCATTTGCACCAAGAGTCGCAGATTACTTAACTGAGGAGCTCTGAGAATGGAACGGCAAGAGGTGTTCCGCTTACGTCATAAACAGTGCTCCAGAGCGCTTAGCAATGGGCACAACGAAACGTGTCTGTGGGATAGTGACCATTTTCGCCTAGTGCTGGCAATGCACGAGCACTGCCAAAAGGCAAAGGAAGGCCCTTAGCATGCGGCTTGTGCTCAAAGCTTTCAGACTGCCAGAGGACCGCAGCTGTGGTAAGCCCGCTTGCTCATTTGACGTTAGATGTCGCCTGCAAGAACTTCACCCGCATCTGGTTTATGCTGCTACCTGTTGTTTGGGGATAACAAGAGCACATGTAGCAAATGCTTTTTCTTGTTTCATTTTGCTAGACCACGCTCTTCTGTGGCTCTTTAGTTCTTTACAAACTCTTATGTGCGTGCTGCTGCTTCCATCTGACAAGGAGCACAGCCTTCTGACAGCAGCTTTCAACTTGCCTAAGAAACAGCTAGGACATTTAAATGTGATGCAAATCTGTGTGTGTGTAAGGTGCAGGTGCAAGCTCCTGACAAAGGTGCTTTCTAGGTCCAGTTTCAATCTGCCACACGCATTGGAAATGTCTTCCTCTATCATTCGCTCCAAGAGTGGAAGGTTGCTTAACTGAGGAGCTCTGAGAATGGAACGGCAAGAGGTGTTCCGCTTACGTCATAAACAGTGCACCAGAGCGCTTAGCAACGGGCACAACGAAACGGGTGTGCGGGTTAGTGACCATTCCCGCCTAGTGCTGGCAATGCACGGGCACTGCCAAAAGGCAAAGGAAGGCACTTAGCATGCGGCTTGTGCGCAAAGCTTTCAGACTGCCAGAGGACCGCAGCTGTGGTAAGCCCGCTTGCTCATTTGACGTTAGATGTCGCCTGCAAGAACTTCACCCGCATCTGGTTTATGCTGCTACCTGTTGTTTGGGGACAACAAGAGCACATGTAGCAAATGCTTTTTCCTGTTTCATTTTGCTAGACCACGCTCTTCACTGGCTCTTTAGTTCTTTACAAACTCCTATGTGCGTGCTGCTGCTTCCATCTGACAAAGAGCACAGCCTTCTGACAGCAGCTTTCAACTTGCCTAAGAAACAGCTTGGCCATTTAGATGTGATGCAAATCTGTGTGTGTTGTAAGGTGCAGGTGCAAGCTCCTGACAAAGGTGTTCTCTTGGTTCAGTTTTTATATGCCAAATACATTGGAAATGATTTCCTCTGGCATTTGCACCAAGAGTCGCAGATTACTTAACTGAGGAGCTCTGAGAATGGAACGGCAAGAGGTGTTCCGCTTACGTCATAAACAGTGCACCAGAGCGCTTAGCAACGGGCACAACGAAACGGGTGTGCGGGTTAGTGACCATTCCCGCCTAGTGCTGGCAATGCACGGGCACTGCCAAAAGGCAAAGGAAGGCACTTAGCATCCGGCTTGTGCGCAAAGCTTTCAGACTGCCAGAGGACCGCAGCTGTGGTAAGCCCGCTTGCTCATTTGACGTTAGATGTCGCCTGCAAGAACTTCACCCGCATCTGGTTTATGCTGCTACCTGTTGTTTGGGGACAACAAGAGCACATGTAGCAAATGCTTTTTCCTGTTTCATTTTGCTAGACCACGCTCTTCACTGGCTCTTTAGTTCTTTACAAACTCCTATGTGCGTGCTGCTGCTTCCATCTGACAAGGAGCACAGCCTTCTGACAGCAGCTTTCAACTTGCCTAAGAAACAGCTTGGCCATTTAGATGTGATGCAAATCTGTGTGTGTTGTAAGGTGCAGGTGCAAGCTCCTGACAAAGGTGTTCTCTTGGTTCAGTTTTTATATGCCAAATACATTGGAAATGATTTCCTCTGGCATTTGCACCAAGAGTCGCAGATTACTTAACTGAGGAGCTCTGAGAATGGAACGGCAAGAGGTGTTCCGCTTACGTCATAAACAGTGCTCCAGAGCGCTTAGCAATGGGCACAACGAAACGTGTCTGTGGGATAGTGACCATTTTCGCCTAGTGCTGGCAATGCACGAGCACTGCCAAAAGGCAAAGGAAGGCCCTTAGCATGCGGCTTGTGCTCAAAGCTTTCAGACTGCCAGAGGACCGCAGCTGTGGTAAGCCCGCTTGCTCATTTGACGTTAGATGTCGCCTGCAAGAACTTCACCCGCATCTGGTTTATGCTGCTACCTGTTGTTTGGGGATAACAAGAGCACATGTAGCAAATGCTTTTTCCTGTTTCATTTTGCTAGACCACGCTCTTCTGTGGCTCTTTAGTTCTTTACAAACTCCTATGTGCGTGCTGCTGCTTCCATCTGACAAGGAGCACAGCCTTCTGACAGCAGCTTTCAACTTGCCTAAGAAACAGCTTGGACATTTAGATGTGATGCAAATCTGTGTGTGTGTAAGGTGCAGGTGCAAGCTCCTGACAAAGGTGCTTTCTAGGTCCAGTTTCAATCTGCCACACGCATTGGAAATGTCTTCCTCTATCATTCGCTCCAAGAGTGGAAGGTTGCTTAACTGAGGAGCTCTGAGAATGGAACGGCAAGAGGTGTTCCGCTTACGTCATAAACAGTGCACCAGAGCGCTTAGCAACGGGCACAACGAAACGGGTGTGCGGGTTAGTGACCATTCCCGCCTAGTGCTGGCAATGCACGGGCACTGCCAAAAGGCAAAGGAAGGCACTTAGCATGCGGCTTGTGCGCAAAGCTTTCAGACTGCCAGAGGACCGCAGCTGTGGTATGCCCGCTTGCTCATTTGACGTTAGATGTCGCCTGCAAGAACTTCACCCGCATCTGGTTTATGCTGCTACCTGTTGTTTGGGGACAACAAGAGCACATGTAGCAAATGCTTTTTCCTGTTTCATTTTGCTAGACCACGCTCTTCAGTGGCTCTTTAGTTCTTTACAAACTCCTATGTGCGTGCTGCTGCTTCCATCTGACAAGGAGCACAGCCTTCTGACAGCAGCTTTCAACTTGCCTAAGAAACAGCTTGGCCATTTAGATGTGATGCAAATCTGTGTGTGTTGTAAGGTGCAGGTGCAAGCTCCTGACAAAGGTGTTCTCTTGGTTCAGTTTTTATATGCCAAATACATTGGAAATGATTTCCTCTGGCATTTGCACCAAGAGTCGCAG
Organism: Poecile atricapillus; assembly: GCF_030490865.1. Taxonomy (NCBI): domain Eukaryota; kingdom Metazoa; phylum Chordata; class Aves; order Passeriformes; family Paridae; genus Poecile; species Poecile atricapillus. Next base: position 263,868 of record NW_026709235.1, on the reverse strand, counting down.
ATTACTTAACTGAGGAGCTCTGAGAATGGAACGGCAAGAGGTGTTCCGCTTACGTCATAAACAGTGCTCCAGAGCGCTTAGCAATGGGCACAACGAAACGTGTCTGTGGGATAGTGACCATTTTCGCCTAGTGCTGGCAATGCACGAGCACTGCCAAAAGGCAAAGGAAGGCCCTTAGCATGCGGCTTGTGCTCAAAGCTTTCAGACTGCCAGAGGACCGCAGCTGTGGTAAGCCCGCTTGCTCATTTGACGTTAGATGTCGCCTGCAAGAACTTCACCCGCATCTGGTTTATGCTGCTACCTGTTGTTTGGGGATAACAAGAGCACATGTAGCAAATGCTTTTTCCTGTTTCATTTTGCTAGACCACGCTCTTCTGTGGCTCTTTAGTTCTTTACAAACTCCTATGTGCGTGCTGCTGCTTCCATCTGACAAGGAGCACAGCCTTCTGACAGCAGCTTTCAACTTGCCTAAGAAACAGCTTGGACATTTAGATGTGATGCAAATCTGTGTGTGTGTAAGGTGCAGGTGCAAGCTCCTGACAAAGGTGTTTTCTAGGTCCAGTTTCAATCTGCCACACGCATTGGAAATGTCTTCCTCTATCATTCGCTCCAAGAGTGGAAGGTTGCTTAACTGAGGAGCTCTGAGAATGGAACGGCAAGAGGTGTTCCGCTTACGTCATAAACAGTGCACCAGAGCGCTTAGCAACGGGCACAACGAAACGGGTGTGCGGGTTAGTGACCATTCCCGCCTAGTGCTGGCAATGCACGGGCACTGCCAAAAGGCAAAGGAAGGCACTTAGCATGCGGCTTGTGCGCAAAGCTTTCAGACTGCCAGAGGACCGCAGCTGTGGTAAGCCCGCTTGCTCATTTGACGTCAGATGTCGCCTGCAAGAACTTCACCCGCATCTGGTTTATGCTGCTACCTGTTGTTTGGGGACAACAAGAGCACATGTAGCAAATGCTTTTTCCTGTTTCATTTTGCTAGACCACGCTCTTCACTGGCTCTTTAGTTCTTTACAAACTCCTATGTGCGTGCTGCTGCTTCCATCTGACAAAGAGCACAGCCTTCTGACAGCAGCTTTCAACTTGCCTAAGAAACAGCTTGGCCATTTAGATGTGATGCAAATCTGTGTGTGTTGTAAGGTGCAGGTGCAAGCTCCTGACAAAGGTGTTCTCTAGGTTCAGTTTTTATATGCCAAATACATTGGAAATGATTTCCTCTGGCATTTGCACCAAGAGTCGCAGATTACTTAACTGAGGAGCTCTGAGAATGGAACGGCAAGAGGTGTTCCGCTTACGTCATAAACAGTGCACCAGAGCGCTTAGCAACGGGCACAACGAAACGGGTGTGCGGGTTAGTGACCATTCCCGCCTAGTGCTGGCAATGCACGGGCACTGCCAAAAGGCAAAGGAAGGCACTTAGCATGCGGCTTGTGCTCAAAGCTTTCAGACTGCCAGAGGACCGCAGCTGTGGTAAGCCCGCTTGCTCATTTGACGTTAGATGTCGCCTGCAAGAACTTCACCCGCATCTGGTTTATGCTGCTACCTGTTGTTTGGGGACAACAAGAGCACATGTAGCAAATGCTTTTTCCTGTTTCATTTTGCTAGACCACGCTCTTCAGTGGCTCTTTAGTTCTTTACAAACTCCTATGTGCGTGCTGCTGCTTCCATCTGACAAGGAGCACAGCCTTCTGACAGCAGCTTTCAACTTGCCTAAGAAACAGCTTGGCCATTTAGATGTGATGCAAATCTGTGTGTGTTGTAAGGTGCAGGTGCAAGCTCCTGACAAAGGTGTTCTCTTGGTTCAGTTTTTATATGCCAAATACATTGGAAATGATTTCCTCTGGCATTTGCACCAAGAGTCGCAGATTACTTAACTGAGGAGCTCTGAGAATGGAACGGCAAGAGGTGTTCCGCTTACGTCATAAACAGTGCTCCAGAGCGCTTAGCAATGGGCACAACGAAACGTGTCTGTGGGATAGTGACCATTTTCGCCTAGTGCTGGCAATGCACGAGCACTGCCAAAAGGCAAAGGAAGGCCCTTAGCATGCGGCTTGTGCTCAAAGCTTTCAGACTGCCAGAGGACCGCAGCTGTGCTAAGCCCGCTTGCTCATTTGACGTTAGATGTCGCCTGCAAGAACTTCACCCGCATCTGGTTTATGCTGCTACCTGTTGTTTGGGGATAACAAGAGCACATGTAGCAAATGCTTTTTCCTGTTTCATTTTGCTAGACCACGCTCTTCTGTGGCTCTTTAGTTCTTTACAAACTCCTATGTGCGTGCTGCTGCTTCCATCTGACAAGGAGCACAGCCTTCTGACAGCAGCTTTCAACTTGCCTAAGAAACAGCTAGGACATTTAGATGTGATGCAAATCTGTGTGTGTGTAAGGTGCAGGTGCAAGCTCCTGACAAAGGTGCTTTCTAGGTCCAGTTTCAATCTGCCACACGCATTGGAAATGTCTTCCTCTATCATTCGCTCCAAGAGTGGAAGGTTGCTTAACTGAGGAGCTCTGAGAATGGAACGGCAAGAGGTGTTCCGCTTACGTTATAAACAGTGCACCAGAGCGCTTAGCAACGGGCACAACGAAACGGGTGTGCGGGTTAGTGACCATTCCCGCCTAGTGCTGGCAATGCACGGGCACTGCCAAAAGGCAAAGGAAGGCACTTAGCATGCGGCTTGTGCGCAAAGCTTTCAGACTGCCAGAGGACCGCAGCTGTGGTATGCCCGCTTGCTCATTTGACGTTAGATGTCGCCTGCAAGAACTTCACCCGCATCTGGTTTATGCTGCTACCTGTTGTTTGGGGATAACAAGAGCACATGTAGCAAATGCTTTTTCTTGTTTCATTTTGCTAGACCACGCTCTTCTGTGGCTCTTTAGTCCTTTACAAACTCCTATGTGAGTGCTGCTGCTTCCATCTGACAAGGAGCACAGCCTTCTGACAGCAGCTTTCAACTTGCCTAAGAAACAGCTTGGACATTTAGATGTGATGCAAATCTGTGTGTGTGTAAGGTGCAGGTGCAAGCTCCTGACAAAGGTGTTTTCTAGGTCCAGTTTCAATCTGCCACACACATTGGAAATGTCTTCCTCTATCATTCGCTCCAAGAGTGGAAGGTTGCTTAACTGAGGAGCTCTGAGAATGGAACGGCAAGAGGTGTTCCGCTTACGTCATAAACAGTGCACCAGAGCGCTTAGCAACGGGCACAACGAAACGGGTGTGCGGGTTAGTGACCATTCCCGCCTAGTGCTGGCAATGCACGGGCACTGCCAAAAGGCAAAGGAAGGCACTTAGCATGCGGCTTGTGCGCAAAGCTTTCAGACTGCCAGAGGACCGCAGCTGTGGTAAGCCCGCTTGCTCATTTGACGTTAGATGTCGCCTGCAAGAACTTCACCCGCATCTGGTTTATGCTGCTACCTGTTGTTTGGGGACAACAAGAGCACATGTAGCAAATGCTTTTTCCTGTTTCATTTTGCTAGACCACGCTCTTCACTGGCTCTTTAGTTCTTTACAAACTCCTATGTGCGTGCTGCTGCTTCCATCTGACAAAGAGCACAGCCTTCTGACAGCAGCTTTCAACTTGCCTAAGAAACAGCTTGGCCATTTAGATGTGATGCAAATCTGTGTGTGTTGTAAGGTGCAGGTGCAAGCTCCTGACAAAGGTGTTCTCTTGGTTCAGTTTTTATATGCCAAATACATTGGAAATGATTTCCTCTGGCATTTGCACCAAGAGTCGCAGATTACTTAACTGAGGAGCTCTGAGAATGGAACGGCAAGAGGTGTTCCGCTTACGTCATAAACAGTGCACTAGAGCGCTTAGCAACGGGCACAACGAAACGGGTGTGCGGGTTAGTGACCATTCCCGCCTAGTGCTGGCAATGCACGGGCACTGCCAAAAGGCAAAGGAAGGCACTTAGCATGCGGCTTGTGCGCAAAGCTTTCAGACTGCCAGAGGACCGCAGCTGTGGTATGCCCGCTTGCTCATTTGACGTTAGATGTCGCCTGCAAGAACTTCACCCGCATCTGGTTTATGCTGCTACCTGTTGTTTGGGGATAACAAGAGCACATGTAGCAAATGCTTTTTCTTGTTTCATTTTGCTAGACCACGCTCTTCTGTGGCTCTTTAGTCCTTTACAAACTCCTATGTGAGTGCTGCTGCTTCCATCTGACAAGGAGCACAGCCTTCTGACAGCAGCTTTCAACTTGCCTAAGAAACAGCTTGGACATTTAGATGTGATGCAAATCTGTGTGTGTGTAAGGTGCAGGTGCAAGCTCCTGACAAAGGTGTTTTCTAGGTCCAGTTTCAATCTGCCACACGCATTGGAAATGTCTTCCTCTATCATTCGCTCCAAGAGTGGAAGGTTGCTTAACTGAGGAGCTCTGAGAATGGAACGGCAAGAGGTGTTCCGCTTACGTCATAAACAGTGCACCAGAGCGCTTAGCAACGGGCACAACGAAACGGGTTTGCGGGTTAGTGACCATTCCCGCCTAGTGCTGGCAATGCACGGGCACTGCCAAAAGGCAAAGGAAGGCACTTAGCATCCGGCTTGTGCGCAAAGCTTTCAGACTGCCAGAGGACCGCAGCTGTGGTAAGCCCGCTTGCTCATTTGACGTTAGATGTCGCCTGCAAGAACTTCACCCGCATCTGGTTTATGCTGCTACCTGTTGTTTGGGGACAACAAGAGCACATGTAGCAAATGCTTTTTCCTGTTTCATTTTGCTAGACCACGCTCTTCAGTGGCTCTTTAGTTCTTTACAAACTCCTATGTGCGTGCTGCTGCTTCCATCTGACAAGGAGCACAGCCTTCTGACAGCAGCTTTCAACTTGCCTAAGAAACAGCTTGGCCATTTAGATGTGATGCAAATCTGTGTGTGTTGTAAGGTGCAGGTGCAAGCTCCTGACAAAGGTGTTCTCTTGGTTCAGTTTTTATATGCCAAATACATTGGAAATGATTTCCTCTGGCATTTGCACCAAGAGTCGCAGATTACTTAACTGAGGAGCTCTGAGAATGGAACGGCAAGAGGTGTTCCGCTTACGTCATAAACAGTGCTCCAGAGCGCTTAGCAATGGGCACAACGAAACGTGTCTGTGGGATAGTGACCATTTTCGCCTAGTGCTGGCAATGCACGAGCACTGCCAAAAGGCAAAGGAAGGCCCTTAGCATGCGGCTTGTGCTCAAAGCTTTCAGACTGCCAGAGGACCGCAGCTGTGGTAAGCCCGCTTGCTCATTTGACGTTAGATGTCGCCTGCAAGAACTTCACCCGCATCTGGTTTATGCTGCTACCTGTTGTTTGGGGATAACAAGAGCACATGTAGCAAATGCTTTTTCCTGTTTCATTTTGCTAGACCACGCTCTTCTGTGGCTCTTTAGTTCTTTACAAACTCCTATGTGCGTGCTGCTGCTTCCATCTGACAAGGAGCACAGCCTTCTGACAGCAGCTTTCAACTTGCCTAAGAAACAGCTAGGACATTTAGATGTGATGCAAATCTGTGTGTGTGTAAGGTGCAGGTGCAAGCTCCTGACAAAGGTGCTTTCTAGGTCCAGTTTCAATCTGCCACACGCATTGGAAATGTCTTCCTCTATCATTCGCTCCAAGAGTGGAAGGTTGCTTAACTGAGGAGCTCTGAGAATGGAACGGCAAGAGGTGTTCCGCTTACGTCATAAACAGTGCACCAGAGCGCTTAGCAACGGGCACAACGAAACGGGTGTGCGGGTTAGTGACCATTCCCGCCTAGTGCTGGCAATGCACGGGCACTGCCAAAAGGCAAAGGAAGGCACTTAGCATGCGGCTTGTGCGCAAAGCTTTCAGACTGCCAGAGGACCGCAGCTGTGGTATGCCCGCTTGCTCATTTGACGTTAGATGTCGCCTGCAAGAACTTCACCCGCATCTGGTTTATGCTGCTACCTGTTGTTTGGGGACAACAAGAGCACATGTAGCAAATGCTTTTTCCTGTTTCATTTTGCTAGACCACGCTCTTCAGTGGCTCTTTAGTTCTTTACAAACTTCTATGTGCGTGCTGCTGCTTCCATCTGACAAGGAGCACAGCCTTCTGACAGCAGCTTTCAACTTGCCTAAGAAACAGCTTGGCCATTTAGATGTGATGCAAATCTGTGTGTGTTGTAAGGTGCAGGTGCAAGCTCCTGACAAAGGTGTTCTCTTGGTTCAGTTTTTATATGCCAAATACATTGGAAATGATTTCCTCTGGCATTTGCACCAAGAGTCGCAGATTACTTAACTGAGGAGCTCTGAGAATGGAACGGCAAGAGGTGTTCCGCTTACGTCATAAACAGTGCTCCAGAGCGCTTAGCAATGGGCACAACGAAACGTGTCTGTGGGATAGTGACCATTTTCGCCTAGTGCTGGCAATGCACGAGCACTGCCAAAAGGCAAAGGAAGGCCCTTAGCATGCGGCTTGTGCTCAAAGCTTTCAGACTGCCAGAGGACCGCAGCTGTGGTAAGCCCGCTTGCTCATTTGACGTTAGATGTCGCCTGCAAGAACTTCACCCGCATCTGGTTTATGCTGCTACCTGTTGTTTGGGGATAACAAGAGCACATGTAGCAAATGCTTTTTCTTGTTTCATTTTGCTAGACCACGCTCTTCTGTGGCTCTTTAGTTCTTTACAAACTCTTATGTGCGTGCTGCTGCTTCCATCTGACAAGGAGCACAGCCTTCTGACAGCAGCTTTCAACTTGCCTAAGAAACAGCTAGGACATTTAAATGTGATGCAAATCTGTGTGTGTGTAAGGTGCAGGTGCAAGCTCCTGACAAAGGTGCTTTCTAGGTCCAGTTTCAATCTGCCACACGCATTGGAAATGTCTTCCTCTATCATTCGCTCCAAGAGTGGAAGGTTGCTTAACTGAGGAGCTCTGAGAATGGAACGGCAAGAGGTGTTCCGCTTACGTCATAAACAGTGCACCAGAGCGCTTAGCAACGGGCACAACGAAACGGGTGTGCGGGTTAGTGACCATTCCCGCCTAGTGCTGGCAATGCACGGGCACTGCCAAAAGGCAAAGGAAGGCACTTAGCATGCGGCTTGTGCGCAAAGCTTTCAGACTGCCAGAGGACCGCAGCTGTGGTAAGCCCGCTTGCTCATTTGACGTTAGATGTCGCCTGCAAGAACTTCACCCGCATCTGGTTTATGCTGCTACCTGTTGTTTGGGGACAACAAGAGCACATGTAGCAAATGCTTTTTCCTGTTTCATTTTGCTAGACCACGCTCTTCACTGGCTCTTTAGTTCTTTACAAACTCCTATGTGCGTGCTGCTGCTTCCATCTGACAAAGAGCACAGCCTTCTGACAGCAGCTTTCAACTTGCCTAAGAAACAGCTTGGCCATTTAGATGTGATGCAAATCTGTGTGTGTTGTAAGGTGCAGGTGCAAGCTCCTGACAAAGGTGTTCTCTTGGTTCAGTTTTTATATGCCAAATACATTGGAAATGATTTTCTCTGGCATTTGCACCAAGAGTCGCAGATTACTTAACTGAGGAGCTCTGAGAATGGAACGGCAAGAGGTGTTCCGCTTACGTCATAAACAGTGCACCAGAGCGCTTAGCAACGGGCACAACGAAACGGGTGTGCGGGTTAGTGACCATTCCCGCCTAGTGCTGGCAATGCACGGGCACTGCCAAAAGGCAAAGGAAGGCACTTAGCATGCGGCTTGTGCGCAAAGCTTTCAGACTGCCAGAGGACCGCAGCTGTGGTATGCCCGCTTGCTCATTTGACGTTAGATGTCGCCTGCAAGAACTTCACCCGCATCTGGTTTATGCTGCTACCTGTTGTTTGGGGATAACAAGAGCACATGTAGCAAATGCTTTTTCTTGTTTCATTTTGCTAGACCACGCTCTTCTGTGGCTCTTTAGTCCTTTACAAACTCCTATGTGAGTGCTGCTGCTTCCATCTGACAAGGAGCACAGCCTTCTGACAGCAGCTTTCAACTTGCCTAAGAAACAGCTTGGACATTTAGATGTGATGCAAATCTGTGTGTGTGTAAGGTGCAGGTGCAAGCTCCTGACAAAGGTGTTTTCTAGGTCCAGTTTCAATCTGCCACACGCATTGGAAATGTCTTCCTCTATCATTCGCTCCAAGAGTGGAAGGTTGCTTAACTGAGGAGCTCTGAGAATGGAACGGCAAGAGGTGTTCCGCTTACGTCATAAACAGTGCACCAGAGCGCTTAGCAACGGGCACAACGAAACGGGTTTGCGGGTTAGTGACCATTCCCGCCTAGTGCTGGCAATGCACGGGCACTGCCAAAAGGCAAAGGAAGGCACTTAGCATCCGGCTTGTGCGCAAAGCTTTCAGACTGCCAGAGGACCGCAGCTGTGGTAAGCCCGCTTGCTCATTTGACGTTAGATGTCGCCTGCAAGAACTTCACCCGCATCTGGTTTATGCTGCTACCTGTTGTTTGGGGACAACAAGAGCACATGTAGCAAATGCTTTTTCCTGTTTCATTTTGCTAGACCACGCTCTTCAGTGGCTCTTTAGTTCTTTACAAACTCCTATGTGCGTGCTGCTGCTTCCATCTGACAAGGAGCACAGCCTTCTGACAGCAGCTTTCAACTTGCCTAAGAAACAGCTTGGCCATTTAGATGTGATGCAAATCTGTGTGTGTTGTAAGGTGCAGGTGCAAGCTCCTGACAAAGGTGTTCTCTTGGTTCAGTTTTTATATGCCAAATACATTGGAAATGATTTCCTCTGGCATTTGCACCAAGAGTCGCAGATTACTTAACTGAGGAGCTCTGAGAATGGAACGGCAAGAGGTGTTCCGCTTACGTCATAAACAGTGCTCCAGAGCGCTTAGCAATGGGCACAACGAAACGTGTCTGTGGGATAGTGACCATTTTCGCCTAGTGCTGGCAATGCACGAGCACTGCCAAAAGGCAAAGGAAGGCCCTTAGCATGCGGCTTGTGCTCAAAGCTTTCAGACTGCCAGAGGACCGCAGCTGTGGTAAGCCCGCTTGCTCATTTGACGTTAGATGTCGCCTGCAAGAACTTCACCCGCATCTGGTTTATGCTGCTACCTGTTGTTTGGGGATAACAAGAGCACATGTAGCAAATGCTTTTTCCTGTTTCATTTTGCTAGACCACGCTCTTCTGTGGCTCTTTAGTTCTTTACAAACTCCTATGTGCGTGCTGCTGCTTCCATCTGACAAGGAGCACAGCCTTCTGACAGCAGCTTTCAACTTGCCTAAGAAACAGCTAGGACATTTAGATGTGATGCAAATCTGTGTGTGTGTAAGGTGCAGGTGCAAGCTCCTGACAAAGGTGCTTTCTAGGTCCAGTTTCAATCTGCCACACGCATTGGAAATGTCTTCCTCTATCATTCGCTCCAAGAGTGGAAGGTTGCTTAACTGAGGAGCTCTGAGAATGGAACGGCAAGAGGTGTTCCGCTTACGTCATAAACAGTGCACCAGAGCGCTTAGCAACGGGCACAACGAAACGGGTGTGCGGGTTAGTGACCATTCCCGCCTAGTGCTGGCAATGCACGGGCACTGCCAAAAGGCAAAGGAAGGCACTTAGCATGCGGCTTGTGCGCAAAGCTTTCAGACTGCCAGAGGACCGCAGCTGTGGTATGCCCGCTTGCTCATTTGACGTTAGATGTCGCCTGCAAGAACTTCACCCGCATCTGGTTTATGCTGCTACCTGTTGTTTGGGGATAACAAGAGCACATGTAGCAAATGCTTTTTCTTGTTTCATTTTGCTAGACCACGCTCTTCTGTGGCTCTTTAGTCCTTTACAAACTCCTATGTGAGTGCTGCTGCTTCCATCTGACAAGGAGCACAGCCTTCTGACAGCAGCTTTCAACTTGCCTAAGAAACAGCTTGGACATTTAGATGTGATGCAAATCTGTGTGTGTGTAAGGTGCAGGTGCAAGCTCCTGACAAAGGTGTTTTCTAGGTCCAGTTTCAATCTGCCACACGCATTGGAAATGTCTTCCTCTATCATTCGCTCCAAGAGTGGAAGGTTGCTTAACTGAGGAGCTCTGAGAATGGAACGGCAAGAGGTGTTCCGCTTACGTCATAAACAGTGCACCAGAGCGCTTAGCAACGGGCACAACGAAACGGGTGTGCGGGTTAGTGACCATTCCCGCCTAGTGCTGGCAATGCACGGGCACTGCCAAAAGGCAAAGGAAGGCACTTAGCATGCGGCTTGTGCGCAAAGCTTTCAGACTGCCAGAGGACCGCAGCTGTGGTAAGCCCGCTTGCTCATTTGACGTTAGATGTCGCCTGCAAGAACTTCACCCGCATCTGGTTTATGCTGCTACCTGTTGTTTGGGGACAACAAGAGCACATGTAGCAAATGCTTTTTCCTGTTTCATTTTGCTAGACCACGCTCTTCACTGGCTCTTTAGTTCTTTACAAACTCCTATGTGCGTGCTGCTGCTTCCATCTGACAAAGAGCACAGCCTTCTGACAGCAGCTTTCAACTTGCCTAAGAAACAGCTTGGCCATTTAGATGTGATGCAAATCTGTGTGTGTTGTAAGGTGCAGGTGCAAGCTCCTGACAAAGGTGTTCTCTTGGTTCAGTTTTTATATGCCAAATACATTGGAAATGATTTCCTCTGGCATTTGCACCAAGAGTCGCAGATTACTTAACTGAGGAGCTCTGAGAATGGAACGGCAAGAGGTGTTCCGCTTACGTCATAAACAGTGCACTAGAGCGCTTAGCAACGGGCACAACGAAACGGGTGTGCGGGTTAGTGACCATTCCCGCCTAGTGCTGGCAATGCACGGGCACTGCCAAAAGGCAAAGGAAGGCACTTAGCATGCGGCTTGTGCGCAAAGCTTTCAGACTGCCAGAGGACCGCAGCTGTGGTATGCCCGCTTGCTCATTTGACGTTAGATGTCGCCTGCAAGAACTTCACCCGCATCTGGTTTATGCTGCTACCTGTTGTTTGGGGATAACAAGAGCACATGTAGCAAATGCTTTTTCTTGTTTCATTTTGCTAGACCACGCTCTTCTGTGGCTCTTTAGTCCTTTACAAACTCCTATGTGAGTGCTGCTGCTTCCATCTGACAAGGAGCACAGCCTTCTGACAGCAGCTTTCAACTTGCCTAAGAAACAGCTAGGACATTTAGATGTGATGCAAATCTGTGTGTGTGTAAGGTGCAGGTGCAAGCTCCTGACAAAGGTGCTTTCTAGGTCCAGTTTCAATCTGCCACACGCATTGGAAATGTCTTCCTCTATCATTCGCTCCAAGAGTGGAAGGTTGCTTAACTGAGGAGCTCTGAGAATGGAACGGCAAGAGGTGTTCCGCTTACGTCATAAACAGTGCACCAGAGCGCTTAGCAACGGGCACAACGAAACGGGTGTGCGGGTTAGTGACCATTCCCGCCTAGTGCTGGCAATGCACGGGCACTGCCAAAAGGCAAAGGAAGGCACTTAGCATGCGGCTTGTGCGCAAAGCTTTCAGACTGCCAGAGGACCGCAGCTGTGGTATGCCCGCTTGCTCATTTGACGTTAGATGTCGCCTGCAAGAACTTCACCCGCATCTGGTTTATGCTGCTACCTGTTGTTTGGGGACAACAAGAGCACATGTAGCAAATGCTTTTTCCTGTTTCATTTTGCTAGACCACGCTCTTCAGTGGCTCTTTAGTTCTTTACAAACTTCTATGTGCGTGCTGCTGCTTCCATCTGACAAGGAGCACAGCCTTCTGACAGCAGCTTTCAACTTGCCTAAGAAACAGCTTGGCCATTTAGATGTGATGCAAATCTGTGTGTGTTGTAAGGTGCAGGTGCAAGCTCCTGACAAAGGTGTTCTCTTGGTTCAGTTTTTATATGCCAAATACATTGGAAATGATTTCCTCTGGCATTTGCACCAAGAGTCGCAGATTACTTAACTGAGGAGCTCTGAGAATGGAACGGCAAGAGGTGTTCCGCTTACGTCATAAACAGTGCTCCAGAGCGCTTAGCAATGGGCACAACGAAACGTGTCTGTGGGATAGTGACCATTTTCGCCTAGTGCTGGCAATGCACGAGCACTGCCAAAAGGCAAAGGAAGGCCCTTAGCATGCGGCTTGTGCTCAAAGCTTTCAGACTGCCAGAGGACCGCAGCTGTGGTAAGCCCGCTTGCTCATTTGACGTTAGATGTCGCCTGCAAGAACTTCACCCGCATCTGGTTTATGCTGCTACCTGTTGTTTGGGGATAACAAGAGCACATGTAGCAAATGCTTTTTCCTGTTTCATTTTGCTAGACCACGCTCTTCTGTGGCTCTTTAGTTCTTTACAAACTCCTATGTGCGTGCTGCTGCTTCCATCTGACAAGGAGCACAGCCTTCTGACAGCAGCTTTCAACTTGCCTAAGAAACAGCTAGGACATTTAGATGTGATGCAAATCTGTGTGTGTGTAAGGTGCAGGTGCAAGCTCCTGACAAAGGTGCTTTCTAGGTCCAGTTTCAATCTGCCACACGCATTGGAAATGTCTTCCTCTATCATTCGCTCCAAGAGTGGAAGGTTGCTTAACTGAGGAGCTCTGAGAATGGAACGGCAAGAGGTGTTCCGCTTACGTCATAAACAGTGCACCAGAGCGCTTAGCAACGGGCACAACGAAACGGGTGTGCGGGTTAGTGACCATTCCCGCCTAGTGCTGGCAATGCACGGGCACTGCCAAAAGGCAAAGGAAGGCACTTAGCATGCGGCTTGTGCGCAAAGCTTTCAGACTGCCAGAGGACCGCAGCTGTGGTAAGCCCGCTTGCTCATTTGACGTTAGATGTCGCCTGCAAGAACTTCACCCGCATCTGGTTTATGCTGCTACCTGTTGTTTGGGGACAACAAGAGCACATGTAGCAAATGCTTTTTCCTGTTTCATTTTGCTAGACCACGCTCTTCACTGGCTCTTTAGTTCTTTACAAACTCCTATGTGCGTGCTGCTGCTTCCATCTGACAAAGAGCACAGCCTTCTGACAGCAGCTTTCAACTTGCCTAAGAAACAGCTTGGCCATTTAGATGTGATGCAAATCTGTGTGTGTTGTAAGGTGCAGGTGCAAGCTCCTGACAAAGGTGTTCTCTTGGTTCAGTTTTTATATGCCAAATACATTGGAAATGATTTTCTCTGGCATTTGCACCAAGAGTCGCAGATTACTTAACTGAGGAGCTCTGAGAATGGAACGGCAAGAGGTGTTCCGCTTACGTCATAAACAGTGCACCAGAGCGCTTAGCAACGGGCACAACGAAACGGGTGTGCGGGTTAGTGACCATTCCCGCCTAGTGCTGGCAATGCACGGGCACTGCCAAAAGGCAAAGGAAGGCACTTAGCATGCGGCTTGTGCGCAAAGCTTTCAGACTGCCAGAGGACCGCAGCTGTGGTATGCCCGCTTGCTCATTTGACGTTAGATGTCGCCTGCAAGAACTTCACCCGCATCTGGTTTATGCTGCTACCTGTTGTTTGGGGATAACAAGAGCACATGTAGCAAATGCTTTTTCTTGTTTCATTTTGCTAGACCACGCTCTTCTGTGGCTCTTTAGTCCTTTACAAACTCCTATGTGAGTGCTGCTGCTTCCATCTGACAAGGAGCACAGCCTTCTGACAGCAGCTTTCAACTTGCCTAAGAAACAGCTTGGACATTTAGATGTGATGCAAATCTGTGTGTGTGTAAGGTGCAGGTGCAAGCTCCTGACAAAGGTGTTTTCTAGGTCCAGTTTCAATCTGCCACACGCATTGGAAATGTCTTCCTCTATCATTCGCTCCAAGAGTGGAAGGTTGCTTAACTGAGGAGCTCTGAGAATGGAACGGCAAGAGGTGTTCCGCTTACGTCATAAACAGTGCACCAGAGCGCTTAGCAACGGGCACAACGAAACGGGTTTGCGGGTTAGTGACCATTCCCGCCTAGTGCTGGCAATGCACGGGCACTGCCAAAAGGCAAAGGAAGGCACTTAGCATCCGGCTTGTGCGCAAAGCTTTCAGACTGCCAGAGGACCGCAGCTGTGGTAAGCCCGCTTGCTCATTTGACGTTAGATGTCGCCTGCAAGAACTTCACCCGCATCTGGTTTATGCTGCTACCTGTTGTTTGGGGACAACAAGAGCACATGTAGCAAATGCTTTTTCCTGTTTCATTTTGCTAGACCACGCTCTTCAGTGGCTCTTTAGTTCTTTACAAACTCCTATGTGCGTGCTGCTGCTTCCATCTGACAAGGAGCACAGCCTTCTGACAGCAGCTTTCAACTTGCCTAAGAAACAGCTTGGCCATTTAGATGTGATGCAAATCTGTGTGTGTTGTAAGGTGCAGGTGCAAGCTCCTGACAAAGGTGTTCTCTTGGTTCAGTTTTTATATGCCAAATACATTGGAAATGATTTCCTCTGGCATTTGCACCAAGAGTCGCAGATTACTTAACTGAGGAGCTCTGAGAATGGAACGGCAAGAGGTGTTCCGCTTACGTCATAAACAGTGCTCCAGAGCGCTTAGCAATGGGCACAACGAAACGTGTCTGTGGGATAGTGACCATTTTCGCCTAGTGCTGGCAATGCACGAGCACTGCCAAAAGGCAAAGGAAGGCCCTTAGCATGCGGCTTGTGCTCAAAGCTTTCAGACTGCCAGAGGACCGCAGCTGTGGTAAGCCCGCTTGCTCATTTGACGTTAGATGTCGCCTGCAAGAACTTCACCCGCATCTGGTTTATGCTGCTACCTGTTGTTTGGGGATAACAAGAGCACATGTAGCAAATGCTTTTTCCTGTTTCATTTTGCTAGACCACGCTCTTCTGTGGCTCTTTAGTTCTTTACAAACTCCTATGTGCGTGCTGCTGCTTCCATCTGACAAGGAGCACAGCCTTCTGACAGCAGCTTTCAACTTGCCTAAGAAACAGCTAGGACATTTAGATGTGATGCAAATCTGTGTGTGTGTAAGGTGCAGGTGCAAGCTCCTGACAAAGGTGCTTTCTAGGTCCAGTTTCAATCTGCCACACGCATTGGAAATGTCTTCCTCTATCATTCGCTCCAAGAGTGGAAGGTTGCTTAACTGAGGAGCTCTGAGAATGGAACGGCAAGAGGTGTTCCGCTTACGTCATAAACAGTGCACCAGAGCGCTTAGCAACGGGCACAACGAAACGGGTGTGCGGGTTAGTGACCATTCCCGCCTAGTGCTGGCAATGCACGGGCACTGCCAAAAGGCAAAGGAAGGCACTTAGCATGCGGCTTGTGCGCAAAGCTTTCAGACTGCCAGAGGACCGCAGCTGTGGTATGCCCGCTTGCTCATTTGACGTTAGATGTCGCCTGCAAGAACTTCACCCGCATCTGGTTTATGCTGCTACCTGTTGTTTGGGGATAACAAGAGCACATGTAGCAAATGCTTTTTCTTGTTTCATTTTGCTAGACCACGCTCTTCTGTGGCTCTTTAGTCCTTTACAAACTCCTATGTGAGTGCTGCTGCTTCCATCTGACAAGGAGCACAGCCTTCTGACAGCAGCTTTCAACTTGCCTAAGAAACAGCTTGGACATTTAGATGTGATGCAAATCTGTGTGTGTGTAAGGTGCAGGTGCAAGCTCCTGACAAAGGTGTTTTCTAGGTCCAGTTTCAATCTGCCACACGCATTGGAAATGTCTTCCTCTATCATTCGCTCCAAGAGTGGAAGGTTGCTTAACTGAGGAGCTCTGAGAATGGAACGGCAAGAGGTGTTCCGCTTACGTCATAAACAGTGCACCAGAGCGCTTAGCAACGGGCACAACGAAACGGGTGTGCGGGTTAGTGACCATTCCCGCCTAGTGCTGGCAATGCACGGGCACTGCCAAAAGGCAAAGGAAGGCACTTAGCATGCGGCTTGTGCGCAAAGCTTTCAGACTGCCAGAGGACCGCAGCTGTGGTAAGCCCGCTTGCTCATTTGACGTTAGATGTCGCCTGCAAGAACTTCACCCGCATCTGGTTTATGCTGCTACCTGTTGTTTGGGGACAACAAGAGCACATGTAGCAAATGCTTTTTCCTGTTTCATTTTGCTAGACCACGCTCTTCACTGGCTCTTTAGTTCTTTACAAACTCCTATGTGCGTGCTGCTGCTTCCATCTGACAAAGAGCACAGCCTTCTGACAGCAGCTTTCAACTTGCCTAAGAAACAGCTTGGCCATTTAGATGTGATGCAAATCTGTGTGTGTTGTAAGGTGCAGGTGCAAGCTCCTGACAAAGGTGTTCTCTTGGTTCAGTTTTTATATGCCAAATACATTGGAAATGATTTCCTCTGGCATTTGCACCAAGAGTCGCAGATTACTTAACTGAGGAGCTCTGAGAATGGAACGGCAAGAGGTGTTCCGCTTACGTCATAAACAGTGCACTAGAGCGCTTAGCAACGGGCACAACGAAACGGGTGTGCGGGTTAGTGACCATTCCCGCCTAGTGCTGGCAATGCACGGGCACTGCCAAAAGGCAAAGGAAGGCACTTAGCATGCGGCTTGTGCGCAAAGCTTTCAGACTGCCAGAGGACCGCAGCTGTGGTATGCCCGCTTGCTCATTTGACGTTAGATGTCGCCTGCAAGAACTTCACCCGCATCTGGTTTATGCTGCTACCTGTTGTTTGGGGATAACAAGAGCACATGTAGCAAATGCTTTTTCTTGTTTCATTTTGCTAGACCACGCTCTTCTGTGGCTCTTTAGTCCTTTACAAACTCCTATGTGAGTGCTGCTGCTTCCATCTGACAAGGAGCACAGCCTTCTGACAGCAGCTTTCAACTTGCCTAAGAAACAGCTAGGACATTTAGATGTGATGCAAATCTGTGTGTGTGTAAGGTGCAGGTGCAAGCTCCTGACAAAGGTGCTTTCTAGGTCCAGTTTCAATCTGCCACACGCATTGGAAATGTCTTCCTCTATCATTCGCTCCAAGAGTGGAAGGTTGCTTAACTGAGGAGCTCTGAGAATGGAACGGCAAGAGGTGTTCCGCTTACGTCATAAACAGTGCACCAGAGCGCTTAGCAACGGGCACAACGAAACGGGTGTGCGGGTTAGTGACCATTCCCGCCTAGTGCTGGCAATGCACGGGCACTGCCAAAAGGCAAAGGAAGGCACTTAGCATGCGGCTTGTGCGCAAAGCTTTCAGACTGCCAGAGGACCGCAGCTGTGGTATGCCCGCTTGCTCATTTGACGTTAGATGTCGCCTGCAAGAACTTCACCCGCATCTGGTTTATGCTGCTACCTGTTGTTTGGGGACAACAAGAGCACATGTAGCAAATGCTTTTTCCTGTTTCATTTTGCTAGACCACGCTCTTCAGTGGCTCTTTAGTTCTTTACAAACTTCTATGTGCGTGCTGCTGCTTCCATCTGACAAGGAGCACAGCCTTCTGACAGCAGCTTTCAACTTGCCTAAGAAACAGCTTGGCCATTTAGATGTGATGCAAATCTGTGTGTGTTGTAAGGTGCAGGTGCAAGCTCCTGACAAAGGTGTTCTCTTGGTTCAGTTTTTATATGCCAAATACATTGGAAATGATTTCCTCTGGCATTTGCACCAAGAGTCGCAGATTACTTAACTGAGGAGCTCTGAGAATGGAACGGCAAGAGGTGTTCCGCTTACGTCATAAACAGTGCTCCAGAGCGCTTAGCAATGGGCACAACGAAACGTGTCTGTGGGATAGTGACCATTTTCGCCTAGTGCTGGCAATGCACGAGCACTGCCAAAAGGCAAAGGAAGGCCCTTAGCATGCGGCTTGTGCTCAAAGCTTTCAGACTGCCAGAGGACCGCAGCTGTGGTAAGCCCGCTTGCTCATTTGACGTTAGATGTCGCCTGCAAGAACTTCACCCGCATCTGGTTTATGCTGCTACCTGTTGTTTGGGGATAACAAGAGCACATGTAGCAAATGCTTTTTCCTGTTTCATTTTGCTAGACCACGCTCTTCTGTGGCTCTTTAGTTCTTTACAAACTCCTATGTGCGTGCTGCTGCTTCCATCTGACAAGGAGCACAGCCTTCTGACAGCAGCTTTCAACTTGCCTAAGAAACAGCTAGGACATTTAGATGTGATGCAAATCTGTGTGTGTGTAAGGTGCAGGTGCAAGCTCCTGACAAAGGTGCTTTCTAGGTCCAGTTTCAATCTGCCACACGCATTGGAAATGTCTTCCTCTATCATTCGCTCCAAGAGTGGAAGGTTGCTTAACTGAGGAGCTCTGAGAATGGAACGGCAAGAGGTGTTCCGCTTACGTCATAAACAGTGCACCAGAGCGCTTAGCAACGGGCACAACGAAACGGGTGTGCGGGTTAGTGACCATTCCCGCCTAGTGCTGGCAATGCACGGGCACTGCCAAAAGGCAAAGGAAGGCACTTAGCATGCGGCTTGTGCGCAAAGCTTTCAGACTGCCAGAGGACCGCAGCTGTGGTAAGCCCGCTTGCTCATTTGACGTTAGATGTCGCCTGCAAGAACTTCACCCGCATCTGGTTTATGCTGCTACCTGTTGTTTGGGGACAACAAGAGCACATGTAGCAAATGCTTTTTCCTGTTTCATTTTGCTAGACCACGCTCTTCACTGGCTCTTTAGTTCTTTACAAACTCCTATGTGCGTGCTGCTGCTTCCATCTGACAAAGAGCACAGCCTTCTGACAGCAGCTTTCAACTTGCCTAAGAAACAGCTTGGCCATTTAGATGTGATGCAAATCTGTGTGTGTTGTAAGGTGCAGGTGCAAGCTCCTGACAAAGGTGTTCTCTTGGTTCAGTTTTTATATGCCAAATACATTGGAAATGATTTTCTCTGGCATTTGCACCAAGAGTCGCAGATTACTTAACTGAGGAGCTCTGAGAATGGAACGGCAAGAGGTGTTCCGCTTACGTCATAAACAGTGCACCAGAGCGCTTAGCAACGGGCACAACGAAACGGGTGTGCGGGTTAGTGACCATTCCCGCCTAGTGCTGGCAATGCACGGGCACTGCCAAAAGGCAAAGGAAGGCACTTAGCATGCGGCTTGTGCGCAAAGCTTTCAGACTGCCAGAGGACCGCAGCTGTGGTATGCCCGCTTGCTCATTTGACGTTAGATGTCGCCTGCAAGAACTTCACCCGCATCTGGTTTATGCTGCTACCTGTTGTTTGGGGATAACAAGAGCACATGTAGCAAATGCTTTTTCTTGTTTCATTTTGCTAGACCACGCTCTTCTGTGGCTCTTTAGTCCTTTACAAACTCCTATGTGAGTGCTGCTGCTTCCATCTGACAAGGAGCACAGCCTTCTGACAGCAGCTTTCAACTTGCCTAAGAAACAGCTTGGACATTTAGATGTGATGCAAATCTGTGTGTGTGTAAGGTGCAGGTGCAAGCTCCTGACAAAGGTGTTTTCTAGGTCCAGTTTCAATCTGCCACACGCATTGGAAATGTCTTCCTCTATCATTCGCTCCAAGAGTGGAAGGTTGCTTAACTGAGGAGCTCTGAGAATGGAACGGCAAGAGGTGTTCCGCTTACGTCATAAACAGTGCACCAGAGCGCTTAGCAACGGGCACAACGAAACGGGTTTGCGGGTTAGTGACCATTCCCGCCTAGTGCTGGCAATGCACGGGCACTGCCAAAAGGCAAAGGAAGGCACTTAGCATCCGGCTTGTGCGCAAAGCTTTCAGACTGCCAGAGGACCGCAGCTGTGGTAAGCCCGCTTGCTCATTTGACGTTAGATGTCGCCTGCAAGAACTTCACCCGCATCTGGTTTATGCTGCTACCTGTTGTTTGGGGACAACAAGAGCACATGTAGCAAATGCTTTTTCCTGTTTCATTTTGCTAGACCACGCTCTTCAGTGGCTCTTTAGTTCTTTACAAACTCCTATGTGCGTGCTGCTGCTTCCATCTGACAAGGAGCACAGCCTTCTGACAGCAGCTTTCAACTTGCCTAAGAAACAGCTTGGCCATTTAGATGTGATGCAAATCTGTGTGTGTTGTAAGGTGCAGGTGCAAGCTCCTGACAAAGGTGTTCTCTTGGTTCAGTTTTTATATGCCAAATACATTGGAAATGATTTCCTCTGGCATTTGCACCAAGAGTCGCAGATTACTTAACTGAGGAGCTCTGAGAATGGAACGGCAAGAGGTGTTCCGCTTACGTCATAAACAGTGCTCCAGAGCGCTTAGCAATGGGCACAACGAAACGTGTCTGTGGGATAGTGACCATTTTCGCCTAGTGCTGGCAATGCACGAGCACTGCCAAAAGGCAAAGGAAGGCCCTTAGCATGCGGCTTGTGCTCAAAGCTTTCAGACTGCCAGAGGACCGCAGCTGTGGTAAGCCCGCTTGCTCATTTGACGTTAGATGTCGCCTGCAAGAACTTCACCCGCATCTGGTTTATGCTGCTACCTGTTGTTTGGGGATAACAAGAGCACATGTAGCAAATGCTTTTTCCTGTTTCATTTTGCTAGACCACGCTCTTCTGTGGCTCTTTAGTTCTTTACAAACTCCTATGTGCGTGCTGCTGCTTCCATCTGACAAGGAGCACAGCCTTCTGACAGCAGCTTTCAACTTGCCTAAGAAACAGCTAGGACATTTAGATGTGATGCAAATCTGTGTGTGTGTAAGGTGCAGGTGCAAGCTCCTGACAAAGGTGCTTTCTAGGTCCAGTTTCAATCTGCCACACGCATTGGAAATGTCTTCCTCTATCATTCGCTCCAAGAGTGGAAGGTTGCTTAACTGAGGAGCTCTGAGAATGGAACGGCAAGAGGTGTTCCGCTTACGTCATAAACAGTGCACCAGAGCGCTTAGCAACGGGCACAACGAAACGGGTGTGCGGGTTAGTGACCATTCCCGCCTAGTGCTGGCAATGCACGGGCACTGCCAAAAGGCAAAGGAAGGCACTTAGCATGCGGCTTGTGCGCAAAGCTTTCAGACTGCCAGAGGACCGCAGCTGTGGTATGCCCGCTTGCTCATTTGACGTTAGATGTCGCCTGCAAGAACTTCACCCGCATCTGGTTTATGCTGCTACCTGTTGTTTGGGGATAACAAGAGCACATGTAGCAAATGCTTTTTCTTGTTTCATTTTGCTAGACCACGCTCTTCTGTGGCTCTTTAGTCCTTTACAAACTCCTATGTGAGTGCTGCTGCTTCCATCTGACAAGGAGCACAGCCTTCTGACAGCAGCTTTCAACTTGCCTAAGAAACAGCTTGGACATTTAGATGTGATGCAAATCTGTGTGTGTGTAAGGTGCAGGTGCAAGCTCCTGACAAAGGTGTTTTCTAGGTCCAGTTTCAATCTGCCACACGCATTGGAAATGTCTTCCTCTATCATTCGCTCCAAGAGTGGAAGGTTGCTTAACTGAGGAGCTCTGAGAATGGAACGGCAAGAGGTGTTCCGCTTACGTCATAAACAGTGCACCAGAGCGCTTAGCAACGGGCACAACGAAACGGGTGTGCGGGTTAGTGACCATTCCCGCCTAGTGCTGGCAATGCACGGGCACTGCCAAAAGGCAAAGGAAGGCACTTAGCATGCGGCTTGTGCGCAAAGCTTTCAGACTGCCAGAGGACCGCAGCTGTGGTAAGCCCGCTTGCTCATTTGACGTTAGATGTCGCCTGCAAGAACTTCACCCGCATCTGGTTTATGCTGCTACCTGTTGTTTGGGGACAACAAGAGCACATGTAGCAAATGCTTTTTCCTGTTTCATTTTGCTAGACCACGCTCTTCACTGGCTCTTTAGTTCTTTACAAACTCCTATGTGCGTGCTGCTGCTTCCATCTGACAAAGAGCACAGCCTTCTGACAGCAGCTTTCAACTTGCCTAAGAAACAGCTTGGCCATTTAGATGTGATGCAAATCTGTGTGTGTTGTAAGGTGCAGGTGCAAGCTCCTGACAAAGGTGTTCTCTTGGTTCAGTTTTTATATGCCAAATACATTGGAAATGATTTCCTCTGGCATTTGCACCAAGAGTCGCAGATTACTTAACTGAGGAGCTCTGAGAATGGAACGGCAAGAGGTGTTCCGCTTACGTCATAAACAGTGCACCAGAGCGCTTAGCAACGGGCACAACGAAACGGGTGTGCGGGTTAGTGACCATTCCCGCCTAGTGCTGGCAATGCACGGGCACTGCCAAAAGGCAAAGGAAGGCACTTAGCATGCGGCTTGTGCGCAAAGCTTTCAGACTGCCAGAGGACCGCAGCTGTGGTATGCCCGCTTGCTCATTTGACGTTAGATGTCGCCTGCAAGAACTTCACCCGCATCTGGTTTATGCTGCTACTTGTTGTTTGGGGATAACAAGAGCACATGTAGCAAATGCTTTTTCCTGTTTCATTTTGCTAGACCACGCTCTTCAGTGGCTCTTTAGTTCTTTACAAACTCCTATGTGAGTGCTGCTGCTTCCATCTGACAAGGAGCACAGCCTTCTGACAGCAGCTTTCAACTTGCCTAAGAAACAGCTTGGCCATTTAGATGTGATGCAAATCTGTGTGTGTTGTAAGGTGCAGGTGCAAGCTCCTGACAAAGGTGTTCTCTTGGTTCAGTTTTTATATGCCAAATACATTGGAAATGATTTCCTCTGGCATTTGCACCAAGAGTCGCAGATTACTTAACTGAGGAGCTCTGAGAATGGAACGGCAAGAGGTGTTCCGCTTACGTCATAAACAGTGCTCCAGAGCGCTTAGCAATGGGCACAACGAAACGTGTCTGTGGGATAGTGACCATTTTCGCCTAGTGCTGGCAATGCACGAGCACTGCCAAAAGGCAAAGGAAGGCCCTTAGCATGCGGCTTGTGCTCAAAGCTTTCAGACTGCCAGAGGACCGCAGCTGTGGTAAGCCCGCTTGCTCATTTGACGTTAGATGTCGCCTGCAAGAACTTCACCCGCATCTGGTTTATGCTGCTACCTGTTGTTTGGGGATAACAAGAGCACATGTAGCAAATGCTTTTTCTTGTTTCATTTTGCTAGACCACGCTCTTCTGTGGCTCTTTAGTTCTTTACAAACTCTTATGTGCGTGCTGCTGCTTCCATCTGACAAGGAGCACAGCCTTCTGACAGCAGCTTTCAACTTGCCTAAGAAACAGCTAGGACATTTAAATGTGATGCAAATCTGTGTGTGTGTAAGGTGCAGGTGCAAGCTCCTGACAAAGGTGTTTTCTAGGTCCAGTTTCAATCTGCCACACGCATTGGAAATGTCTTCCTCTATCATTCGCTCCAAGAGTGGAAGGTTGCTTAACTGAGGAGCTCTGAGAATGGAACGGCAAGAGGTGTTCCGCTTACGTCATAAACAGTGCACCAGAGCGCTTAGCAACGGGCACAACGAAACGGGTGTGCGGGTTAGTGACCATTCCCGCCTAGTGCTGGCAATGCACGGGCACTGCCAAAAGGCAAAGGAAGGCACTTAGCATCCGGCTTGTGCGCAAAGCTTTCAGACTGCCAGAGGACCGCAGCTGTGGTAAGCCCGCTTGCTCATTTGACGTTAGATGTCGCCTGCAAGAACTTCACCCGCATCTGGTTTATGCTGCTACCTGTTGTTTGGGGACAACAAGAGCACATGTAGCAAATGCTTTTTCCTGTTTCATTTTGCTAGACCACGCTCTTCAGTGGCTCTTTAGTTCTTTACAAACTCCTATGTGCGTGCTGCTGCTTCCATCTGACAAGGAGCACAGCCTTCTGACAGCAGCTTTCAACTTGCCTAAGAAACAGCTTGGCCATTTAGATGTGATGCAAATCTGTGTGTGTTGTAAGGTGCAGGTGCAAGCTCCTGACAAAGGTGTTCTCTTGGTTCAGTTTTTATATGCCAAATACATTGGAAATGATTTCCTCTGGCATTTGCACCAAGAGTCGCAGATTACTTAACTGAGGAGCTCTGAGAATGGAACGGCAAGAGGTGTTCCGCTTACGTCATAAACAGTGCTCCAGAGCGCTTAGCAATGGGCACAACGAAACGTGTCTGTGGGATAGTGACCATTTTCGCCTAGTGCTGGCAATGCACGAGCACTGCCAAAAGGCAAAGGAAGGCCCTTAGCATGCGGCTTGTGCTCAAAGCTTTCAGACTGCCAGAGGACCGCAGCTGTGGTAAGCCCGCTTGCTCATTTGACGTTAGATGTCGCCTGCAAGAACTTCACCCGCATCTGGTTTATGCTGCTACCTGTTGTTTGGGGATAACAAGAGCACATGTAGCAAATGCTTTTTCCTGTTTCATTTTGCTAGACCACGCTCTTCTGTGGCTCTTTAGTTCTTTACAAACTCCTATGTGCGTGCTGCTGCTTCCATCTGACAAGGAGCACAGCCTTCTGACAGCAGCTTTCAACTTGCCTAAGAAACAGCTTGGCCATTTAGATGTGATGCAAATCTGTGTGTGTTGTAAGGTGCAGGTGCAAGCTCCTGACAAAGGTGTTCTCTTGGTTCAGTTTTTATATGCCAAATACATTGGAAATGATTTCCTCTGGCATTTGCACCAAGAGTCGCAGATTACTTAACTGAGGAGCTCTGAGAATGGAACGGCAAGAGGTGTTCCGCTTACGTCATAAACAGTGCTCCAGAGCGCTTAGCAATGGGCACAACGAAACGTGTCTGCGGGATAGTGACCATTTTCGCCTAGTGCTGGCAATGCACGAGCACTGCCAAAAGGCAAAGGAAGGCCCTTAGCATGCGGCTTGTGCTCAAAGCTTTCAGACTGCCAGAGGACCGCAGCTGTGGTAAGCCCGCTTGCTCATTTGACGTTAGATGTCGCCTGCAAGAACTTCACCCGCATCTGGTTTATGCTGCTACCTGTTGTTTGGGGATAACAAGAGCACATGTAGCAAATGCTTTTTCCTGTTTCATTTTGCTAGACCACGCTCTTCTGTGGCTCTTTAGTTCTTTACAAACTCCTATGTGCGTGCTGCTGCTTCCATCTGACAAGGAGCACAGCCTTCTGACAGCAGCTTTCAACTTGCCTAAGAAACAGCTAGGACATTTAGATGTGATGCAAATCTGTGTGTGTGTAAGGTGCAGGTGCAAGCTCCTGACAAAGGTGCTTTCTAGGTCCAGTTTCAATCTGCCACACGCATTGGAAATGTCTTCCTCTATCATTCGCTCCAAGAGTGGAAGGTTGCTTAACTGAGGAGCTCTGAGAATGGAACGGCAAGAGGTGTTCCGCTTACGTCATAAACAGTGCACCAGAGCGCTTAGCAACGGGCACAACGAAACGGGTGTGCGGGTTAGTGACCATTCCCGCCTAGTGCTGGCAATGCACGGGCACTGCCAAAAGGCAAAGGAAGGCACTTAGCATGCGGCTTGTGCGCAAAGCTTTCAGACTGCCAGAGGACCGCAGCTGTGGTATGCCCGCTTGCTCATTTGACGTTAGATGTCGCCTGCAAGAACTTCACCCGCATCTGGTTTATGCTGCTACCTGTTGTTTGGGGACAACAAGAGCACATGTAGCAAATGCTTTTTCCTGTTTCATTTTGCTAGACCACGCTCTTCAGTGGCTCTTTAGTTCTTTACAAACTTCTATGTGCGTGCTGCTGCTTCCATCTGACAAGGAGCACAGCCTTCTGACAGCAGCTTTCAACTTGCCTAAGAAACAGCTTGGCCATTTAGATGTGATGCAAATCTGTGTGTGTTGTAAGGTGCAGGTGCAAGCTCCTGACAAAGGTGTTCTCTTGGTTCAGTTTTTATATGCCAAATACATTGGAAATGATTTCCTCTGGCATTTGCACCAAGAGTCGCAGATTACTTAACTGAGGAGCTCTGAGAATGGAACGGCAAGAGGTGTTCCGCTTACGTCATAAACAGTGCTCCAGAGCGCTTAGCAATGGGCACAACGAAACGTGTCTGTGGGATAGTGACCATTTTCGCCTAGTGCTGGCAATGCACGAGCACTGCCAAAAGGCAAAGGAAGGCCCTTAGCATGCGGCTTGTGCTCAAAGCTTTCAGACTGCCAGAGGACCGCAGCTGTGGTAAGCCCGCTTGCTCATTTGACGTTAGATGTCGCCTGCAAGAACTTCACCCGCATCTGGTTTATGCTGCTACCTGTTGTTTGGGGATAACAAGAGCACATGTAGCAAATGCTTTTTCTTGTTTCATTTTGCTAGACCACGCTCTTCTGTGGCTCTTTAGTTCTTTACAAACTCTTATGTGCGTGCTGCTGCTTCCATCTGACAAGGAGCACAGCCTTCTGACAGCAGCTTTCAACTTGCCTAAGAAACAGCTAGGACATTTAAATGTGATGCAAATCTGTGTGTGTGTAAGGTGCAGGTGCAAGCTCCTGACAAAGGTGCTTTCTAGGTCCAGTTTCAATCTGCCACACGCATTGGAAATGTCTTCCTCTATCATTCGCTCCAAGAGTGGAAGGTTGCTTAACTGAGGAGCTCTGAGAATGGAACGGCAAGAGGTGTTCCGCTTACGTCATAAACAGTGCACCAGAGCGCTTAGCAACGGGCACAACGAAACGGGTGTGCGGGTTAGTGACCATTCCCGCCTAGTGCTGGCAATGCACGGGCACTGCCAAAAGGCAAAGGAAGGCACTTAGCATGCGGCTTGTGCGCAAAGCTTTCAGACTGCCAGAGGACCGCAGCTGTGGTAAGCCCGCTTGCTCATTTGACGTTAGATGTCGCCTGCAAGAACTTCACCCGCATCTGGTTTATGCTGCTACCTGTTGTTTGGGGACAACAAGAGCACATGTAGCAAATGCTTTTTCCTGTTTCATTTTGCTAGACCACGCTCTTCACTGGCTCTTTAGTTCTTTACAAACTCCTATGTGCGTGCTGCTGCTTCCATCTGACAAAGAGCACAGCCTTCTGACAGCAGCTTTCAACTTGCCTAAGAAACAGCTTGGCCATTTAGATGTGATGCAAATCTGTGTGTGTTGTAAGGTGCAGGTGCAAGCTCCTGACAAAGGTGTTCTCTTGGTTCAGTTTTTATATGCCAAATACATTGGAAATGATTTTCTCTGGCATTTGCACCAAGAGTCGCAGATTACTTAACTGAGGAGCTCTGAGAATGGAACGGCAAGAGGTGTTCCGCTTACGTCATAAACAGTGCACCAGAGCGCTTAGCAACGGGCACAACGAAACGGGTGTGCGGGTTAGTGACCATTCCCGCCTAGTGCTGGCAATGCACGGGCACTGCCAAAAGGCAAAGGAAGGCACTTAGCATGCGGCTTGTGCGCAAAGCTTTCAGACTGCCAGAGGACCGCAGCTGTGGTATGCCCGCTTGCTCATTTGACGTTAGATGTCGCCTGCAAGAACTTCACCCGCATCTGGTTTATGCTGCTACCTGTTGTTTGGGGATAACAAGAGCACATGTAGCAAATGCTTTTTCTTGTTTCATTTTGCTAGACCACGCTCTTCTGTGGCTCTTTAGTCCTTTACAAACTCCTATGTGAGTGCTGCTGCTTCCATCTGACAAGGAGCACAGCCTTCTGACAGCAGCTTTCAACTTGCCTAAGAAACAGCTTGGACATTTAGATGTGATGCAAATCTGTGTGTGTGTAAGGTGCAGGTGCAAGCTCCTGACAAAGGTGTTTTCTAGGTCCAGTTTCAATCTGCCACACGCATTGGAAATGTCTTCCTCTATCATTCGCTCCAAGAGTGGAAGGTTGCTTAACTGAGGAGCTCTGAGAATGGAACGGCAAGAGGTGTTCCGCTTACGTCATAAACAGTGCACCAGAGCGCTTAGCAACGGGCACAACGAAACGGGTTTGCGGGTTAGTGACCATTCCCGCCTAGTGCTGGCAATGCACGGGCACTGCCAAAAGGCAAAGGAAGGCACTTAGCATCCGGCTTGTGCGCAAAGCTTTCAGACTGCCAGAGGACCGCAGCTGTGGTAAGCCCGCTTGCTCATTTGACGTTAGATGTCGCCTGCAAGAACTTCACCCGCATCTGGTTTATGCTGCTACCTGTTGTTTGGGGACAACAAGAGCACATGTAGCAAATGCTTTTTCCTGTTTCATTTTGCTAGACCACGCTCTTCAGTGGCTCTTTAGTTCTTTACAAACTCCTATGTGCGTGCTGCTGCTTCCATCTGACAAGGAGCACAGCCTTCTGACAGCAGCTTTCAACTTGCCTAAGAAACAGCTTGGCCATTTAGATGTGATGCAAATCTGTGTGTGTTGTAAGGTGCAGGTGCAAGCTCCTGACAAAGGTGTTCTCTTGGTTCAGTTTTTATATGCCAAATACATTGGAAATGATTTCCTCTGGCATTTGCACCAAGAGTCGCAGATTACTTAACTGAGGAGCTCTGAGAATGGAACGGCAAGAGGTGTTCCGCTTACGTCATAAACAGTGCTCCAGAGCGCTTAGCAATGGGCACAACGAAACGTGTCTGTGGGATAGTGACCATTTTCGCCTAGTGCTGGCAATGCACGAGCACTGCCAAAAGGCAAAGGAAGGCCCTTAGCATGCGGCTTGTGCTCAAAGCTTTCAGACTGCCAGAGGACCGCAGCTGTGGTAAGCCCGCTTGCTCATTTGACGTTAGATGTCGCCTGCAAGAACTTCACCCGCATCTGGTTTATGCTGCTACCTGTTGTTTGGGGATAACAAGAGCACATGTAGCAAATGCTTTTTCCTGTTTCATTTTGCTAGACCACGCTCTTCTGTGGCTCTTTAGTTCTTTACAAACTCCTATGTGCGTGCTGCTGCTTCCATCTGACAAGGAGCACAGCCTTCTGACAGCAGCTTTCAACTTGCCTAAGAAACAGCTAGGACATTTAGATGTGATGCAAATCTGTGTGTGTGTAAGGTGCAGGTGCAAGCTCCTGACAAAGGTGCTTTCTAGGTCCAGTTTCAATCTGCCACACGCATTGGAAATGTCTTCCTCTATCATTCGCTCCAAGAGTGGAAGGTTGCTTAACTGAGGAGCTCTGAGAATGGAACGGCAAGAGGTGTTCCGCTTACGTCATAAACAGTGCACCAGAGCGCTTAGCAACGGGCACAACGAAACGGGTGTGCGGGTTAGTGACCATTCCCGCCTAGTGCTGGCAATGCACGGGCACTGCCAAAAGGCAAAGGAAGGCACTTAGCATGCGGCTTGTGCGCAAAGCTTTCAGACTGCCAGAGGACCGCAGCTGTGGTATGCCCGCTTGCTCATTTGACGTTAGATGTCGCCTGCAAGAACTTCACCCGCATCTGGTTTATGCTGCTACCTGTTGTTTGGGGATAACAAGAGCACATGTAGCAAATGCTTTTTCTTGTTTCATTTTGCTAGACCACGCTCTTCTGTGGCTCTTTAGTCCTTTACAAACTCCTATGTGAGTGCTGCTGCTTCCATCTGACAAGGAGCACAGCCTTCTGACAGCAGCTTTCAACTTGCCTAAGAAACAGCTTGGACATTTAGATGTGATGCAAATCTGTGTGTGTGTAAGGTGCAGGTGCAAGCTCCTGACAAAGGTGTTTTCTAGGTCCAGTTTCAATCTGCCACACGCATTGGAAATGTCTTCCTCTATCATTCGCTCCAAGAGTGGAAGGTTGCTTAACTGAGGAGCTCTGAGAATGGAACGGCAAGAGGTGTTCCGCTTACGTCATAAACAGTGCACCAGAGCGCTTAGCAACGGGCACAACGAAACGGGTGTGCGGGTTAGTGACCATTCCCGCCTAGTGCTGGCAATGCACGGGCACTGCCAAAAGGCAAAGGAAGGCACTTAGCATGCGGCTTGTGCGCAAAGCTTTCAGACTGCCAGAGGACCGCAGCTGTGGTAAGCCCGCTTGCTCATTTGACGTTAGATGTCGCCTGCAAGAACTTCACCCGCATCTGGTTTATGCTGCTACCTGTTGTTTGGGGACAACAAGAGCACATGTAGCAAATGCTTTTTCCTGTTTCATTTTGCTAGACCACGCTCTTCACTGGCTCTTTAGTTCTTTACAAACTCCTATGTGCGTGCTGCTGCTTCCATCTGACAAAGAGCACAGCCTTCTGACAGCAGCTTTCAACTTGCCTAAGAAACAGCTTGGCCATTTAGATGTGATGCAAATCTGTGTGTGTTGTAAGGTGCAGGTGCAAGCTCCTGACAAAGGTGTTCTCTTGGTTCAGTTTTTATATGCCAAATACATTGGAAATGATTTCCTCTGGCATTTGCACCAAGAGTCGCAGATTACTTAACTGAGGAGCTCTGAGAATGGAACGGCAAGAGGTGTTCCGCTTACGTCATAAACAGTGCACCAGAGCGCTTAGCAACGGGCACAACGAAACGGGTGTGCGGGTTAGTGACCATTCCCGCCTAGTGCTGGCAATGCACGGGCACTGCCAAAAGGCAAAGGAAGGCACTTAGCATGCGGCTTGTGCGCAAAGCTTTCAGACTGCCAGAGGACCGCAGCTGTGGTATGCCCGCTTGCTCATTTGACGTTAGATGTCGCCTGCAAGAACTTCACCCGCATCTGGTTTATGCTGCTACTTGTTGTTTGGGGATAACAAGAGCACATGTAGCAAATGCTTTTTCCTGTTTCATTTTGCTAGACCACGCTCTTCAGTGGCTCTTTAGTTCTTTACAAACTCCTATGTGAGTGCTGCTGCTTCCATCTGACAAGGAGCACAGCCTTCTGACAGCAGCTTTCAACTTGCCTAAGAAACAGCTTGGCCATTTAGATGTGATGCAAATCTGTGTGTGTTGTAAGGTGCAGGTGCAAGCTCCTGACAAAGGTGTTCTCTTGGTTCAGTTTTTATATGCCAAATACATTGGAAATGATTTCCTCTGGCATTTGCACCAAGAGTCGCAGATTACTTAACTGAGGAGCTCTGAGAATGGAACGGCAAGAGGTGTTCCGCTTACGTCATAAACAGTGCTCCAGAGCGCTTAGCAATGGGCACAACGAAACGTGTCTGTGGGATAGTGACCATTTTCGCCTAGTGCTGGCAATGCACGAGCACTGCCAAAAGGCAAAGGAAGGCCCTTAGCATGCGGCTTGTGCTCAAAGCTTTCAGACTGCCAGAGGACCGCAGCTGTGGTAAGCCCGCTTGCTCATTTGACGTTAGATGTCGCCTGCAAGAACTTCACCCGCATCTGGTTTATGCTGCTACCTGTTGTTTGGGGATAACAAGAGCACATGTAGCAAATGCTTTTTCTTGTTTCATTTTGCTAGACCACGCTCTTCTGTGGCTCTTTAGTTCTTTACAAACTCTTATGTGCGTGCTGCTGCTTCCATCTGACAAGGAGCACAGCCTTCTGACAGCAGCTTTCAACTTGCCTAAGAAACAGCTAGGACATTTAAATGTGATGCAAATCTGTGTGTGTGTAAGGTGCAGGTGCAAGCTCCTGACAAAGGTGCTTTCTAGGTCCAGTTTCAATCTGCCACACGCATTGGAAATGTCTTCCTCTATCATTCGCTCCAAGAGTGGAAGGTTGCTTAACTGAGGAGCTCTGAGAATGGAACGGCAAGAGGTGTTCCGCTTACGTCATAAACAGTGCACCAGAGCGCTTAGCAACGGGCACAACGAAACGGGTGTGCGGGTTAGTGACCATTCCCGCCTAGTGCTGGCAATGCACGGGCACTGCCAAAAGGCAAAGGAAGGCACTTAGCATGCGGCTTGTGCGCAAAGCTTTCAGACTGCCAGAGGACCGCAGCTGTGGTAAGCCCGCTTGCTCATTTGACGTTAGATGTCGCCTGCAAGAACTTCACCCGCATCTGGTTTATGCTGCTACCTGTTGTTTGGGGACAACAAGAGCACATGTAGCAAATGCTTTTTCCTGTTTCATTTTGCTAGACCACGCTCTTCACTGGCTCTTTAGTTCTTTACAAACTCCTATGTGCGTGCTGCTGCTTCCATCTGACAAAGAGCACAGCCTTCTGACAGCAGCTTTCAACTTGCCTAAGAAACAGCTTGGCCATTTAGATGTGATGCAAATCTGTGTGTGTTGTAAGGTGCAGGTGCAAGCTCCTGACAAAGGTGTTCTCTTGGTTCAGTTTTTATATGCCAAATACATTGGAAATGATTTCCTCTGGCATTTGCACCAAGAGTCGCAGATTACTTAACTGAGGAGCTCTGAGAATGGAACGGCAAGAGGTGTTCCGCTTACGTCATAAACAGTGCACCAGAGCGCTTAGCAACGGGCACAACGAAACGGGTGTGCGGGTTAGTGACCATTCCCGCCTAGTGCTGGCAATGCACGGGCACTGCCAAAAGGCAAAGGAAGGCACTTAGCATCCGGCTTGTGCGCAAAGCTTTCAGACTGCCAGAGGACCGCAGCTGTGGTAAGCCCGCTTGCTCATTTGACGTTAGATGTCGCCTGCAAGAACTTCACCCGCATCTGGTTTATGCTGCTACCTGTTGTTTGGGGACAACAAGAGCACATGTAGCAAATGCTTTTTCCTGTTTCATTTTGCTAGACCACGCTCTTCACTGGCTCTTTAGTTCTTTACAAACTCCTATGTGCGTGCTGCTGCTTCCATCTGACAAGGAGCACAGCCTTCTGACAGCAGCTTTCAACTTGCCTAAGAAACAGCTTGGCCATTTAGATGTGATGCAAATCTGTGTGTGTTGTAAGGTGCAGGTGCAAGCTCCTGACAAAGGTGTTCTCTTGGTTCAGTTTTTATATGCCAAATACATTGGAAATGATTTCCTCTGGCATTTGCACCAAGAGTCGCAGATTACTTAACTGAGGAGCTCTGAGAATGGAACGGCAAGAGGTGTTCCGCTTACGTCATAAACAGTGCTCCAGAGCGCTTAGCAATGGGCACAACGAAACGTGTCTGTGGGATAGTGACCATTTTCGCCTAGTGCTGGCAATGCACGAGCACTGCCAAAAGGCAAAGGAAGGCCCTTAGCATGCGGCTTGTGCTCAAAGCTTTCAGACTGCCAGAGGACCGCAGCTGTGGTAAGCCCGCTTGCTCATTTGACGTTAGATGTCGCCTGCAAGAACTTCACCCGCATCTGGTTTATGCTGCTACCTGTTGTTTGGGGATAACAAGAGCACATGTAGCAAATGCTTTTTCCTGTTTCATTTTGCTAGACCACGCTCTTCTGTGGCTCTTTAGTTCTTTACAAACTCCTATGTGCGTGCTGCTGCTTCCATCTGACAAGGAGCACAGCCTTCTGACAGCAGCTTTCAACTTGCCTAAGAAACAGCTTGGACATTTAGATGTGATGCAAATCTGTGTGTGTGTAAGGTGCAGGTGCAAGCTCCTGACAAAGGTGCTTTCTAGGTCCAGTTTCAATCTGCCACACGCATTGGAAATGTCTTCCTCTATCATTCGCTCCAAGAGTGGAAGGTTGCTTAACTGAGGAGCTCTGAGAATGGAACGGCAAGAGGTGTTCCGCTTACGTCATAAACAGTGCACCAGAGCGCTTAGCAACGGGCACAACGAAACGGGTGTGCGGGTTAGTGACCATTCCCGCCTAGTGCTGGCAATGCACGGGCACTGCCAAAAGGCAAAGGAAGGCACTTAGCATGCGGCTTGTGCGCAAAGCTTTCAGACTGCCAGAGGACCGCAGCTGTGGTATGCCCGCTTGCTCATTTGACGTTAGATGTCGCCTGCAAGAACTTCACCCGCATCTGGTTTATGCTGCTACCTGTTGTTTGGGGATAACAAGAGCACATGTAGCAAATGCTTTTTCTTGTTTCATTTTGCTAGACCACGCTCTTCTGTGGCTCTTTAGTCCTTTACAAACTCCTATGTGAGTGCTGCTGCTTCCATCTGACAAGGAGCACAGCCTTCTGACAGCAGCTTTCAACTTGCCTAAGAAACAGCTTGGACATTTAGATGTGATGCAAATCTGTGTGTGTGTAAGGTGCAGGTGCAAGCTCCTGACAAAGGTGTTTTCTAGGTCCAGTTTCAATCTGCCACACGCATTGGAAATGTCTTCCTCTATCATTCGCTCCAAGAGTGGAAGGTTGCTTAACTGAGGAGCTCTGAGAATGGAACGGCAAGAGGTGTTCCGCTTACGTCATAAACAGTGCACCAGAGCGCTTAGCAACGGGCACAACGAAACGGGTGTGCGGGTTAGTGACCATTCCCGCCTAGTGCTGGCAATGCACGGGCACTGCCAAAAGGCAAAGGAAGGCACTTAGCATGCGGCTTGTGCGCAAAGCTTTCAGACTGCCAGAGGACCGCAGCTGTGGTAAGCCCGCTTGCTCATTTGACGTTAGATGTCGCCTGCAAGAACTTCACCCGCATCTGGTTTATGCTGCTACCTGTTGTTTGGGGACAACAAGAGCACATGTAGCAAATGCTTTTTCCTGTTTCATTTTGCTAGACCACGCTCTTCACTGGCTCTTTAGTTCTTTACAAACTCCTATGTGCGTGCTGCTGCTTCCATCTGACAAAGAGCACAGCCTTCTGACAGCAGCTTTCAACTTGCCTAAGAAACAGCTTGGCCATTTAGATGTGATGCAAATCTGTGTGTGTTGTAAGGTGCAGGTGCAAGCTCCTGACAAAGGTGTTCTCTTGGTTCAGTTTTTATATGCCAAATACATTGGAAATGATTTCCTCTGGCATTTGCACCAAGAGTCGCAGATTACTTAACTGAGGAGCTCTGAGAATGGAACGGCAAGAGGTGTTCCGCTTACGTCATAAACAGTGCACCAGAGCGCTTAGCAACGGGCACAACGAAACGGGTGTGCGGGTTAGTGACCATTCCCGCCTAGTGCTGGCAATGCACGGGCACTGCCAAAAGGCAAAGGAAGGCACTTAGCATGCGGCTTGTGCTCAAAGCTTTCAGACTGCCAGAGGACCGCAGCTGTGGTATGCCCGCTTGCTCATTTGACGTTAGATGTCGCCTGCAAGAACTTCACCCGCATCTGGTTTATGCTGCTACCTGTTGTTTGGGGACAACAAGAGCACATGTAGCAAATGCTTTTTCCTGTTTCATTTTGCTAGACCACGCTCTTCAGTGGCTCTTTAGTTCTTTACAAACTCCTATGTGCGTGCTGCTGCTTCCATCTGACAAGGAGCACAGCCTTCTGACAGCAGCTTTCAACTTGCCTAAGAAACAGCTTGGCCATTTAGATGTGATGCAAATCTGTGTGTGTTGTAAGGTGCAGGTGCAAGCTCCTGACAAAGGTGTTCTCTTGGTTCAGTTTTTATATGCCAAATACATTGGAAATGATTTCCTCTGGCATTTGCACCAAGAGTCGCAGATTACTTAACTGAGGAGCTCTGAGAATGGAACGGCAAGAGGTGTTCCGCTTACGTCATAAACAGTGCTCCAGAGCGCTTAGCAATGGGCACAACGAAACGTGTCTGTGGGATAGTGACCATTTTCGCCTAGTGCTGGCAATGCACGAGCACTGCCAAAAGGCAAAGGAAGGCCCTTAGCATGCGGCTTGTGCTCAAAGCTTTCAGACTGCCAGAGGACCGCAGCTGTGGTAAGCCCGCTTGCTCATTTGACGTTAGATGTCGCCTGCAAGAACTTCACCCGCATCTGGTTTATGCTGCTACCTGTTGTTTGGGGATAACAAGAGCACATGTAGCAAATGCTTTTTCCTGTTTCATTTTGCTAGACCACGCTCTTCTGTGGCTCTTTAGTTCTTTACAAACTCCTATGTGCGTGCTGCTGCTTCCATCTGACAAGGAGCACAGCCTTCTGACAGCAGCTTTCAACTTGCCTAAGAAACAGCTTGGACATTTAGATGTGATGCAAATCTGTGTGTGTGTAAGGTGCAGGTGCAAGCTCCTGACAAAGGTGTTTTCTAGGTCCAGTTTCAATCTGCCACACGCATTGGAAATGTCTTCCTCTATCATTCGCTCCAAGAGTGGAAGGTTGCTTAACTGAGGAGCTCTGAGAATGGAACGGCAAGAGGTGTTCCGCTTACGTCATAAACAGTGCACCAGAGCGCTTAGCAACGGGCACAACGAAACGGGTGTGCGGGTTAGTGACCATTCCCGCCTAGTGCTGGCAATGCACGGGCACTGCCAAAAGGCAAAGGAAGGCACTTAGCATGCGGCTTGTGCGCAAAGCTTTCAGACTGCCAGAGGACCGCAGCTGTGGTAAGCCCGCTTGCTCATTTGACGTTAGATGTCGCCTGCAAGAACTTCACCCGCATCTGGTTTATGCTGCTACCTGTTGTTTGGGGACAACAAGAGCACATGTAGCAAATGCTTTTTCCTGTTTCATTTTGCTAGACCACGCTCTTCACTGGCTCTTTAGTTCTTTACAAACTCCTATGTGCGTGCTGCTGCTTCCATCTGACAAAGAGCACAGCCTTCTGACAGCAGCTTTCAACTTGCCTAAGAAACAGCTTGGCCATTTAGATGTGATGCAAATCTGTGTGTGTTGTAAGGTGCAGGTGCAAGCTCCTGACAAAGGTGTTCTCTTGGTTCAGTTTTTATATGCCAAATACATTGGAAATGATTTCCTCTGGCATTTGCACCAAGAGTCGCAGATTACTTAACTGAGGAGCTCTGAGAATGGAACGGCAAGAGGTGTTCCGCTTACGTCATAAACAGTGCACCAGAGCGCTTAGCAACGGGCACAACGAAACGGGTGTGCGGGTTAGTGACCATTCCCGCCTAGTGCTGGCAATGCACGGGCACTGCCAAAAGGCAAAGGAAGGCACTTAGCATGCGGCTTGTGCGCAAAGCTTTCAGACTGCCAGAGGACCGCAGCTGTGGTATGCCCGCTTGCTCATTTGACGTTAGATGTCGCCTGCAAGAACTTCACCCGCATCTGGTTTATGCTGCTACCTGTTGTTTGGGGATAACAAGAGCACATGTAGCAAATGCTTTTTCTTGTTTCATTTTGCTAGACCACGCTCTTCTGTGGCTCTTTAGTCCTTTACAAACTCCTATGTGAGTGCTGCTGCTTCCATCTGACAAGGAGCACAGCCTTCTGACAGCAGCTTTCAACTTGCCTAAGAAACAGCTTGGCCATTTAGATGTGATGCAAATCTGTGTGTGTGTAAGGTGCAGGTGCAAGCTCCTGACAAAGGTGTTTTCTAGGTCCAGTTTCAATCTGCCACACGCATTGGAAATGTCTTCCTCTATCATTCGCTCCAAGAGTGGAAGGTTGCTTAACTGAGGAGCTCTGAGAATGGAACGGCAAGAGGTGTTCCGCTTACGTCATAAACAGTGCACCAGAGCGCTTAGCAACGGGCACAACGAAACGGGTTTGCGGGTTAGTGACCATTCCCGCCTAGTGCTGGCAATGCACGGGCACTGCCAAAAGGCAAAGGAAGGCACTTAGCATGCGGCTTGTGCGCAAAGCTTTCAGACTGCCAGAGGACCGCAGCTGTGGTAAGCCCGCTTGCTCATTTGACGTTAGATGTCGCCTGCAAGAACTTCACCCGCATCTGGTTTATGCTGCTACCTGTTGTTTGGGGACAACAAGAGCACATGTAGCAAATGCTTTTTCCTGTTTCATTTTGCTAGACCACGCTCTTCAGTGGCTCTTTAGTTCTTTACAAACTCCTATGTGCGTGCTGCTGCTTCCATCTGACAAGGAGCACAGCCTTCTGACAGCAGCTTTCAACTTGCCTAAGAAACAGCTTGGCCATTTAGATGTGATGCAAATCTGTGTGTGTTGTAAGGTGCAGGTGCAAGCTCCTGACAAAGGTGTTCTCTTGGTTCAGTTTTTATATGCCAAATACATTGGAAATGATTTCCTCTGGCATTTGCACCAAGAGTCGCAGATTACTTAACTGAGGAGCTCTGAGAATGGAACGGCAAGAGGTGTTCCGCTTACGTCATAAACAGTGCTCCAGAGCGCTTAGCAATGGGCACAACGAAACGTGTCTGTGGGATAGTGACCATTTTCGCCTAGTGCTGGCAATGCACGAGCACTGCCAAAAGGCAAAGGAAGGCCCTTAGCATGCGGCTTGTGCTCAAAGCTTTCAGACTGCCAGAGGACCGCAGCTGTGGTAAGCCCGCTTGCTCATTTGACGTTAGATGTCGCCTGCAAGAACTTCACCCGCATCTGGTTTATGCTGCTACCTGTTGTTTGGGGACAACAAGAGCACATGTAGCAAATGCTTTTTCCTGTTTCATTTTGCTAGACCACGCTCTTCAGTGGCTCTTTAGTTCTTTACAAACTCCTATGTGCGTGCTGCTGCTTCCATCTGACAAGGAGCACAGCCTTCTGACAGCAGCTTTCAACTTGCCTAAGAAACAGCTTGGCCATTTAGATGTGATGCAAATCTGTGTGTGTTGTAAGGTGCAGGTGCAAGCTCCTGACAAAGGTGTTCTCTTGGTTCAGTTTTTATATGCCAAATACATTGGAAATGATTTCCTCTGGCATTTGCACCAAGAGTCGCAGATTACTTAACTGAGGAGCTCTGAGAATGGAACGGCAAGAGGTGTTCCGCTTACGTCATAAACAGTGCTCCAGAGCGCTTAGCAATGGGCACAACGAAACGTGTCTGTGGGATAGTGACCATTTTCGCCTAGTGCTGGCAATGCACGAGCACTGCCAAAAGGCAAAGGAAGGCCCTTAGCATGCGGCTTGTGCTCAAAGCTTTCAGACTGCCAGAGGACCGCAGCTGTGGTAAGCCCGCTTGCTCATTTGACGTTAGATGTCGCCTGCAAGAACTTCACCCGCATCTGGTTTATGCTGCTACCTGTTGTTTGGGGATAACAAGAGCACATGTAGCAAATGCTTTTTCCTGTTTCATTTTGCTAGACCACGCTCTTCTGTGGCTCTTTAGTTCTTTACAAACTCCTATGTGCGTGCTGCTGCTTCCATCTGACAAGGAGCACAGCCTTCTGACAGCAGCTTTCAACTTGCCTAAGAAACAGCTAGGACATTTAGATGTGATGCAAATCTGTGTGTGTGTAAGGTGCAGGTGCAAGCTCCTGACAAAGGTGTTTTCTAGGTCCAGTTTCAATCTGCCACACGCATTGGAAATGTCTTCCTCTATCATTCGCTCCAAGAGTGGAAGGTTGCTTAACTGAGGAGCTCTGAGAATGGAACGGCAAGAGGTGTTCCGCTTACGTCATAAACAGTGCACCAGAGCGCTTAGCAACGGGCACAACGAAACGGGTGTGCGGGTTAGTGACCATTCCCGCCTAGTGCTGGCAATGCACGGGCACTGCCAAAAGGCAAAGGAAGGCACTTAGCATGCGGCTTGTGCGCAAAGCTTTCAGACTGCCAGAGGACCGCAGCTGTGGTATGCCCGCTTGCTCATTTGACGTTAGATGTCGCCTGCAAGAACTTCACCCGCATCTGGTTTATGCTGCTACCTGTTGTTTGGGGATAACAAGAGCACATGTAGCAAATGCTTTTTCTTGTTTCATTTTGCTAGACCACGCTCTTCTGTGGCTCTTTAGTCCTTTACAAACTCCTATGTGAGTGCTGCTGCTTCCATCTGACAAGGAGCACAGCCTTCTGACAGCAGCTTTCAACTTGCCTAAGAAACAGCTTGGACATTTAGATGTGATGCAAATCTGTGTGTGTGTAAGGTGCAGGTGCAAGCTCCTGACAAAGGTGTTTTCTAGGTCCAGTTTCAATCTGCCACACGCATTGGAAATGTCTTCCTCTATCATTCGCTCCAAGAGTGGAAGGTTGCTTAACTGAGGAGCTCTGAGAATGGAACGGCAAGAGGTGTTCCGCTTACGTCATAAACAGTGCACCAGAGCGCTTAGCAACGGGCACAACGAAACGGGTGTGCGGGTTAGTGACCATTCCCGCCTAGTGCTGGCAATGCACGGGCACTGCCAAAAGGCAAAGGAAGGCACTTAGCATGCGGCTTGTGCGCAAAGCTTTCAGACTGCCAGAGGACCGCAGCTGTGGTAAGCCCGCTTGCTCATTTGACGTTAGATGTCGCCTGCAAGAACTTCACCCGCATCTGGTTTATGCTGCTACCTGTTGTTTGGGGACAACAAGAGCACATGTAGCAAATGCTTTTTCCTGTTTCATTTTGCTAGACCACGCTCTTCACTGGCTCTTTAGTTCTTTACAAACTCCTATGTGCGTGCTGCTGCTTCCATCTGACAAAGAGCACAGCCTTCTGACAGCAGCTTTCAACTTGCCTAAGAAACAGCTTGGCCATTTAGATGTGATGCAAATCTGTGTGTGTTGTAAGGTGCAGGTGCAAGCTCCTGACAAAGGTGTTCTCTAGGTTCAGTTTTTATATGCCAAATACATTGGAAATGATTTCCTCTGGCATTTGCACCAAGAGTCGCAGATTACTTAACTGAGGAGCTCTGAGAATGGAACGGCAAGAGGTGTTCCGCTTACGTCATAAACAGTGCACCAGAGCGCTTAGCAACGGGCACAACGAAACGGGTGTGCGGGTTAGTGACCATTCCCGCCTAGTGCTGGCAATGCACGGGCACTGCCAAAAGGCAAAGGAAGGCACTTAGCATGCGGCTTGTGCTCAAAGCTTTCAGACTGCCAGAGGACCGCAGCTGTGGTAAGCCCGCTTGCTCATTTGACGTTAGATGTCGCCTGCAAGAACTTCACCCGCATCTGGTTTATGCTGCTACCTGTTGTTTGGGGACAACAAGAGCACATGTAGCAAATGCTTTTTCCTGTTTCATTTTGCTAGACCACGCTCTTCAGTGGCTCTTTAGTTCTTTACAAACTCCTATGTGCGTGCTGCTGCTTCCATCTGACAAGGAGCACAGCCTTCTGACAGCAGCTTTCAACTTGCCTAAGAAACAGCTTGGCCATTTAGATGTGATGCAAATCTGTGTGTGTTGTAAGGTGCAGGTGCAAGCTCCTGACAAAGGTGTTCTCTTGGTTCAGTTTTTATATGCCAAATACATTGGAAATGATTTCCTCTGGCATTTGCACCAAGAGTCGCAGATTACTTAACTGAGGAGCTCTGAGAATGGAACGGCAAGAGGTGTTCCGCTTACGTCATAAACAGTGCTCCAGAGCGCTTAGCAATGGGCACAACGAAACGTGTCTGTGGGATAGTGACCATTTTCGCCTAGTGCTGGCAATGCACGAGCACTGCCAAAAGGCAAAGGAAGGCCCTTAGCATGCGGCTTGTGCTCAAAGCTTTCAGACTGCCAGAGGACCGCAGCTGTGGTAAGCCCGCTTGCTCATTTGACGTTAGATGTCGCCTGCAAGAACTTCACCCGCATCTGGTTTATGCTGCTACCTGTTGTTTGGGGATAACAAGAGCACATGTAGCAAATGCTTTTTCCTGTTTCATTTTGCTAGACCACGCTCTTCTGTGGCTCTTTAGTTCTTTACAAACTCCTATGTGCGTGCTGCTGCTTCCATCTGACAAGGAGCACAGCCTTCTGACAGCAGCTTTCAACTTGCCTAAGAAACAGCTAGGACATTTAGATGTGATGCAAATCTGTGTGTGTGTAAGGTGCAGGTGCAAGCTCCTGACAAAGGTGCTTTCTAGGTCCAGTTTCAATCTGCCACACGCATTGGAAATGTCTTCCTCTATCATTCGCTCCAAGAGTGGAAGGTTGCTTAACTGAGGAGCTCTGAGAATGGAACGGCAAGAGGTGTTCCGCTTACGTCATAAACAGTGCACCAGAGCGCTTAGCAACGGGCACAACGAAACGGGTGTGCGGGTTAGTGACCATTCCCGCCTAGTGCTGGCAATGCACGGGCACTGCCAAAAGGCAAAGGAAGGCACTTAGCATGCGGCTTGTGCGCAAAGCTTTCAGACTGCCAGAGGACCGCAGCTGTGGTATGCCCGCTTGCTCATTTGACGTTAGATGTCGCCTGCAAGAACTTCACCCGCATCTGGTTTATGCTGCTACCTGTTGTTTGGGGATAACAAGAGCACATGTAGCAAATGCTTTTTCTTGTTTCATTTTGCTAGACCACGCTCTTCTGTGGCTCTTTAGTCCTTTACAAACTCCTATGTGAGTGCTGCTGCTTCCATCTGACAAGGAGCACAGCCTTCTGACAGCAGCTTTCAACTTGCCTAAGAAACAGCTTGGACATTTAGATGTGATGCAAATCTGTGTGTGTGTAAGGTGCAGGTGCAAGCTCCTGACAAAGGTGTTTTCTAGGTCCAGTTTCAATCTGCCACACGCATTGGAAATGTCTTCCTCTATCATTCGCTCCAAGAGTGGAAGGTTGCTTAACTGAGGAGCTCTGAGAATGGAACGGCAAGAGGTGTTCCGCTTACGTCATAAACAGTGCACCAGAGCGCTTAGCAACGGGCACAACGAAACGGGTGTGCGGGTTAGTGACCATTCCCGCCTAGTGCTGGCAATGCACGGGCACTGCCAAAAGGCAAAGGAAGGCACTTAGCATGCGGCTTGTGCGCAAAGCTTTCAGACTGCCAGAGGACCGCAGCTGTGGTAAGCCCGCTTGCTCATTTGACGTTAGATGTCGCCTGCAAGAACTTCACCCGCATCTGGTTTATGCTGCTACCTGTTGTTTGGGGACAACAAGAGCACATGTAGCAAATGCTTTTTCCTGTTTCATTTTGCTAGACCACGCTCTTCACTGGCTCTTTAGTTCTTTACAAACTCCTATGTGCGTGCTGCTGCTTCCATCTGACAAAGAGCACAGCCTTCTGACAGCAGCTTTCAACTTGCCTAAGAAACAGCTTGGCCATTTAGATGTGATGCAAATCTGTGTGTGTTGTAAGGTGCAGGTGCAAGCTCCTGACAAAGGTGTTCTCTTGGTTCAGTTTTTATATGCCAAATACATTGGAAATGATTTCCTCTGGCATTTGCACCAAGAGTCGCAGATTACTTAACTGAGGAGCTCTGAGAATGGAACGGCAAGAGGTGTTCCGCTTACGTCATAAACAGTGCACTAGAGCGCTTAGCAACGGGCACAACGAAACGTGTCTGTGGGATAGTGACCATTTTCGCCTAGTGCTGGCAATGCACGAGCACTGCCAAAAGGCAAAGGAAGGCCCTTAGCATGCGGCTTGTGCTCAAAGCTTTCAGACTGCCAGAGGACCGCAGCTGTGGTAAGCCCGCTTGCTCATTTGACGTTAGATGTCGCCTGCAAGAACTTCACCCGCATCTGGTTTATGCTGCTACCTGTTGTTTGGGGATAACAAGAGCACATGTAGCAAATGCTTTTTCTTGTTTCATTTTGCTAGACCACGCTCTTCTGTGGCTCTTTAGTTCTTTACAAACTCCTATGTGCGTGCTGCTGCTTCCATCTGACAAGGAGCACAGCCTTCTGACAGCAGCTTTCAACTTGCCTAAGAAACAGCTAGGACATTTAAATGTGATGCAAATCTGTGTGTGTGTAAGGTGCAGGTGCAAGCTCCTGACAAAGGTGCTTTCTAGGTCCAGTTTCAATCTGCCACACGCATTGGAAATGTCTTCCTCTATCATTCGCTCCAAGAGTGGAAGGTTGCTTAACTGAGGAGCTCTGAGAATGGAACGGCAAGAGGTGTTCCGCTTACGTCATAAACAGTGCACCAGAGCGCTTAGCAACGGGCACAACGAAACGGGTGTGCGGGTTAGTGACCATTCCCGCCTAGTGCTGGCAATGCACGGGCACTGCCAAAAGGCAAAGGAAGGCACTTAGCATGCGGCTTGTGCGCAAAGCTTTCAGACTGCCAGAGGACCGCAGCTGTGGTAAGCCCGCTTGCTCATTTGACGTTAGATGTCGCCTGCAAGAACTTCACCCGCATCTGGTTTATGCTGCTACCTGTTGTTTGGGGACAACAAGAGCACATGTAGCAAATGCTTTTTCCTGTTTCATTTTGCTAGACCACGCTCTTCACTGGCTCTTTAGTTCTTTACAAACTCCTATGTGCGTGCTGCTGCTTCCATCTGACAAAGAGCACAGCCTTCTGACAGCAGCTTTCAACTTGCCTAAGAAACAGCTTGGCCATTTAGATGTGATGCAAATCTGTGTGTGTTGTAAGGTGCAGGTGCAAGCTCCTGACAAAGGTGTTCTCTTGGTTCAGTTTTTATATGCCAAATACATTGGAAAT
The DNA here is from genome assembly GCF_030490865.1 of Poecile atricapillus. Lineage (NCBI taxonomy): Eukaryota > Metazoa > Chordata > Aves > Passeriformes > Paridae > Poecile > Poecile atricapillus. The sequence continues at coordinate 220,326 of NW_026709235.1, read as the reverse complement.
GATTTTCTCTGGCATTTGCACCAAGAGTCGCAGATTACTTAACTGAGGAGCTCTGAGAATGGAACGGCAAGAGGTGTTCCGCTTACGTCATAAACAGTGCACCAGAGCGCTTAGCAACGGGCACAACGAAACGGGTGTGCGGGTTAGTGACCATTCCCGCCTAGTGCTGGCAATGCACGGGCACTGCCAAAAGGCAAAGGAAGGCACTTAGCATGCGGCTTGTGCGCAAAGCTTTCAGACTGCCAGAGGACCGCAGCTGTGGTATGCCCGCTTGCTCATTTGACGTTAGATGTCGCCTGCAAGAACTTCACCCGCATCTGGTTTATGCTGCTACCTGTTGTTTGGGGATAACAAGAGCACATGTAGCAAATGCTTTTTCTTGTTTCATTTTGCTAGACCACGCTCTTCTGTGGCTCTTTAGTCCTTTACAAACTCCTATGTGAGTGCTGCTGCTTCCATCTGACAAGGAGCACAGCCTTCTGACAGCAGCTTTCAACTTGCCTAAGAAACAGCTTGGACATTTAGATGTGATGCAAATCTGTGTGTGTGTAAGGTGCAGGTGCAAGCTCCTGACAAAGGTGTTTTCTAGGTCCAGTTTCAATCTGCCACACGCATTGGAAATGTCTTCCTCTATCATTCGCTCCAAGAGTGGAAGGTTGCTTAACTGAGGAGCTCTGAGAATGGAACGGCAAGAGGTGTTCCGCTTACGTCATAAACAGTGCACCAGAGCGCTTAGCAACGGGCACAACGAAACGGGTTTGCGGGTTAGTGACCATTCCCGCCTAGTGCTGGCAATGCACGGGCACTGCCAAAAGGCAAAGGAAGGCACTTAGCATCCGGCTTGTGCGCAAAGCTTTCAGACTGCCAGAGGACCGCAGCTGTGGTAAGCCCGCTTGCTCATTTGACGTTAGATGTCGCCTGCAAGAACTTCACCCGCATCTGGTTTATGCTGCTACCTGTTGTTTGGGGACAACAAGAGCACATGTAGCAAATGCTTTTTCCTGTTTCATTTTGCTAGACCACGCTCTTCAGTGGCTCTTTAGTTCTTTACAAACTCCTATGTGCGTGCTGCTGCTTCCATCTGACAAGGAGCACAGCCTTCTGACAGCAGCTTTCAACTTGCCTAAGAAACAGCTTGGCCATTTAGATGTGATGCAAATCTGTGTGTGTTGTAAGGTGCAGGTGCAAGCTCCTGACAAAGGTGTTCTCTTGGTTCAGTTTTTATATGCCAAATACATTGGAAATGATTTCCTCTGGCATTTGCACCAAGAGTCGCAGATTACTTAACTGAGGAGCTCTGAGAATGGAACGGCAAGAGGTGTTCCGCTTACGTCATAAACAGTGCTCCAGAGCGCTTAGCAATGGGCACAACGAAACGTGTCTGTGGGATAGTGACCATTTTCGCCTAGTGCTGGCAATGCACGAGCACTGCCAAAAGGCAAAGGAAGGCCCTTAGCATGCGGCTTGTGCTCAAAGCTTTCAGACTGCCAGAGGACCGCAGCTGTGGTAAGCCCGCTTGCTCATTTGACGTTAGATGTCGCCTGCAAGAACTTCACCCGCATCTGGTTTATGCTGCTACCTGTTGTTTGGGGATAACAAGAGCACATGTAGCAAATGCTTTTTCCTGTTTCATTTTGCTAGACCACGCTCTTCTGTGGCTCTTTAGTTCTTTACAAACTCCTATGTGCGTGCTGCTGCTTCCATCTGACAAGGAGCACAGCCTTCTGACAGCAGCTTTCAACTTGCCTAAGAAACAGCTAGGACATTTAGATGTGATGCAAATCTGTGTGTGTGTAAGGTGCAGGTGCAAGCTCCTGACAAAGGTGCTTTCTAGGTCCAGTTTCAATCTGCCACACGCATTGGAAATGTCTTCCTCTATCATTCGCTCCAAGAGTGGAAGGTTGCTTAACTGAGGAGCTCTGAGAATGGAACGGCAAGAGGTGTTCCGCTTACGTCATAAACAGTGCACCAGAGCGCTTAGCAACGGGCACAACGAAACGGGTGTGCGGGTTAGTGACCATTCCCGCCTAGTGCTGGCAATGCACGGGCACTGCCAAAAGGCAAAGGAAGGCACTTAGCATGCGGCTTGTGCGCAAAGCTTTCAGACTGCCAGAGGACCGCAGCTGTGGTATGCCCGCTTGCTCATTTGACGTTAGATGTCGCCTGCAAGAACTTCACCCGCATCTGGTTTATGCTGCTACCTGTTGTTTGGGGATAACAAGAGCACATGTAGCAAATGCTTTTTCTTGTTTCATTTTGCTAGACCACGCTCTTCTGTGGCTCTTTAGTCCTTTACAAACTCCTATGTGAGTGCTGCTGCTTCCATCTGACAAGGAGCACAGCCTTCTGACAGCAGCTTTCAACTTGCCTAAGAAACAGCTTGGACATTTAGATGTGATGCAAATCTGTGTGTGTGTAAGGTGCAGGTGCAAGCTCCTGACAAAGGTGTTTTCTAGGTCCAGTTTCAATCTGCCACACGCATTGGAAATGTCTTCCTCTATCATTCGCTCCAAGAGTGGAAGGTTGCTTAACTGAGGAGCTCTGAGAATGGAACGGCAAGAGGTGTTCCGCTTACGTCATAAACAGTGCACCAGAGCGCTTAGCAACGGGCACAACGAAACGGGTGTGCGGGTTAGTGACCATTCCCGCCTAGTGCTGGCAATGCACGGGCACTGCCAAAAGGCAAAGGAAGGCACTTAGCATGCGGCTTGTGCGCAAAGCTTTCAGACTGCCAGAGGACCGCAGCTGTGGTAAGCCCGCTTGCTCATTTGACGTTAGATGTCGCCTGCAAGAACTTCACCCGCATCTGGTTTATGCTGCTACCTGTTGTTTGGGGACAACAAGAGCACATGTAGCAAATGCTTTTTCCTGTTTCATTTTGCTAGACCACGCTCTTCACTGGCTCTTTAGTTCTTTACAAACTCCTATGTGCGTGCTGCTGCTTCCATCTGACAAAGAGCACAGCCTTCTGACAGCAGCTTTCAACTTGCCTAAGAAACAGCTTGGCCATTTAGATGTGATGCAAATCTGTGTGTGTTGTAAGGTGCAGGTGCAAGCTCCTGACAAAGGTGTTCTCTTGGTTCAGTTTTTATATGCCAAATACATTGGAAATGATTTCCTCTGGCATTTGCACCAAGAGTCGCAGATTACTTAACTGAGGAGCTCTGAGAATGGAACGGCAAGAGGTGTTCCGCTTACGTCATAAACAGTGCACCAGAGCGCTTAGCAACGGGCACAACGAAACGGGTGTGCGGGTTAGTGACCATTCCCGCCTAGTGCTGGCAATGCACGGGCACTGCCAAAAGGCAAAGGAAGGCACTTAGCATGCGGCTTGTGCGCAAAGCTTTCAGACTGCCAGAGGACCGCAGCTGTGGTATGCCCGCTTGCTCATTTGACGTTAGATGTCGCCTGCAAGAACTTCACCCGCATCTGGTTTATGCTGCTACTTGTTGTTTGGGGATAACAAGAGCACATGTAGCAAATGCTTTTTCCTGTTTCATTTTGCTAGACCACGCTCTTCAGTGGCTCTTTAGTTCTTTACAAACTCCTATGTGAGTGCTGCTGCTTCCATCTGACAAGGAGCACAGCCTTCTGACAGCAGCTTTCAACTTGCCTAAGAAACAGCTTGGCCATTTAGATGTGATGCAAATCTGTGTGTGTTGTAAGGTGCAGGTGCAAGCTCCTGACAAAGGTGTTCTCTTGGTTCAGTTTTTATATGCCAAATACATTGGAAATGATTTCCTCTGGCATTTGCACCAAGAGTCGCAGATTACTTAACTGAGGAGCTCTGAGAATGGAACGGCAAGAGGTGTTCCGCTTACGTCATAAACAGTGCTCCAGAGCGCTTAGCAATGGGCACAACGAAACGTGTCTGTGGGATAGTGACCATTTTCGCCTAGTGCTGGCAATGCACGAGCACTGCCAAAAGGCAAAGGAAGGCCCTTAGCATGCGGCTTGTGCTCAAAGCTTTCAGACTGCCAGAGGACCGCAGCTGTGGTAAGCCCGCTTGCTCATTTGACGTTAGATGTCGCCTGCAAGAACTTCACCCGCATCTGGTTTATGCTGCTACCTGTTGTTTGGGGATAACAAGAGCACATGTAGCAAATGCTTTTTCTTGTTTCATTTTGCTAGACCACGCTCTTCTGTGGCTCTTTAGTTCTTTACAAACTCTTATGTGCGTGCTGCTGCTTCCATCTGATAAGGAGCACAGCCTTCTGACAGCAGCTTTCAACTTGCCTAAGAAACAGCTAGGACATTTAAATGTGATGCAAATCTGTGTGTGTGTAAGGTGCAGGTGCAAGCTCCTGACAAAGGTGCTTTCTAGGTCCAGTTTCAATCTGCCACACGCATTGGAAATGTCTTCCTCTATCATTCGCTCCAAGAGTGGAAGGTTGCTTAACTGAGGAGCTCTGAGAATGGAACGGCAAGAGGTGTTCCGCTTACGTCATAAACAGTGCACCAGAGCGCTTAGCAACGGGCACAACGAAACGGGTGTGCGGGTTAGTGACCATTCCCGCCTAGTGCTGGCAATGCACGGGCACTGCCAAAAGGCAAAGGAAGGCACTTAGCATGCGGCTTGTGCGCAAAGCTTTCAGACTGCCAGAGGACCGCAGCTGTGGTAAGCCCGCTTGCTCATTTGACGTTAGATGTCGCCTGCAAGAACTTCACCCGCATCTGGTTTATGCTGCTACCTGTTGTTTGGGGACAACAAGAGCACATGTAGCAAATGCTTTTTCCTGTTTCATTTTGCTAGACCACGCTCTTCACTGGCTCTTTAGTTCTTTACAAACTCCTATGTGCGTGCTGCTGCTTCCATCTGACAAAGAGCACAGCCTTCTGACAGCAGCTTTCAACTTGCCTAAGAAACAGCTTGGCCATTTAGATGTGATGCAAATCTGTGTGTGTTGTAAGGTGCAGGTGCAAGCTCCTGACAAAGGTGTTCTCTTGGTTCAGTTTTTATATGCCAAATACATTGGAAATGATTTCCTCTGGCATTTGCACCAAGAGTCGCAGATTACTTAACTGAGGAGCTCTGAGAATGGAACGGCAAGAGGTGTTCCGCTTACGTCATAAACAGTGCACCAGAGCGCTTAGCAACGGGCACAACGAAACGGGTGTGCGGGTTAGTGACCATTCCCGCCTAGTGCTGGCAATGCACGGGCACTGCCAAAAGGCAAAGGAAGGCACTTAGCATCCGGCTTGTGCGCAAAGCTTTCAGACTGCCAGAGGACCGCAGCTGTGGTAAGCCCGCTTGCTCATTTGACGTTAGATGTCGCCTGCAAGAACTTCACCCGCATCTGGTTTATGCTGCTACCTGTTGTTTGGGGACAACAAGAGCACATGTAGCAAATGCTTTTTCCTGTTTCATTTTGCTAGACCACGCTCTTCACTGGCTCTTTAGTTCTTTACAAACTCCTATGTGCGTGCTGCTGCTTCCATCTGACAAGGAGCACAGCCTTCTGACAGCAGCTTTCAACTTGCCTAAGAAACAGCTTGGCCATTTAGATGTGATGCAAATCTGTGTGTGTTGTAAGGTGCAGGTGCAAGCTCCTGACAAAGGTGTTCTCTTGGTTCAGTTTTTATATGCCAAATACATTGGAAATGATTTCCTCTGGCATTTGCACCAAGAGTCGCAGATTACTTAACTGAGGAGCTCTGAGAATGGAACGGCAAGAGGTGTTCCGCTTACGTCATAAACAGTGCTCCAGAGCGCTTAGCAATGGGCACAACGAAACGTGTCTGTGGGATAGTGACCATTTTCGCCTAGTGCTGGCAATGCACGAGCACTGCCAAAAGGCAAAGGAAGGCCCTTAGCATGCGGCTTGTGCTCAAAGCTTTCAGACTGCCAGAGGACCGCAGCTGTGGTAAGCCCGCTTGCTCATTTGACGTTAGATGTCGCCTGCAAGAACTTCACCCGCATCTGGTTTATGCTGCTACCTGTTGTTTGGGGATAACAAGAGCACATGTAGCAAATGCTTTTTCCTGTTTCATTTTGCTAGACCACGCTCTTCTGTGGCTCTTTAGTTCTTTACAAACTCCTATGTGCGTGCTGCTGCTTCCATCTGACAAGGAGCACAGCCTTCTGACAGCAGCTTTCAACTTGCCTAAGAAACAGCTTGGACATTTAGATGTGATGCAAATCTGTGTGTGTGTAAGGTGCAGGTGCAAGCTCCTGACAAAGGTGCTTTCTAGGTCCAGTTTCAATCTGCCACACGCATTGGAAATGTCTTCCTCTATCATTCGCTCCAAGAGTGGAAGGTTGCTTAACTGAGGAGCTCTGAGAATGGAACGGCAAGAGGTGTTCCGCTTACGTCATAAACAGTGCACCAGAGCGCTTAGCAACGGGCACAACGAAACGGGTGTGCGGGTTAGTGACCATTCCCGCCTAGTGCTGGCAATGCACGGGCACTGCCAAAAGGCAAAGGAAGGCACTTAGCATGCGGCTTGTGCGCAAAGCTTTCAGACTGCCAGAGGACCGCAGCTGTGGTATGCCCGCTTGCTCATTTGACGTTAGATGTCGCCTGCAAGAACTTCACCCGCATCTGGTTTATGCTGCTACCTGTTGTTTGGGGACAACAAGAGCACATGTAGCAAATGCTTTTTCCTGTTTCATTTTGCTAGACCACGCTCTTCAGTGGCTCTTTAGTTCTTTACAAACTCCTATGTGCGTGCTGCTGCTTCCATCTGACAAGGAGCACAGCCTTCTGACAGCAGCTTTCAACTTGCCTAAGAAACAGCTTGGCCATTTAGATGTGATGCAAATCTGTGTGTGTTGTAAGGTGCAGGTGCAAGCTCCTGACAAAGGTGTTCTCTTGGTTCAGTTTTTATATGCCAAATACATTGGAAATGATTTCCTCTGGCATTTGCACCAAGAGTCGCAGATTACTTAACTGAGGAGCTCTGAGAATGGAACGGCAAGAGGTGTTCCGCTTACGTCATAAACAGTGCTCCAGAGCGCTTAGCAATGGGCACAACGAAACGTGTCTGTGGGATAGTGACCATTTTCGCCTAGTGCTGGCAATGCACGAGCACTGCCAAAAGGCAAAGGAAGGCCCTTAGCATGCGGCTTGTGCTCAAAGCTTTCAGACTGCCAGAGGACCGCAGCTGTGGTAAGCCCGCTTGCTCATTTGACGTTAGATGTCGCCTGCAAGAACTTCACCCGCATCTGGTTTATGCTGCTACCTGTTGTTTGGGGATAACAAGAGCACATGTAGCAAATGCTTTTTCCTGTTTCATTTTGCTAGACCACGCTCTTCTGTGGCTCTTTAGTTCTTTACAAACTCCTATGTGCGTGCTGCTGCTTCCATCTGACAAGGAGCACAGCCTTCTGACAGCAGCTTTCAACTTGCCTAAGAAACAGCTTGGACATTTAGATGTGATGCAAATCTGTGTGTGTGTAAGGTGCAGGTGCAAGCTCCTGACAAAGGTGTTTTCTAGGTCCAGTTTCAATCTGCCACACGCATTGGAAATGTCTTCCTCTATCATTCGCTCCAAGAGTGGAAGGTTGCTTAACTGAGGAGCTCTGAGAATGGAACGGCAAGAGGTGTTCCGCTTACGTCATAAACAGTGCACCAGAGCGCTTAGCAACGGGCACAACGAAACGGGTGTGCGGGTTAGTGACCATTCCCGCCTAGTGCTGGCAATGCACGGGCACTGCCAAAAGGCAAAGGAAGGCACTTAGCATGCGGCTTGTGCGCAAAGCTTTCAGACTGCCAGAGGACCGCAGCTGTGGTAAGCCCGCTTGCTCATTTGACGTTAGATGTCGCCTGCAAGAACTTCACCCGCATCTGGTTTATGCTGCTACCTGTTGTTTGGGGACAACAAGAGCACATGTAGCAAATGCTTTTTCCTGTTTCATTTTGCTAGACCACGCTCTTCACTGGCTCTTTAGTTCTTTACAAACTCCTATGTGCGTGCTGCTGCTTCCATCTGACAAAGAGCACAGCCTTCTGACAGCAGCTTTCAACTTGCCTAAGAAACAGCTTGGCCATTTAGATGTGATGCAAATCTGTGTGTGTTGTAAGGTGCAGGTGCAAGCTCCTGACAAAGGTGTTCTCTTGGTTCAGTTTTTATATGCCAAATACATTGGAAATGATTTCCTCTGGCATTTGCACCAAGAGTCGCAGATTACTTAACTGAGGAGCTCTGAGAATGGAACGGCAAGAGGTGTTCCGCTTACGTCATAAACAGTGCACCAGAGCGCTTAGCAACGGGCACAACGAAACGGGTGTGCGGGTTAGTGACCATTCCCGCCTAGTGCTGGCAATGCACGGGCACTGCCAAAAGGCAAAGGAAGGCACTTAGCATGCGGCTTGTGCGCAAAGCTTTCAGACTGCCAGAGGACCGCAGCTGTGGTATGCCCGCTTGCTCATTTGACGTTAGATGTCGCCTGCAAGAACTTCACCCGCATCTGGTTTATGCTGCTACCTGTTGTTTGGGGATAACAAGAGCACATGTAGCAAATGCTTTTTCTTGTTTCATTTTGCTAGACCACGCTCTTCTGTGGCTCTTTAGTCCTTTACAAACTCCTATGTGAGTGCTGCTGCTTCCATCTGACAAGGAGCACAGCCTTCTGACAGCAGCTTTCAACTTGCCTAAGAAACAGCTTGGACATTTAGATGTGATGCAAATCTGTGTGTGTGTAAGGTGCAGGTGCAAGCTCCTGACAAAGGTGTTTTCTAGGTCCAGTTTCAATCTGCCACACGCATTGGAAATGTCTTCCTCTATCATTCGCTCCAAGAGTGGAAGGTTGCTTAACTGAGGAGCTCTGAGAATGGAACGGCAAGAGGTGTTCCGCTTACGTCATAAACAGTGCACCAGAGCGCTTAGCAACGGGCACAACGAAACGGGTTTGCGGGTTAGTGACCATTCCCGCCTAGTGCTGGCAATGCACGGGCACTGCCAAAAGGCAAAGGAAGGCACTTAGCATGCGGCTTGTGCGCAAAGCTTTCAGACTGCCAGAGGACCGCAGCTGTGGTAAGCCCGCTTGCTCATTTGACGTTAGATGTCGCCTGCAAGAACTTCACCCGCATCTGGTTTATGCTGCTACCTGTTGTTTGGGGACAACAAGAGCACATGTAGCAAATGCTTTTTCCTGTTTCATTTTGCTAGACCACGCTCTTCAGTGGCTCTTTAGTTCTTTACAAACTCCTATGTGCGTGCTGCTGCTTCCATCTGACAAGGAGCACAGCCTTCTGACAGCAGCTTTCAACTTGCCTAAGAAACAGCTTGGCCATTTAGATGTGATGCAAATCTGTGTGTGTTGTAAGGTGCAGGTGCAAGCTCCTGACAAAGGTGTTCTCTTGGTTCAGTTTTTATATGCCAAATACATTGGAAATGATTTCCTCTGGCATTTGCACCAAGAGTCGCAGATTACTTAACTGAGGAGCTCTGAGAATGGAACGGCAAGAGGTGTTCCGCTTACGTCATAAACAGTGCTCCAGAGCGCTTAGCAATGGGCACAACGAAACGTGTCTGTGGGATAGTGACCATTTTCGCCTAGTGCTGGCAATGCACGAGCACTGCCAAAAGGCAAAGGAAGGCCCTTAGCATGCGGCTTGTGCTCAAAGCTTTCAGACTGCCAGAGGACCGCAGCTGTGGTAAGCCCGCTTGCTCATTTGACGTTAGATGTCGCCTGCAAGAACTTCACCCGCATCTGGTTTATGCTGCTACCTGTTGTTTGGGGATAACAAGAGCACATGTAGCAAATGCTTTTTCCTGTTTCATTTTGCTAGACCACGCTCTTCTGTGGCTCTTTAGTTCTTTACAAACTCCTATGTGCGTGCTGCTGCTTCCATCTGACAAGGAGCACAGCCTTCTGACAGCAGCTTTCAACTTGCCTAAGAAACAGCTAGGACATTTAGATGTGATGCAAATCTGTGTGTGTGTAAGGTGCAGGTGCAAGCTCCTGACAAAGGTGTTTTCTAGGTCCAGTTTCAATCTGCCACACGCATTGGAAATGTCTTCCTCTATCATTCGCTCCAAGAGTGGAAGGTTGCTTAACTGAGGAGCTCTGAGAATGGAACGGCAAGAGGTGTTCCGCTTACGTCATAAACAGTGCACCAGAGCGCTTAGCAACGGGCACAACGAAACGGGTGTGCGGGTTAGTGACCATTCCCGCCTAGTGCTGGCAATGCACGGGCACTGCCAAAAGGCAAAGGAAGGCACTTAGCATGCGGCTTGTGCGCAAAGCTTTCAGACTGCCAGAGGACCGCAGCTGTGGTATGCCCGCTTGCTCATTTGACGTTAGATGTCGCCTGCAAGAACTTCACCCGCATCTGGTTTATGCTGCTACCTGTTGTTTGGGGATAACAAGAGCACATGTAGCAAATGCTTTTTCTTGTTTCATTTTGCTAGACCACGCTCTTCTGTGGCTCTTTAGTCCTTTACAAACTCCTATGTGAGTGCTGCTGCTTCCATCTGACAAGGAGCACAGCCTTCTGACAGCAGCTTTCAACTTGCCTAAGAAACAGCTTGGACATTTAGATGTGATGCAAATCTGTGTGTGTGTAAGGTGCAGGTGCAAGCTCCTGACAAAGGTGTTTTCTAGGTCCAGTTTCAATCTGCCACACGCATTGGAAATGTCTTCCTCTATCATTCGCTCCAAGAGTGGAAGGTTGCTTAACTGAGGAGCTCTGAGAATGGAACGGCAAGAGGTGTTCCGCTTACGTCATAAACAGTGCACCAGAGCGCTTAGCAACGGGCACAACGAAACGGGTGTGCGGGTTAGTGACCATTCCCGCCTAGTGCTGGCAATGCACGGGCACTGCCAAAAGGCAAAGGAAGGCACTTAGCATGCGGCTTGTGCGCAAAGCTTTCAGACTGCCAGAGGACCGCAGCTGTGGTAAGCCCGCTTGCTCATTTGACGTTAGATGTCGCCTGCAAGAACTTCACCCGCATCTGGTTTATGCTGCTACCTGTTGTTTGGGGACAACAAGAGCACATGTAGCAAATGCTTTTTCCTGTTTCATTTTGCTAGACCACGCTCTTCACTGGCTCTTTAGTTCTTTACAAACTCCTATGTGCGTGCTGCTGCTTCCATCTGACAAAGAGCACAGCCTTCTGACAGCAGCTTTCAACTTGCCTAAGAAACAGCTTGGCCATTTAGATGTGATGCAAATCTGTGTGTGTTGTAAGGTGCAGGTGCAAGCTCCTGACAAAGGTGTTCTCTAGGTTCAGTTTTTATATGCCAAATACATTGGAAATGATTTCCTCTGGCATTTGCACCAAGAGTCGCAGATTACTTAACTGAGGAGCTCTGAGAATGGAACGGCAAGAGGTGTTCCGCTTACGTCATAAACAGTGCACCAGAGCGCTTAGCAACGGGCACAACGAAACGGGTGTGCGGGTTAGTGACCATTCCCGCCTAGTGCTGGCAATGCACGGGCACTGCCAAAAGGCAAAGGAAGGCACTTAGCATGCGGCTTGTGCTCAAAGCTTTCAGACTGCCAGAGGACCGCAGCTGTGGTAAGCCCGCTTGCTCATTTGACGTTAGATGTCGCCTGCAAGAACTTCACCCGCATCTGGTTTATGCTGCTACCTGTTGTTTGGGGACAACAAGAGCACATGTAGCAAATGCTTTTTCCTGTTTCATTTTGCTAGACCACGCTCTTCAGTGGCTCTTTAGTTCTTTACAAACTCCTATGTGCGTGCTGCTGCTTCCATCTGACAAGGAGCACAGCCTTCTGACAGCAGCTTTCAACTTGCCTAAGAAACAGCTTGGCCATTTAGATGTGATGCAAATCTGTGTGTGTTGTAAGGTGCAGGTGCAAGCTCCTGACAAAGGTGTTCTCTTGGTTCAGTTTTTATATGCCAAATACATTGGAAATGATTTCCTCTGGCATTTGCACCAAGAGTCGCAGATTACTTAACTGAGGAGCTCTGAGAATGGAACGGCAAGAGGTGTTCCGCTTACGTCATAAACAGTGCTCCAGAGCGCTTAGCAATGGGCACAACGAAACGTGTCTGTGGGATAGTGACCATTTTCGCCTAGTGCTGGCAATGCACGAGCACTGCCAAAAGGCAAAGGAAGGCCCTTAGCATGCGGCTTGTGCTCAAAGCTTTCAGACTGCCAGAGGACCGCAGCTGTGGTAAGCCCGCTTGCTCATTTGACGTTAGATGTCGCCTGCAAGAACTTCACCCGCATCTGGTTTATGCTGCTACCTGTTGTTTGGGGATAACAAGAGCACATGTAGCAAATGCTTTTTCCTGTTTCATTTTGCTAGACCACGCTCTTCTGTGGCTCTTTAGTTCTTTACAAACTCCTATGTGCGTGCTGCTGCTTCCATCTGACAAGGAGCACAGCCTTCTGACAGCAGCTTTCAACTTGCCTAAGAAACAGCTAGGACATTTAGATGTGATGCAAATCTGTGTGTGTGTAAGGTGCAGGTGCAAGCTCCTGACAAAGGTGCTTTCTAGGTCCAGTTTCAATCTGCCACACGCATTGGAAATGTCTTCCTCTATCATTCGCTCCAAGAGTGGAAGGTTGCTTAACTGAGGAGCTCTGAGAATGGAACGGCAAGAGGTGTTCCGCTTACGTCATAAACAGTGCACCAGAGCGCTTAGCAACGGGCACAACGAAACGGGTGTGCGGGTTAGTGACCATTCCCGCCTAGTGCTGGCAATGCACGGGCACTGCCAAAAGGCAAAGGAAGGCACTTAGCATGCGGCTTGTGCGCAAAGCTTTCAGACTGCCAGAGGACCGCAGCTGTGGTATGCCCGCTTGCTCATTTGACGTTAGATGTCGCCTGCAAGAACTTCACCCGCATCTGGTTTATGCTGCTACCTGTTGTTTGGGGATAACAAGAGCACATGTAGCAAATGCTTTTTCTTGTTTCATTTTGCTAGACCACGCTCTTCTGTGGCTCTTTAGTCCTTTACAAACTCCTATGTGAGTGCTGCTGCTTCCATCTGACAAGGAGCACAGCCTTCTGACAGCAGCTTTCAACTTGCCTAAGAAACAGCTTGGACATTTAGATGTGATGCAAATCTGTGTGTGTGTAAGGTGCAGGTGCAAGCTCCTGACAAAGGTGTTTTCTAGGTCCAGTTTCAATCTGCCACACGCATTGGAAATGTCTTCCTCTATCATTCGCTCCAAGAGTGGAAGGTTGCTTAACTGAGGAGCTCTGAGAATGGAACGGCAAGAGGTGTTCCGCTTACGTCATAAACAGTGCACCAGAGCGCTTAGCAACGGGCACAACGAAACGGGTGTGCGGGTTAGTGACCATTCCCGCCTAGTGCTGGCAATGCACGGGCACTGCCAAAAGGCAAAGGAAGGCACTTAGCATGCGGCTTGTGCGCAAAGCTTTCAGACTGCCAGAGGACCGCAGCTGTGGTAAGCCCGCTTGCTCATTTGACGTTAGATGTCGCCTGCAAGAACTTCACCCGCATCTGGTTTATGCTGCTACCTGTTGTTTGGGGACAACAAGAGCACATGTAGCAAATGCTTTTTCCTGTTTCATTTTGCTAGACCACGCTCTTCACTGGCTCTTTAGTTCTTTACAAACTCCTATGTGCGTGCTGCTGCTTCCATCTGACAAAGAGCACAGCCTTCTGACAGCAGCTTTCAACTTGCCTAAGAAACAGCTTGGCCATTTAGATGTGATGCAAATCTGTGTGTGTTGTAAGGTGCAGGTGCAAGCTCCTGACAAAGGTGTTCTCTTGGTTCAGTTTTTATATGCCAAATACATTGGAAATGATTTCCTCTGGCATTTGCACCAAGAGTCGCAGATTACTTAACTGAGGAGCTCTGAGAATGGAACGGCAAGAGGTGTTCCGCTTACGTCATAAACAGTGCACTAGAGCGCTTAGCAACGGGCACAACGAAACGGGTGTGCGGGTTAGTGACCATTCCCGCCTAGTGCTGGCAATGCACGGGCACTGCCAAAAGGCAAAGGAAGGCACTTAGCATGCGGCTTGTGCGCAAAGCTTTCAGACTGCCAGAGGACCGCAGCTGTGGTATGCCCGCTTGCTCATTTGACGTTAGATGTCGCCTGCAAGAACTTCACCCGCATCTGGTTTATGCTGCTACCTGTTGTTTGGGGATAACAAGAGCACATGTAGCAAATGCTTTTTCTTGTTTCATTTTGCTAGACCACGCTCTTCTGTGGCTCTTTAGTCCTTTACAAACTCCTATGTGAGTGCTGCTGCTTCCATCTGACAAGGAGCACAGCCTTCTGACAGCAGCTTTCAACTTGCCTAAGAAACAGCTTGGACATTTAGATGTGATGCAAATCTGTGTGTGTGTAAGGTGCAGGTGCAAGCTCCTGACAAAGGTGTTTTCTAGGTCCAGTTTCAATCTGCCACACGCATTGGAAATGTCTTCCTCTATCATTCGCTCCAAGAGTGGAAGGTTGCTTAACTGAGGAGCTCTGAGAATGGAACGGCAAGAGGTGTTCCGCTTACGTCATAAACAGTGCACCAGAGCGCTTAGCAACGGGCACAACGAAACGGGTTTGCGGGTTAGTGACCATTCCCGCCTAGTGCTGGCAATGCACGGGCACTGCCAAAAGGCAAAGGAAGGCACTTAGCATCCGGCTTGTGCGCAAAGCTTTCAGACTGCCAGAGGACCGCAGCTGTGGTAAGCCCGCTTGCTCATTTGACGTTAGATGTCGCCTGCAAGAACTTCACCCGCATCTGGTTTATGCTGCTACCTGTTGTTTGGGGACAACAAGAGCACATGTAGCAAATGCTTTTTCCTGTTTCATTTTGCTAGACCACGCTCTTCAGTGGCTCTTTAGTTCTTTACAAACTCCTATGTGCGTGCTGCTGCTTCCATCTGACAAGGAGCACAGCCTTCTGACAGCAGCTTTCAACTTGCCTAAGAAACAGCTTGGCCATTTAGATGTGATGCAAATCTGTGTGTGTTGTAAGGTGCAGGTGCAAGCTCCTGACAAAGGTGTTCTCTTGGTTCAGTTTTTATATGCCAAATACATTGGAAATGATTTCCTCTGGCATTTGCACCAAGAGTCGCAGATTACTTAACTGAGGAGCTCTGAGAATGGAACGGCAAGAGGTGTTCCGCTTACGTCATAAACAGTGCTCCAGAGCGCTTAGCAATGGGCACAACGAAACGTGTCTGTGGGATAGTGACCATTTTCGCCTAGTGCTGGCAATGCACGAGCACTGCCAAAAGGCAAAGGAAGGCCCTTAGCATGCGGCTTGTGCTCAAAGCTTTCAGACTGCCAGAGGACCGCAGCTGTGGTAAGCCCGCTTGCTCATTTGACGTTAGATGTCGCCTGCAAGAACTTCACCCGCATCTGGTTTATGCTGCTACCTGTTGTTTGGGGATAACAAGAGCACATGTAGCAAATGCTTTTTCCTGTTTCATTTTGCTAGACCACGCTCTTCTGTGGCTCTTTAGTTCTTTACAAACTCCTATGTGCGTGCTGCTGCTTCCATCTGACAAGGAGCACAGCCTTCTGACAGCAGCTTTCAACTTGCCTAAGAAACAGCTAGGACATTTAGATGTGATGCAAATCTGTGTGTGTGTAAGGTGCAGGTGCAAGCTCCTGACAAAGGTGCTTTCTAGGTCCAGTTTCAATCTGCCACACGCATTGGAAATGTCTTCCTCTATCATTCGCTCCAAGAGTGGAAGGTTGCTTAACTGAGGAGCTCTGAGAATGGAACGGCAAGAGGTGTTCCGCTTACGTCATAAACAGTGCACCAGAGCGCTTAGCAACGGGCACAACGAAACGGGTGTGCGGGTTAGTGACCATTCCCGCCTAGTGCTGGCAATGCACGGGCACTGCCAAAAGGCAAAGGAAGGCACTTAGCATGCGGCTTGTGCGCAAAGCTTTCAGACTGCCAGAGGACCGCAGCTGTGGTATGCCCGCTTGCTCATTTGACGTTAGATGTCGCCTGCAAGAACTTCACCCGCATCTGGTTTATGCTGCTACCTGTTGTTTGGGGATAACAAGAGCACATGTAGCAAATGCTTTTTCTTGTTTCATTTTGCTAGACCACGCTCTTCTGTGGCTCTTTAGTCCTTTACAAACTCCTATGTGAGTGCTGCTGCTTCCATCTGACAAGGAGCACAGCCTTCTGACAGCAGCTTTCAACTTGCCTAAGAAACAGCTTGGACATTTAGATGTGATGCAAATCTGTGTGTGTGTAAGGTGCAGGTGCAAGCTCCTGACAAAGGTGTTTTCTAGGTCCAGTTTCAATCTGCCACACGCATTGGAAATGTCTTCCTCTATCATTCGCTCCAAGAGTGGAAGGTTGCTTAACTGAGGAGCTCTGAGAATGGAACGGCAAGAGGTGTTCCGCTTACGTCATAAACAGTGCACCAGAGCGCTTAGCAACGGGCACAACGAAACGGGTGTGCGGGTTAGTGACCATTCCCGCCTAGTGCTGGCAATGCACGGGCACTGCCAAAAGGCAAAGGAAGGCACTTAGCATGCGGCTTGTGCGCAAAGCTTTCAGACTGCCAGAGGACCGCAGCTGTGGTAAGCCCGCTTGCTCATTTGACGTTAGATGTCGCCTGCAAGAACTTCACCCGCATCTGGTTTATGCTGCTACCTGTTGTTTGGGGACAACAAGAGCACATGTAGCAAATGCTTTTTCCTGTTTCATTTTGCTAGACCACGCTCTTCACTGGCTCTTTAGTTCTTTACAAACTCCTATGTGCGTGCTGCTGCTTCCATCTGACAAAGAGCACAGCCTTCTGACAGCAGCTTTCAACTTGCCTAAGAAACAGCTTGGCCATTTAGATGTGATGCAAATCTGTGTGTGTTGTAAGGTGCAGGTGCAAGCTCCTGACAAAGGTGTTCTCTTGGTTCAGTTTTTATATGCCAAATACATTGGAAATGATTTCCTCTGGCATTTGCACCAAGAGTCGCAGATTACTTAACTGAGGAGCTCTGAGAATGGAACGGCAAGAGGTGTTCCGCTTACGTCATAAACAGTGCACCAGAGCGCTTAGCAACGGGCACAACGAAACGGGTGTGCGGGTTAGTGACCATTCCCGCCTAGTGCTGGCAATGCACGGGCACTGCCAAAAGGCAAAGGAAGGCACTTAGCATGCGGCTTGTGCGCAAAGCTTTCAGACTGCCGGAGGACCGCAGCTGTGGTATGCCCGCTTGCTCATTTGACGTTAGATGTCGCCTGCAAGAACTTCACCCGCATCTGGTTTATGCTGCTACCTGTTGTTTGGGGATAACAAGAGCACATGTAGCAAATGCTTTTTCTTGTTTCATTTTGCTAGACCACGCTCTTCTGTGGCTCTTTAGTCCTTTACAAACTCCTATGTGAGTGCTGCTGCTTCCATCTGACAAGGAGCACAGCCTTCTGACAGCAGCTTTCAACTTGCCTAAGAAACAGCTTGGACATTTAGATGTGATGCAAATCTGTGTGTGTGTAAGGTGCAGGTGCAAGCTCCTGACAAAGGTGTTTTCTAGGTCCAGTTTCAATCTGCCACACGCATTGGAAATGTCTTCCTCTATCATTCGCTCCAAGAGTGGAAGGTTGCTTAACTGAGGAGCTCTGAGAATGGAACGGCAAGAGGTGTTCCGCTTACGTCATAAACAGTGCACCAGAGCGCTTAGCAACGGGCACAACGAAACGGGTGTGCGGGTTAGTGACCATTCCCGCCTAGTGCTGGCAATGCACGGGCACTGCCAAAAGGCAAAGGAAGGCACTTAGCATGCGGCTTGTGCGCAAAGCTTTCAGACTGCCAGAGGACCGCAGCTGTGGTAAGCCCGCTTGCTCATTTGACGTTAGATGTCGCCTGCAAGAACTTCACCCGCATCTGGTTTATGCTGCTACCTGTTGTTTGGGGACAACAAGAGCACATGTAGCAAATGCTTTTTCCTGTTTCATTTTGCTAGACCACGCTCTTCACTGGCTCTTTAGTTCTTTACAAACTCCTATGTGCGTGCTGCTGCTTCCATCTGACAAAGAGCACAGCCTTCTGACAGCAGCTTTCAACTTGCCTAAGAAACAGCTTGGCCATTTAGATGTGATGCAAATCTGTGTGTGTTGTAAGGTGCAGGTGCAAGCTCCTGACAAAGGTGTTCTCTTGGTTCAGTTTTTATATGCCAAATACATTGGAAATGATTTCCTCTGGCATTTGCACCAAGAGTCGCAGATTACTTAACTGAGGAGCTCTGAGAATGGAACGGCAAGAGGTGTTCCGCTTACGTCATAAACAGTGCACCAGAGCGCTTAGCAACGGGCACAACGAAACGGGTGTGCGGGTTAGTGACCATTCCCGCCTAGTGCTGGCAATGCACGGGCACTGCCAAAAGGCAAAGGAAGGCACTTAGCATGCGGCTTGTGCGCAAAGCTTTCAGACTGCCAGAGGACCGCAGCTGTGGTAAGCCCGCTTGCTCATTTGACGTTAGATGTCGCCTGCAAGAACTTCACCCGCATCTGGTTTATGCTGCTACCTGTTGTTTGGGGACAACAAGAGCACATGTAGCAAATGCTTTTTCCTGTTTCATTTTGCTAGACCACGCTCTTCACTGGCTCTTTAGTTCTTTACAAACTCCTATGTGCGTGCTGCTGCTTCCATCTGACAAAGAGCACAGCCTTCTGACAGCAGCTTTCAACTTGCCTAAGAAACAGCTTGGCCATTTAGATGTGATGCAAATCTGTGTGTGTTGTAAGGTGCAGGTGCAAGCTCCTGACAAAGGTGTTCTCTTGGTTCAGTTTTTATATGCCAAATACATTGGAAATGATTTCCTCTGGCATTTGCACCAAGAGTCGCAGATTACTTAACTGAGGAGCTCTGAGAATGGAACGGCAAGGGGTGTTCCGCTTACGTCATAAACAGTGCACTAGAGCGCTTAGCAACGGGCACAACGAAACGGGTGTGCGGGTTAGTGACCATTCCCGCCTAGTGCTGGCAATGCACGGGCACTGCCAAAAGGCAAAGGAAGGCACTTAGCATGCGGCTTGTGCGCAAAGCTTTCAGACTGCCAGAGGACCGCAGCTGTGGTAAGCCCGCTTGCTCATTTGACGTTAGATGTCGCCTGCAAGAACTTCACCCGCATCTGGTTTATGCTGCTACCTGTTGTTTGGGGACAACAAGAGCACATGTAGCAAATGCTTTTTCCTGTTTCATTTTGCTAGACCACGCTCTTCAGTGGCTCTTTAGTTCTTTACAAACTCCTATGTGCGTGCTGCTGCTTCCATCTGACAAGGAGCACAGCCTTCTGACAGCAGCTTTCAACTTGCCTAAGAAACAGCTTGGCCATTTAGATGTGATGCAAATCTGTGTGTGTTGTAAGGTGCAGGTGCAAGCTCCTGACAAAGGTGTTCTCTTGGTTCAGTTTTTATATGCCAAATACATTGGAAATGATTTCCTCTGGCATTTGCACCAAGAGTCGCAGATTACTTAACTGAGGAGCTCTGAGAATGGAACGGCAAGAGGTGTTCCGCTTACGTCATAAACAGTGCTCCAGAGCGCTTAGCAATGGGCACAACGAAACGTGTCTGTGGGATAGTGACCATTTTCGCCTAGTGCTGGCAATGCACGAGCACTGCCAAAAGGCAAAGGAAGGCCCTTAGCATGCGGCTTGTGCTCAAAGCTTTCAGACTGCCAGAGGACCGCAGCTGTGGTAAGCCCGCTTGCTCATTTGACGTTAGATGTCGCCTGCAAGAACTTCACCCGCATCTGGTTTATGCTGCTACCTGTTGTTTGGGGATAACAAGAGCACATGTAGCAAATGCTTTTTCCTGTTTCATTTTGCTAGACCACGCTCTTCTGTGGCTCTTTAGTTCTTTACAAACTCCTATGTGCGTGCTGCTGCTTCCATCTGACAAGGAGCACAGCCTTCTGACAGCAGCTTTCAACTTGCCTAAGAAACAGCTAGGACATTTAGATGTGATGCAAATCTGTGTGTGTGTAAGGTGCAGGTGCAAGCTCCTGACAAAGGTGCTTTCTAGGTCCAGTTTCAATCTGCCACACGCATTGGAAATGTCTTCCTCTATCATTCGCTCCAAGAGTGGAAGGTTGCTTAACTGAGGAGCTCTGAGAATGGAACGGCAAGAGGTGTTCCGCTTACGTCATAAACAGTGCACCAGAGCGCTTAGCAACGGGCACAACGAAACGGGTGTGCGGGTTAGTGACCATTCCCGCCTAGTGCTGGCAATGCACGGGCACTGCCAAAAGGCAAAGGAAGGCACTTAGCATGCGGCTTGTGCGCAAAGCTTTCAGACTGCCAGAGGACCGCAGCTGTGGTATGCCCGCTTGCTCATTTGACGTTAGATGTCGCCTGCAAGAACTTCACCCGCATCTGGTTTATGCTGCTACCTGTTGTTTGGGGATAACAAGAGCACATGTAGCAAATGCTTTTTCTTGTTTCATTTTGCTAGACCACGCTCTTCTGTGGCTCTTTAGTCCTTTACAAACTCCTATGTGAGTGCTGCTGCTTCCATCTGACAAGGAGCACAGCCTTCTGACAGCAGCTTTCAACTTGCCTAAGAAACAGCTTGGACATTTAGATGTGATGCAAATCTGTGTGTGTGTAAGGTGCAGGTGCAAGCTCCTGACAAAGGTGTTTTCTAGGTCCAGTTTCAATCTGCCACACGCATTGGAAATGTCTTCCTCTATCATTCGCTCCAAGAGTGGAAGGTTGCTTAACTGAGGAGCTCTGAGAATGGAACGGCAAGAGGTGTTCCGCTTACGTCATAAACAGTGCACCAGAGCGCTTAGCAACGGGCACAACGAAACGGGTGTGCGGGTTAGTGACCATTCCCGCCTAGTGCTGGCAATGCACGGGCACTGCCAAAAGGCAAAGGAAGGCACTTAGCATGCGGCTTGTGCGCAAAGCTTTCAGACTGCCAGAGGACCGCAGCTGTGGTAAGCCCGCTTGCTCATTTGACGTTAGATGTCGCCTGCAAGAACTTCACCCGCATCTGGTTTATGCTGCTACCTGTTGTTTGGGGACAACAAGAGCACATGTAGCAAATGCTTTTTCCTGTTTCATTTTGCTAGACCACGCTCTTCACTGGCTCTTTAGTTCTTTACAAACTCCTATGTGCGTGCTGCTGCTTCCATCTGACAAAGAGCACAGCCTTCTGACAGCAGCTTTCAACTTGCCTAAGAAACAGCTTGGCCATTTAGATGTGATGCAAATCTGTGTGTGTTGTAAGGTGCAGGTGCAAGCTCCTGACAAAGGTGTTCTCTTGGTTCAGTTTTTATATGCCAAATACATTGGAAATGATTTCCTCTGGCATTTGCACCAAGAGTCGCAGATTACTTAACTGAGGAGCTCTGAGAATGGAACGGCAAGAGGTGTTCCGCTTACGTCATAAACAGTGCACCAGAGCGCTTAGCAACGGGCACAACGAAACGGGTGTGCGGGTTAGTGACCATTCCCGCCTAGTGCTGGCAATGCACGGGCACTGCCAAAAGGCAAAGGAAGGCACTTAGCATGCGGCTTGTGCGCAAAGCTTTCAGACTGCCAGAGGACCGCAGCTGTGGTATGCCCGCTTGCTCATTTGACGTTAGATGTCGCCTGCAAGAACTTCACCCGCATCTGGTTTATGCTGCTACCTGTTGTTTGGGGATAACAAGAGCACATGTAGCAAATGCTTTTTCTTGTTTCATTTTGCTAGACCACGCTCTTCTGTGGCTCTTTAGTCCTTTACAAACTCCTATGTGAGTGCTGCTGCTTCCATCTGACAAGGAGCACAGCCTTCTGACAGCAGCTTTCAACTTGCCTAAGAAACAGCTTGGACATTTAGATGTGATGCAAATCTGTGTGTGTGTAAGGTGCAGGTGCAAGCTCCTGACAAAGGTGTTTTCTAGGTCCAGTTTCAATCTGCCACACGCATTGGAAATGTCTTCCTCTATCATTCGCTCCAAGAGTGGAAGGTTGCTTAACTGAGGAGCTCTGAGAATGGAACGGCAAGAGGTGTTCCGCTTACGTCATAAACAGTGCACCAGAGCGCTTAGCAACGGGCACAACGAAACGGGTTTGCGGGTTAGTGACCATTCCCGCCTAGTGCTGGCAATGCACGGGCACTGCCAAAAGGCAAAGGAAGGCACTTAGCATCCGGCTTGTGCGCAAAGCTTTCAGACTGCCAGAGGACCGCAGCTGTGGTAAGCCCGCTTGCTCATTTGACGTTAGATGTCGCCTGCAAGAACTTCACCCGCATCTGGTTTATGCTGCTACCTGTTGTTTGGGGACAACAAGAGCACATGTAGCAAATGCTTTTTCCTGTTTCATTTTGCTAGACCACGCTCTTCAGTGGCTCTTTAGTTCTTTACAAACTCCTATGTGCGTGCTGCTGCTTCCATCTGACAAGGAGCACAGCCTTCTGACAGCAGCTTTCAACTTGCCTAAGAAACAGCTTGGCCATTTAGATGTGATGCAAATCTGTGTGTGTTGTAAGGTGCAGGTGCAAGCTCCTGACAAAGGTGTTCTCTTGGTTCAGTTTTTATATGCCAAATACATTGGAAATGATTTCCTCTGGCATTTGCACCAAGAGTCGCAGATTACTTAACTGAGGAGCTCTGAGAATGGAACGGCAAGAGGTGTTCCGCTTACGTCATAAACAGTGCACCAGAGCGCTTAGCAACGGGCACAACGAAACGGGTGTGCGGGTTAGTGACCATTCCCGCCTAGTGCTGGCAATGCACGGGCACTGCCAAAAGGCAAAGGAAGGCACTTAGCATGCGGCTTGTGCGCAAAGCTTTCAGACTGCCAGAGGACCGCAGCTGTGGTAAGCCCGCTTGCTCATTTGACGTTAGATGTCGCCTGCAAGAACTTCACCCGCATCTGGTTTATGCTGCTACCTGTTGTTTGGGGACAACAAGAGCACATGTAGCAAATGCTTTTTCCTGTTTCATTTTGCTAGACCACGCTCTTCAGTGGCTCTTTAGTTCTTTACAAACTCCTATGTGCGTGCTGCTGCTTCCATCTGACAAGGAGCACAGCCTTCTGACAGCAGCTTTCAACTTGCCTAAGAAACAGCTTGGCCATTTAGATGTGATGCAAATCTGTGTGTGTTGTAAGGTGCAGGTGCAAGCTCCTGACAAAGGTGTTCTCTTGGTTCAGTTTTTATATGCCAAATACATTGGAAATGATTTCCTCTGGCATTTGCACCAAGAGTCGCAGATTACTTAACTGAGGAGCTCTGAGAATGGAACGGCAAGAGGTGTTCCGCTTACGTCATAAACAGTGCACCAGAGCGCTTAGCAACGGGCACAACGAAACGGGTGTGCGGGTTAGTGACCATTCCCGCCTAGTGCTGGCAATGCACGGGCACTGCCAAAAGGCAAAGGAAGGCACTTAGCATGCGGCTTGTGCGCAAAGCTTTCAGACTGCCAGAGGACCGCAGCTGTGGTATGCCCGCTTGCTCATTTGACGTTAGATGTCGCCTGCAAGAACTTCACCCGCATCTGGTTTATGCTGCTACCTGTTGTTTGGGGATAACAAGAGCACATGTAGCAAATGCTTTTTCTTGTTTCATTTTGCTAGACCACGCTCTTCTGTGGCTCTTTAGTCCTTTACAAACTCCTATGTGAGTGCTGCTGCTTCCATCTGACAAGGAGCACAGCCTTCTGACAGCAGCTTTCAACTTGCCTAAGAAACAGCTTGGACATTTAGATGTGATGCAAATCTGTGTGTGTGTAAGGTGCAGGTGCAAGCTCCTGACAAAGGTGTTTTCTAGGTCCAGTTTCAATCTGCCACACGCATTGGAAATGTCTTCCTCTATCATTCGCTCCAAGAGTGGAAGGTTGCTTAACTGAGGAGCTCTGAGAATGGAACGGCAAGAGGTGTTCCGCTTACGTCATAAACAGTGCACCAGAGCGCTTAGCAACGGGCACAACGAAACGGGTTTGCGGGTTAGTGACCATTCCCGCCTAGTGCTGGCAATGCACGGGCACTGCCAAAAGGCAAAGGAAGGCACTTAGCATCCGGCTTGTGCGCAAAGCTTTCAGACTGCCAGAGGACCGCAGCTGTGGTAAGCCCGCTTGCTCATTTGACGTTAGATGTCGCCTGCAAGAACTTCACCCGCATCTGGTTTATGCTGCTACCTGTTGTTTGGGGACAACAAGAGCACATGTAGCAAATGCTTTTTCCTGTTTCATTTTGCTAGACCACGCTCTTCACTGGCTCTTTAGTTCTTTACAAACTCCTATGTGCGTGCTGCTGCTTCCATCTGACAAGGAGCACAGCCTTCTGACAGCAGCTTTCAACTTGCCTAAGAAACAGCTTGGCCATTTAGATGTGATGCAAATCTGTGTGTGTTGTAAGGTGCAGGTGCAAGCTCCTGACAAAGGTGTTCTCTTGGTTCAGTTTTTATATGCCAAATACATTGGAAATGATTTCCTCTGGCATTTGCACCAAGAGTCGCAGATTACTTAACTGAGGAGCTCTGAGAATGGAACGGCAAGAGGTGTTCCGCTTACGTCATAAACAGTGCTCCAGAGCGCTTAGCAATGGGCACAACGAAACGTGTCTGTGGGATAGTGACCATTTTCGCCTAGTGCTGGCAATGCACGAGCACTGCCAAAAGGCAAAGGAAGGCCCTTAGCATGCGGCTTGTGCTCAAAGCTTTCAGACTGCCAGAGGACCGCAGCTGTGGTAAGCCCGCTTGCTCATTTGACGTTAGATGTCGCCTGCAAGAACTTCACCCGCATCTGGTTTATGCTGCTACCTGTTGTTTGGGGATAACAAGAGCACATGTAGCAAATGCTTTTTCTTGTTTCATTTTGCTAGACCACGCTCTTCTGTGGCTCTTTAGTTCTTTACAAACTCTTATGTGCGTGCTGCTGCTTCCATCTGACAAGGAGCACAGCCTTCTGACAGCAGCTTTCAACTTGCCTAAGAAACAGCTAGGACATTTAAATGTGATGCAAATCTGTGTGTGTGTAAGGTGCAGGTGCAAGCTCCTGACAAAGGTGCTTTCTAGGTCCAGTTTCAATCTGCCACACGCATTGGAAATGTCTTCCTCTATCATTCGCTCCAAGAGTGGAAGGTTGCTTAACTGAGGAGCTCTGAGAATGGAACGGCAAGAGGTGTTCCGCTTACGTCATAAACAGTGCACCAGAGCGCTTAGCAACGGGCACAACGAAACGGGTGTGCGGGTTAGTGACCATTCCCGCCTAGTGCTGGCAATGCACGGGCACTGCCAAAAGGCAAAGGAAGGCACTTAGCATGCGGCTTGTGCGCAAAGCTTTCAGACTGCCAGAGGACCGCAGCTGTGGTAAGCCCGCTTGCTCATTTGACGTTAGATGTCGCCTGCAAGAACTTCACCCGCATCTGGTTTATGCTGCTACCTGTTGTTTGGGGACAACAAGAGCACATGTAGCAAATGCTTTTTCCTCTTTCATTTTGCTAGACCACGCTCTTCACTGGCTCTTTAGTTCTTTACAAACTCCTATGTGCGTGCTGCTGCTTCCATCTGACAAAGAGCACAGCCTTCTGACAGCAGCTTTCAACTTGCCTAAGAAACAGCTTGGCCATTTAGATGTGATGCAAATCTGTGTGTGTTGTAAGGTGCAGGTGCAAGCTCCTGACAAAGGTGTTCTCTTGGTTCAGTTTTTATATGCCAAATACATTGGAAATGATTTCCTCTGGCATTTGCACCAAGAGTCGCAGATTACTTAACTGAGGAGCTCTGAGAATGGAACGGCAAGAGGTGTTCCGCTTACGTCATAAACAGTGCACCAGAGCGCTTAGCAACGGGCACAACGAAACGGGTGTGCGGGTTAGTGACCATTCCCGCCTAGTGCTGGCAATGCACGGGCACTGCCAAAAGGCAAAGGAAGGCACTTAGCATGCGGCTTGTGCGCAAAGCTTTCAGACTGCCAGAGGACCGCAGCTGTGGTATGCCCGCTTGCTCATTTGACGTTAGATGTCGCCTGCAAGAACTTCACCCGCATCTGGTTTATGCTGCTACCTGTTGTTTGGGGATAACAAGAGCACATGTAGCAAATGCTTTTTCTTGTTTCATTTTGCTAGACCACGCTCTTCTGTGGCTCTTTAGTCCTTTACAAACTCCTATGTGAGTGCTGCTGCTTCCATCTGACAAGGAGCACAGCCTTCTGACAGCAGCTTTCAACTTGCCTAAGAAACAGCTAGGACATTTAGATGTGATGCAAATCTGTGTGTGTGTAAGGTGCAGGTGCAAGCTCCTGACAAAGGTGCTTTCTAGGTCCAGTTTCAATCTGCCACACGCATTGGAAATGTCTTCCTCTATCATTCGCTCCAAGAGTGGAAGGTTGCTTAACTGAGGAGCTCTGAGAATGGAACGGCAAGAGGTGTTCCGCTTACGTCATAAACAGTGCACCAGAGCGCTTAGCAACGGGCACAACGAAACGGGTGTGCGGGTTAGTGACCATTCCCGCCTAGTGCTGGCAATGCACGGGCACTGCCAAAAGGCAAAGGAAGGCACTTAGCATGCGGCTTGTGCGCAAAGCTTTCAGACTGCCAGAGGACCGCAGCTGTGGTATGCCCGCTTGCTCATTTGACGTTAGATGTCGCCTGCAAGAACTTCACCCGCATCTGGTTTATGCTGCTACCTGTTGTTTGGGGATAACAAGAGCACATGTAGCAAATGCTTTTTCTTGTTTCATTTTGCTAGACCACGCTCTTCTGTGGCTCTTTAGTCCTTTACAAACTCCTATGTGAGTGCTGCTGCTTCCATCTGACAAGGAGCACAGCCTTCTGACAGCAGCTTTCAACTTGCCTAAGAAACAGCTTGGACATTTAGATGTGATGCAAATCTGTGTGTGTGTAAGGTGCAGGTGCAAGCTCCTGACAAAGGTGTTTTCTAGGTCCAGTTTCAATCTGCCACACGCATTGGAAATGTCTTCCTCTATCATTCGCTCCAAGAGTGGAAGGTTGCTTAACTGAGGAGCTCTGAGAATGGAACGGCAAGAGGTGTTCCGCTTACGTCATAAACAGTGCACCAGAGCGCTTAGCAACGGGCACAACGAAACGGGTGTGCGGGTTAGTGACCATTCCCGCCTAGTGCTGGCAATGCACGGGCACTGCCAAAAGGCAAAGGAAGGCACTTAGCATGCGGCTTGTGCGCAAAGCTTTCAGACTGCCAGAGGACCGCAGCTGTGGTATGCCCGCTTGCTCATTTGACGTTAGATGTCGCCTGCAAGAACTTCACCCGCATCTGGTTTATGCTGCTACCTGTTGTTTGGGGACAACAAGAGCACATGTAGCAAATGCTTTTTCCTGTTTCATTTTGCTAGACCACGCTCTTCACTGGCTCTTTAGTTCTTTACAAACTCCTATGTGCGTGCTGCTGCTTCCATCTGACAAAGAGCACAGCCTTCTGACAGCAGCTTTCAACTTGCCTAAGAAACAGCTTGGCCATTTAGATGTGATGCAAATCTGTGTGTGTTGTAAGGTGCAGGTGCAAGCTCCTGACAAAGGTGTTCTCTTGGTTCAGTTTTTATATGCCAAATACATTGGAAATGATTTCCTCTGGCATTTGCACCAAGAGTCGCAGATTACTTAACTGAGGAGCTCTGAGAATGGAACGGCAAGAGGTGTTCCGCTTACGTCATAAACAGTGCACCAGAGCGCTTAGCAACGGGCACAACGAAACGGGTGTGCGGGTTAGTGACCATTCCCGCCTAGTGCTGGCAATGCACGGGCACTGCCAAAAGGCAAAGGAAGGCACTTAGCATGCGGCTTGTGCGCAAAGCTTTCAGACTGCCAGAGGACCGCAGCTGTGGTAAGCCCGCTTGCTCATTTGACGTTAGATGTCGCCTGCAAGAACTTCACCCGCATCTGGTTTATGCTGCTACCTGTTGTTTGGGGACAACAAGAGCACATGTAGCAAATGCTTTTTCCTGTTTCATTTTGCTAGACCACGCTCTTCACTGGCTCTTTAGTTCTTTACAAACTCCTATGTGCGTGCTGCTGCTTCCATCTGACAAAGAGCACAGCCTTCTGACAGCAGCTTTCAACTTGCCTAAGAAACAGCTTGGCCATTTAGATGTGATGCAAATCTGTGTGTGTTGTAAGGTGCAGGTGCAAGCTCCTGACAAAGGTGTTCTCTTGGTTCAGTTTTTATATGCCAAATACATTGGAAATGATTTCCTCTGGCATTTGCACCAAGAGTCGCAGATTACTTAACTGAGGAGCTCTGAGAATGGAACGGCAAGGGGTGTTCCGCTTACGTCATAAACAGTGCACTAGAGCGCTTAGCAACGGGCACAACGAAACGGGTGTGCG
Organism: Poecile atricapillus; assembly: GCF_030490865.1. NCBI lineage: Eukaryota > Metazoa > Chordata > Aves > Passeriformes > Paridae > Poecile > Poecile atricapillus. The sequence continues at coordinate 192,172 of NW_026709235.1, read as the reverse complement.
GGTTAGTGACCATTCCCGCCTAGTGCTGGCAATGCACGGGCACTGCCAAAAGGCAAAGGAAGGCACTTAGCATGCGGCTTGTGCGCAAAGCTTTCAGACTGCCAGAGGACCGCAGCTGTGGTAAGCCCGCTTGCTCATTTGACGTTAGATGTCGCCTGCAAGAACTTCACCCGCATCTGGTTTATGCTGCTACCTGTTGTTTGGGGACAACAAGAGCACATGTAGCAAATGCTTTTTCCTGTTTCATTTTGCTAGACCACGCTCTTCAGTGGCTCTTTAGTTCTTTACAAACTCCTATGTGCGTGCTGCTGCTTCCATCTGACAAGGAGCACAGCCTTCTGACAGCAGCTTTCAACTTGCCTAAGAAACAGCTTGGCCATTTAGATGTGATGCAAATCTGTGTGTGTTGTAAGGTGCAGGTGCAAGCTCCTGACAAAGGTGTTCTCTTGGTTCAGTTTTTATATGCCAAATACATTGGAAATGATTTCCTCTGGCATTTGCACCAAGAGTCGCAGATTACTTAACTGAGGAGCTCTGAGAATGGAACGGCAAGAGGTGTTCCGCTTACGTCATAAACAGTGCTCCAGAGCGCTTAGCAATGGGCACAACGAAACGTGTCTGTGGGATAGTGACCATTTTCGCCTAGTGCTGGCAATGCACGAGCACTGCCAAAAGGCAAAGGAAGGCCCTTAGCATGCGGCTTGTGCTCAAAGCTTTCAGACTGCCAGAGGACCGCAGCTGTGGTAAGCCCGCTTGCTCATTTGACGTTAGATGTCGCCTGCAAGAACTTCACCCGCATCTGGTTTATGCTGCTACCTGTTGTTTGGGGATAACAAGAGCACATGTAGCAAATGCTTTTTCCTGTTTCATTTTGCTAGACCACGCTCTTCTGTGGCTCTTTAGTTCTTTACAAACTCCTATGTGCGTGCTGCTGCTTCCATCTGACAAGGAGCACAGCCTTCTGACAGCAGCTTTCAACTTGCCTAAGAAACAGCTAGGACATTTAGATGTGATGCAAATCTGTGTGTGTGTAAGGTGCAGGTGCAAGCTCCTGACAAAGGTGCTTTCTAGGTCCAGTTTCAATCTGCCACACGCATTGGAAATGTCTTCCTCTATCATTCGCTCCAAGAGTGGAAGGTTGCTTAACTGAGGAGCTCTGAGAATGGAACGGCAAGAGGTGTTCCGCTTACGTCATAAACAGTGCACCAGAGCGCTTAGCAACGGGCACAACGAAACGGGTGTGCGGGTTAGTGACCATTCCCGCCTAGTGCTGGCAATGCACGGGCACTGCCAAAAGGCAAAGGAAGGCACTTAGCATGCGGCTTGTGCGCAAAGCTTTCAGACTGCCAGAGGACCGCAGCTGTGGTATGCCCGCTTGCTCATTTGACGTTAGATGTCGCCTGCAAGAACTTCACCCGCATCTGGTTTATGCTGCTACCTGTTGTTTGGGGATAACAAGAGCACATGTAGCAAATGCTTTTTCTTGTTTCATTTTGCTAGACCACGCTCTTCTGTGGCTCTTTAGTCCTTTACAAACTCCTATGTGAGTGCTGCTGCTTCCATCTGACAAGGAGCACAGCCTTCTGACAGCAGCTTTCAACTTGCCTAAGAAACAGCTTGGACATTTAGATGTGATGCAAATCTGTGTGTGTGTAAGGTGCAGGTGCAAGCTCCTGACAAAGGTGTTTTCTAGGTCCAGTTTCAATCTGCCACACGCATTGGAAATGTCTTCCTCTATCATTCGCTCCAAGAGTGGAAGGTTGCTTAACTGAGGAGCTCTGAGAATGGAACGGCAAGAGGTGTTCCGCTTACGTCATAAACAGTGCACCAGAGCGCTTAGCAACGGGCACAACGAAACGGGTGTGCGGGTTAGTGACCATTCCCGCCTAGTGCTGGCAATGCACGGGCACTGCCAAAAGGCAAAGGAAGGCACTTAGCATGCGGCTTGTGCGCAAAGCTTTCAGACTGCCAGAGGACCGCAGCTGTGGTAAGCCCGCTTGCTCATTTGACGTTAGATGTCGCCTGCAAGAACTTCACCCGCATCTGGTTTATGCTGCTACCTGTTGTTTGGGGACAACAAGAGCACATGTAGCAAATGCTTTTTCCTGTTTCATTTTGCTAGACCACGCTCTTCACTGGCTCTTTAGTTCTTTACAAACTCCTATGTGCGTGCTGCTGCTTCCATCTGACAAAGAGCACAGCCTTCTGACAGCAGCTTTCAACTTGCCTAAGAAACAGCTTGGCCATTTAGATGTGATGCAAATCTGTGTGTGTTGTAAGGTGCAGGTGCAAGCTCCTGACAAAGGTGTTCTCTTGGTTCAGTTTTTATATGCCAAATACATTGGAAATGATTTCCTCTGGCATTTGCACCAAGAGTCGCAGATTACTTAACTGAGGAGCTCTGAGAATGGAACGGCAAGAGGTGTTCCGCTTACGTCATAAACAGTGCACCAGAGCGCTTAGCAACGGGCACAACGAAACGGGTGTGCGGGTTAGTGACCATTCCCGCCTAGTGCTGGCAATGCACGGGCACTGCCAAAAGGCAAAGGAAGGCACTTAGCATGCGGCTTGTGCGCAAAGCTTTCAGACTGCCAGAGGACCGCAGCTGTGGTATGCCCGCTTGCTCATTTGACGTTAGATGTCGCCTGCAAGAACTTCACCCGCATCTGGTTTATGCTGCTACCTGTTGTTTGGGGATAACAAGAGCACATGTAGCAAATGCTTTTTCTTGTTTCATTTTGCTAGACCACGCTCTTCTGTGGCTCTTTAGTCCTTTACAAACTCCTATGTGAGTGCTGCTGCTTCCATCTGACAAGGAGCACAGCCTTCTGACAGCAGCTTTCAACTTGCCTAAGAAACAGCTTGGACATTTAGATGTGATGCAAATCTGTGTGTGTGTAAGGTGCAGGTGCAAGCTCCTGACAAAGGTGTTTTCTAGGTCCAGTTTCAATCTGCCACACGCATTGGAAATGTCTTCCTCTATCATTCGCTCCAAGAGTGGAAGGTTGCTTAACTGAGGAGCTCTGAGAATGGAACGGCAAGAGGTGTTCCGCTTACGTCATAAACAGTGCACCAGAGCGCTTAGCAACGGGCACAACGAAACGGGTTTGCGGGTTAGTGACCATTCCCGCCTAGTGCTGGCAATGCACGGGCACTGCCAAAAGGCAAAGGAAGGCACTTAGCATCCGGCTTGTGCGCAAAGCTTTCAGACTGCCAGAGGACCGCAGCTGTGGTAAGCCCGCTTGCTCATTTGACGTTAGATGTCGCCTGCAAGAACTTCACCCGCATCTGGTTTATGCTGCTACCTGTTGTTTGGGGACAACAAGAGCACATGTAGCAAATGCTTTTTCCTGTTTCATTTTGCTAGACCACGCTCTTCACTGGCTCTTTAGTTCTTTACAAACTCCTATGTGCGTGCTGCTGCTTCCATCTGACAAGGAGCACAGCCTTCTGACAGCAGCTTTCAACTTGCCTAAGAAACAGCTTGGCCATTTAGATGTGATGCAAATCTGTGTGTGTTGTAAGGTGCAGGTGCAAGCTCCTGACAAAGGTGTTCTCTTGGTTCAGTTTTTATATGCCAAATACATTGGAAATGATTTCCTCTGGCATTTGCACCAAGAGTCGCAGATTACTTAACTGAGGAGCTCTGAGAATGGAACGGCAAGAGGTGTTCCGCTTACGTCATAAACAGTGCACCAGAGCGCTTAGCAACGGGCACAACGAAACGGGTGTGCGGGTTAGTGACCATTCCCGCCTAGTGCTGGCAATGCACGGGCACTGCCAAAAGGCAAAGGAAGGCACTTAGCATGCGGCTTGTGCGCAAAGCTTTCAGACTGCCAGAGGACCGCAGCTGTGGTAAGCCCGCTTGCTCATTTGACGTTAGATGTCGCCTGCAAGAACTTCACCCGCATCTGGTTTATGCTGCTACCTGTTGTTTGGGGACAACAAGAGCACATGTAGCAAATGCTTTTTCCTGTTTCATTTTGCTAGACCACGCTCTTCTGTGGCTCTTTAGTTCTTTACAAACTCCTATGTGCGTGCTGCTGCTTCCATCTGACAAGGAGCACAGCCTTCTGACAGCAGCTTTCAACTTGCCTAAGAAACAGCTTGGCCATTTAGATGTGATGCAAATCTGTGTGTGTTGTAAGGTGCAGGTGCAAGCTCCTGACAAAGGTGTTCTCTTGGTTCAGTTTTTATATGCCAAATACATTGGAAATGATTTCCTCTGGCATTTGCACCAAGAGTCGCAGATTACTTAACTGAGGAGCTCTGAGAATGGAACGGCAAGAGGTGTTCCGCTTACGTCATAAACAGTGCACCAGAGCGCTTAGCAACGGGCACAACGAAACGGGTGTGCGGGTTAGTGACCATTCCCGCCTAGTGCTGGCAATGCACGGGCACTGCCAAAAGGCAAAGGAAGGCACTTAGCATGCGGCTTGTGCGCAAAGCTTTCAGACTGCCAGAGGACCGCAGCTGTGGTATGCCCGCTTGCTCATTTGACGTTAGATGTCGCCTGCAAGAACTTCACCCGCATCTGGTTTATGCTGCTACCTGTTGTTTGGGGATAACAAGAGCACATGTAGCAAATGCTTTTTCTTGTTTCATTTTGCTAGACCACGCTCTTCTGTGGCTCTTTAGTCCTTTACAAACTCCTATGTGAGTGCTGCTGCTTCCATCTGACAAGGAGCACAGCCTTCTGACAGCAGCTTTCAACTTGCCTAAGAAACAGCTTGGACATTTAGATGTGATGCAAATCTGTGTGTGTGTAAGGTGCAGGTGCAAGCTCCTGACAAAGGTGTTTTCTAGGTCCAGTTTCAATCTGCCACACGCATTGGAAATGTCTTCCTCTATCATTCGCTCCAAGAGTGGAAGGTTGCTTAACTGAGGAGCTCTGAGAATGGAACGGCAAGAGGTGTTCCGCTTACGTCATAAACAGTGCACCAGAGCGCTTAGCAACGGGCACAACGAAACGGGTTTGCGGGTTAGTGACCATTCCCGCCTAGTGCTGGCAATGCACGGGCACTGCCAAAAGGCAAAGGAAGGCACTTAGCATCCGGCTTGTGCGCAAAGCTTTCAGACTGCCAGAGGACCGCAGCTGTGGTAAGCCCGCTTGCTCATTTGACGTTAGATGTCGCCTGCAAGAACTTCACCCGCATCTGGTTTATGCTGCTACCTGTTGTTTGGGGACAACAAGAGCACATGTAGCAAATGCTTTTTCCTGTTTCATTTTGCTAGACCACGCTCTTCACTGGCTCTTTAGTTCTTTACAAACTCCTATGTGCGTGCTGCTGCTTCCATCTGACAAGGAGCACAGCCTTCTGACAGCAGCTTTCAACTTGCCTAAGAAACAGCTTGGCCATTTAGATGTGATGCAAATCTGTGTGTGTTGTAAGGTGCAGGTGCAAGCTCCTGACAAAGGTGTTCTCTTGGTTCAGTTTTTATATGCCAAATACATTGGAAATGATTTCCTCTGGCATTTGCACCAAGAGTCGCAGATTACTTAACTGAGGAGCTCTGAGAATGGAACGGCAAGAGGTGTTCCGCTTACGTCATAAACAGTGCTCCAGAGCGCTTAGCAATGGGCACAACGAAACGTGTCTGTGGGATAGTGACCATTTTCGCCTAGTGCTGGCAATGCACGAGCACTGCCAAAAGGCAAAGGAAGGCCCTTAGCATGCGGCTTGTGCTCAAAGCTTTCAGACTGCCAGAGGACCGCAGCTGTGGTAAGCCCGCTTGCTCATTTGACGTTAGATGTCGCCTGCAAGAACTTCACCCGCATCTGGTTTATGCTGCTACCTGTTGTTTGGGGATAACAAGAGCACATGTAGCAAATGCTTTTTCTTGTTTCATTTTGCTAGACCACGCTCTTCTGTGGCTCTTTAGTTCTTTACAAACTCTTATGTGCGTGCTGCTGCTTCCATCTGACAAGGAGCACAGCCTTCTGACAGCAGCTTTCAACTTGCCTAAGAAACAGCTAGGACATTTAAATGTGATGCAAATCTGTGTGTGTGTAAGGTGCAGGTGCAAGCTCCTGACAAAGGTGCTTTCTAGGTCCAGTTTCAATCTGCCACACGCATTGGAAATGTCTTCCTCTATCATTCGCTCCAAGAGTGGAAGGTTGCTTAACTGAGGAGCTCTGAGAATGGAACGGCAAGAGGTGTTCCGCTTACGTCATAAACAGTGCACCAGAGCGCTTAGCAACGGGCACAACGAAACGGGTGTGCGGGTTAGTGACCATTCCCGCCTAGTGCTGGCAATGCACGGGCACTGCCAAAAGGCAAAGGAAGGCACTTAGCATGCGGCTTGTGCGCAAAGCTTTCAGACTGCCAGAGGACCGCAGCTGTGGTAAGCCCGCTTGCTCATTTGACGTTAGATGTCGCCTGCAAGAACTTCACCCGCATCTGGTTTATGCTGCTACCTGTTGTTTGGGGACAACAAGAGCACATGTAGCAAATGCTTTTTCCTCTTTCATTTTGCTAGACCACGCTCTTCACTGGCTCTTTAGTTCTTTACAAACTCCTATGTGCGTGCTGCTGCTTCCATCTGACAAAGAGCACAGCCTTCTGACAGCAGCTTTCAACTTGCCTAAGAAACAGCTTGGCCATTTAGATGTGATGCAAATCTGTGTGTGTTGTAAGGTGCAGGTGCAAGCTCCTGACAAAGGTGTTCTCTTGGTTCAGTTTTTATATGCCAAATACATTGGAAATGATTTCCTCTGGCATTTGCACCAAGAGTCGCAGATTACTTAACTGAGGAGCTCTGAGAATGGAACGGCAAGAGGTGTTCCGCTTACGTCATAAACAGTGCACCAGAGCGCTTAGCAACGGGCACAACGAAACGGGTGTGCGGGTTAGTGACCATTCCCGCCTAGTGCTGGCAATGCACGGGCACTGCCAAAAGGCAAAGGAAGGCACTTAGCATGCGGCTTGTGCGCAAAGCTTTCAGACTGCCAGAGGACCGCAGCTGTGGTATGCCCGCTTGCTCATTTGACGTTAGATGTCGCCTGCAAGAACTTCACCCGCATCTGGTTTATGCTGCTACCCGTTGTTTGGGGATAACAAGAGCACATGTAGCAAATGCTTTTTCTTGTTTCATTTTGCTAGACCACGCTCTTCTGTGGCTCTTTAGTCCTTTACAAACTCCTATGTGAGTGCTGCTGCTTCCATCTGACAAGGAGCACAGCCTTCTGACAGCAGCTTTCAACTTGCCTAAGAAACAGCTTGGACATTTAGATGTGATGCAAATCTGTGTGTGTGTAAGGTGCAGGTGCAAGCTCCTGACAAAGGTGTTTTCTAGGTCCAGTTTCAATCTGCCACACGCATTGGAAATGTCTTCCTCTATCATTCGCTCCAAGAGTGGAAGGTTGCTTAACTGAGGAGCTCTGAGAATGGAACGGCAAGAGGTGTTCCGCTTACGTCATAAACAGTGCACCAGAGCGCTTAGCAACGGGCACAACGAAACGGGTTTGCGGGTTAGTGACCATTCCCGCCTAGTGCTGGCAATGCACGGGCACTGCCAAAAGGCAAAGGAAGGCACTTAGCATGCGGCTTGTGCGCAAAGCTTTCAGACTGCCAGAGGACCGCAGCTGTGGTAAGCCCGCTTGCTCATTTGACGTTAGATGTCGCCTGCAAGAACTTCACCCGCATCTGGTTTATGCTGCTACCTGTTGTTTGGGGACAACAAGAGCACATGTAGCAAATGCTTTTTCCTGTTTCATTTTGCTAGACCACGCTCTTCAGTGGCTCTTTAGTTCTTTACAAACTCCTATGTGCGTGCTGCTGCTTCCATCTGACAAGGAGCACAGCCTTCTGACAGCAGCTTTCAACTTGCCTAAGAAACAGCTTGGCCATTTAGATGTGATGCAAATCTGTGTGTGTTGTAAGGTGCAGGTGCAAGCTCCTGACAAAGGTGTTCTCTTGGTTCAGTTTTTATATGCCAAATACATTGGAAATGATTTCCTCTGGCATTTGCACCAAGAGTCGCAGATTACTTAACTGAGGAGCTCTGAGAATGGAACGGCAAGAGGTGTTCCGCTTACGTCATAAACAGTGCTCCAGAGCGCTTAGCAATGGGCACAACGAAACGTGTCTGTGGGATAGTGACCATTTTCGCCTAGTGCTGGCAATGCACGAGCACTGCCAAAAGGCAAAGGAAGGCCCTTAGCATGCGGCTTGTGCTCAAAGCTTTCAGACTGCCAGAGGACCGCAGCTGTGGTAAGCCCGCTTGCTCATTTGACGTTAGATGTCGCCTGCAAGAACTTCACCCGCATCTGGTTTATGCTGCTACCTGTTGTTTGGGGATAACAAGAGCACATGTAGCAAATGCTTTTTCCTGTTTCATTTTGCTAGACCACGCTCTTCTGTGGCTCTTTAGTTCTTTACAAACTCCTATGTGCGTGCTGCTGCTTCCATCTGACAAGGAGCACAGCCTTCTGACAGCAGCTTTCAACTTGCCTAAGAAACAGCTAGGACATTTAGATGTGATGCAAATCTGTGTGTGTGTAAGGTGCAGGTGCAAGCTCCTGACAAAGGTGCTTTCTAGGTCCAGTTTCAATCTGCCACACGCATTGGAAATGTCTTCCTCTATCATTCGCTCCAAGAGTGGAAGGTTGCTTAACTGAGGAGCTCTGAGAATGGAACGGCAAGAGGTGTTCCGCTTACGTCATAAACAGTGCACCAGAGCGCTTAGCAACGGGCACAACGAAACGGGTGTGCGGGTTAGTGACCATTCCCGCCTAGTGCTGGCAATGCACGGGCACTGCCAAAAGGCAAAGGAAGGCACTTAGCATGCGGCTTGTGCGCAAAGCTTTCAGACTGCCAGAGGACCGCAGCTGTGGTATGCCCGCTTGCTCATTTGACGTTAGATGTCGCCTGCAAGAACTTCACCCGCATCTGGTTTATGCTGCTACCTGTTGTTTGGGGATAACAAGAGCACATGTAGCAAATGCTTTTTCTTGTTTCATTTTGCTAGACCACGCTCTTCTGTGGCTCTTTAGTCCTTTACAAACTCCTATGTGAGTGCTGCTGCTTCCATCTGACAAGGAGCACAGCCTTCTGACAGCAGCTTTCAACTTGCCTAAGAAACAGCTTGGACATTTAGATGTGATGCAAATCTGTGTGTGTGTAAGGTGCAGGTGCAAGCTCCTGACAAAGGTGTTTTCTAGGTCCAGTTTCAATCTGCCACACGCATTGGAAATGTCTTCCTCTATCATTCGCTCCAAGAGTGGAAGGTTGCTTAACTGAGGAGCTCTGAGAATGGAACGGCAAGAGGTGTTCCGCTTACGTCATAAACAGTGCACCAGAGCGCTTAGCAACGGGCACAACGAAACGGGTGTGCGGGTTAGTGACCATTCCCGCCTAGTGCTGGCAATGCACGGGCACTGCCAAAAGGCAAAGGAAGGCACTTAGCATCCGGCTTGTGCGCAAAGCTTTCAGACTGCCAGAGGACCGCAGCTGTGGTAAGCCCGCTTGCTCATTTGACGTTAGATGTCGCCTGCAAGAACTTCACCCGCATCTGGTTTATGCTGCTACCTGTTGTTTGGGGACAACAAGAGCACATGTAGCAAATGCTTTTTCCTGTTTCATTTTGCTAGACCACGCTCTTCTGTGGCTCTTTAGTTCTTTACAAACTCCTATGTGCGTGCTGCTGCTTCCATCTGACAAGGAGCACAGCCTTCTGACAGCAGCTTTCAACTTGCCTAAGAAACAGCTTGGCCATTTAGATGTGATGCAAATCTGTGTGTGTTGTAAGGTGCAGGTGCAAGCTCCTGACAAAGGTGTTCTCTTGGTTCAGTTTTTATATGCCAAATACATTGGAAATGATTTCCTCTGGCATTTGCACCAAGAGTCGCAGATTACTTAACTGAGGAGCTCTGAGAATGGAACGGCAAGAGGTGTTCCGCTTACGTCATAAACAGTGCTCCAGAGCGCTTAGCAATGGGCACAACGAAACGTGTCTGTGGGATAGTGACCATTTTCGCCTAGTGCTGGCAATGCACGAGCACTGCCAAAAGGCAAAGGAAGGCCCTTAGCATGCGGCTTGTGCTCAAAGCTTTCAGACTGCCAGAGGACCGCAGCTGTGGTAAGCCCGCTTGCTCATTTGACGTTAGATGTCGCCTGCAAGAACTTCACCCGCATCTGGTTTATGCTGCTACCTGTTGTTTGGGGATAACAAGAGCACATGTAGCAAATGCTTTTTCTTGTTTCATTTTGCTAGACCACGCTCTTCTGTGGCTCTTTAGTTCTTTACAAACTCTTATGTGCGTGCTGCTGCTTCTATCTGACAAGGAGCACAGCCTTCTGACAGCAGCTTTCAACTTGCCTAAGAAACAGCTAGGACATTTAGATGTGATGCAAATCTGTGTGTGTGTAAGGTGCAGGTGCAAGCTCCTGACAAAGGTGCTTTCTAGGTCCAGTTTCAATCTGCCACACGCATTGGAAATGTCTTCCTCTATCATTCGCTCCAAGAGTGGAAGGTTGCTTAACTGAGGAGCTCTGAGAATGGAACGGCAAGAGGTGTTCCGCTTACGTCATAAACAGTGCACCAGAGCGCTTAGCAACGGGCACAACGAAACGGGTGTGCGGGTTAGTGACCATTCCCGCCTAGTGCTGGCAATGCACGGGCACTGCCAAAAGGCAAAGGAAGGCACTTAGCATGCGGCTTGTGCGCAAAGCTTTCAGACTGCCAGAGGACCGCAGCTGTGGTAAGCCCGCTTGCTCATTTGACGTTAGATGTCGCCTGCAAGAACTTCACCCGCATCTGGTTTATGCTGCTACCTGTTGTTTGGGGACAACAAGAGCACATGTAGCAAATGCTTTTTCCTGTTTCATTTTGCTAGACCACGCTCTTCACTGGCTCTTTAGTTCTTTACAAACTCCTATGTGCGTGCTGCTGCTTCCATCTGACAAAGAGCACAGCCTTCTGACAGCAGCTTTCAACTTGCCTAAGAAACAGCTTGGCCATTTAGATGTGATGCAAATCTGTGTGTGTTGTAAGGTGCAGGTGCAAGCTCCTGACAAAGGTGTTCTCTTGGTTCAGTTTTTATATGCCAAATACATTGGAAATGATTTCCTCTGGCATTTGCACCAAGAGTCGCAGATTACTTAACTGAGGAGCTCTGAGAATGGAACGGCAAGAGGTGTTCCGCTTACGTCATAAACAGTGCTCCAGGGCGCTTAGCAATGGGCACAACGAAACGTGTCTGTGGGATAGTGACCATTTTCGCCTAGTGCTGGCAATGCACGAGCACTGCCAAAAGGCAAAGGAAGGCCCTTAGCATGCGGCTTGTGCTCAAAGCTTTCAGACTGCCAGAGGACCGCAGCTGTGGTAAGCCCGCTTGCTCATTTGACGTTAGCTGTCGCCTGCAAGAACTTCACCCGCATCTGGTTTATGCTGCTACCTGTTGTTTGGGGATAACAAGAGCACATGTAGCAAATGCTTTTTCTTGTTTCATTTTGCTAGACCACGCTCTTCTGTGGCTCTTTAGTTCTTTACAAACTCTTATGTGCGTGCTGCTGCTTCTATCTGACAAGGAGCACAGCCTTCTGACAGCAGCTTTCAACTTGCCTAAGAAACAGCTAGGACATTTAAATGTGATGCAAATCTGTGTGTGTGTAAGGTGCAGGTGCAAGCTCCTGACAAAGGTGCTTTCTAGGTCCAGTTTCAATCTGCCACACGCATTGGAAATGTCTTCCTCTATCATTCGCTCCAAGAGTGGAAGGTTGCTTAACTGAGGAGCTCTGAGAATGGAACGGCAAGAGGTGTTCCGCTTACGTCATAAACAGTGCACCAGAGCGCTTAGCAACGGGCACAACGAAACGGGTGTGCGGGTTAGTGACCATTCCCGCCTAGTGCTGGCAATGCACGGGCACTGCCAAAAGGCAAAGGAAGGCACTTAGCATGCGGCTTGTGCGCAAAGCTTTCAGACTGCCAGAGGACCGCAGCTGTGGTAAGCCCGCTTGCTCATTTGACGTTAGATGTCGCCTGCAAGAACTTCACCCGCATCTGGTTTATGCTGCTACCTGTTGTTTGGGGACAACAAGAGCACATGTAGCAAATGCTTTTTCCTGTTTCATTTTGCTAGACCACGCTCTTCACTGGCTCTTTAGTTCTTTACAAACTCCTATGTGCGTGCTGCTGCTTCCATCTGACAAAGAGCACAGCCTTCTGACAGCAGCTTTCAACTTGCCTAAGAAACAGCTTGGCCATTTAGATGTGATGCAAATCTGTGTGTGTTGTAAGGTGCAGGTGCAAGCTCCTGACAAAGGTGTTCTCTTGGTTCAGTTTTTATATGCCAAATACATTGGAAATGATTTCCTCTGGCATTTGCACCAAGAGTCGCAGATTACTTAACTGAGGAGCTCTGAGAATGGAACGGCAAGAGGTGTTCCGCTTACGTCATAAACAGTGCACCAGAGCGCTTAGCAACGGGCACAACGAAACGGGTGTGCGGGTTAGTGACCATTCCCGCCTAGTGCTGGCAATGCACGGGCACTGCCAAAAGGCAAAGGAAGGCACTTAGCATGCGGCTTGTGCGCAAAGCTTTCAGACTGCCAGAGGACCGCAGCTGTGGTATGCCCGCTTGCTCATTTGACGTTAGATGTCGCCTGCAAGAACTTCACCCGCATCTGGTTTATGCTGCTACCTGTTGTTTGGGGATAACAAGAGCACATGTAGCAAATGCTTTTTCTTGTTTCATTTTGCTAGACCACGCTCTTCTGTGGCTCTTTAGTCCTTTACAAACTCCTATGTGAGTGCTGCTGCTTCCATCTGACAAGGAGCACAGCCTTCTGACAGCAGCTTTCAACTTGCCTAAGAAACAGCTTGGACATTTAGATGTGATGCAAATCTGTGTGTGTGTAAGGTGCAGGTGCAAGCTCCTGACAAAGGTGTTTTCTAGGTCCAGTTTCAATCTGCCACACGCATTGGAAATGTCTTCCTCTATCATTCGCTCCAAGAGTGGAAGGTTGCTTAACTGAGGAGCTCTGAGAATGGAACGGCAAGAGGTGTTCCGCTTACGTCATAAACAGTGCACCAGAGCGCTTAGCAACGGGCACAACGAAACGGGTTTGCGGGTTAGTGACCATTCCCGCCTAGTGCTGGCAATGCACGGGCACTGCCAAAAGGCAAAGGAAGGCACTTAGCATGCGGCTTGTGCGCAAAGCTTTCAGACTGCCAGAGGACCGCAGCTGTGGTAAGCCCGCTTGCTCATTTGACGTTAGATGTCGCCTGCAAGAACTTCACCCGCATCTGGTTTATGCTGCTACCTGTTGTTTGGGGACAACAAGAGCACATGTAGCAAATGCTTTTTCCTGTTTCATTTTGCTAGACCACGCTCTTCACTGGCTCTTTAGTTCTTTACAAACTCCTATGTGCGTGCTGCTGCTTCCATCTGACAAAGAGCACAGCCTTCTGACAGCAGCTTTCAACTTGCCTAAGAAACAGCTTGGCCATTTAGATGTGATGCAAATCTGTGTGTGTTGTAAGGTGCAGGTGCAAGCTCCTGACAAAGGTGTTCTCTAGGTTCAGTTTTTATATGCCAAATACATTGGAAATGATTTCCTCTGGCATTTGCACCAAGAGTCGCAGATTACTTAACTGAGGAGCTCTGAGAATGGAACGGCAAGAGGTGTTCCGCTTACGTCATAAACAGTGCTCCAGAGCGCTTAGCAATGGGCACAACGAAACGTGTCTGTGGGATAGTGACCATTCCCGCCTAGTGCTGGCAATGCACGAGCACTGCCAAAAGGCAAAGGAAGGCCCTTAGCATGCGGCTTGTGCTCAAAGCTTTCAGACTGCCAGAGGACCGCAGCTGTGGTAAGCCCGCTTGCTCATTTGACGTTAGATGTCGCCTGCAAGAACTTCACCCGCATCTGGTTTATGCTGCTACCTGTTGTTTGGGGACAACAAGAGCACATGTAGCAAATGCTTTTTCCTGTTTCATTTTGCTAGACCACGCTCTTCAGTGGCTCTTTAGTTCTTTACAAACTCCTATGTGCGTGCTGCTGCTTCCATCTGACAAGGAGCACAGCCTTCTGACAGCAGCTTTCAACTTGCCTAAGAAACAGCTTGGCCATTTAGATGTGATGCAAATCTGTGTGTGTGTAAGGTGCAGGTGCAAGCTCCTGACAAAGGTGCTTTCTAGGTCCAGTTTCAATCTGCCACACGCATTGGAAATGTCTTCCTCTATCATTCGCTCCAAGAGTGGAAGGTTGCTTAACTGAGGAGCTCTGAGAATGGAACGGCAAGAGGTGTTCCGCTTACGTCATAAACAGTGCACCAGAGCGCTTAGCAACGGGCACAACGAAACGGGTGTGCGGGTTAGTGACCATTCCCGCCTAGTGCTGGCAATGCACGGGCACTGCCAAAAGGCAAAGGAAGGCACTTAGCATGCGGCTTGTGCGCAAAGCTTTCAGACTGCCAGAGGACCGCAGCTGTGGTAAGCCCGCTTGCTCATTTGACGTTAGATGTCGCCTGCAAGAACTTCACCCGCATCTGGTTTATGCTGCTACCTGTTGTTTGGGGACAACAAGAGCACATGTAGCAAATGCTTTTTCCTGTTTCATTTTGCTAGACCACGCTCTTCACTGGCTCTTTAGTTCTTTACAAACTCCTATGTGCGTGCTGCTGCTTCCATCTGACAAGGAGCACAGCCTTCTGACAGCAGCTTTCAACTTGCCTAAGAAACAGCTTGGCCATTTAGATGTGATGCAAATCTGTGTGTGTTGTAAGGTGCAGGTGCAAGCTCCTGACAAAGGTGTTCTCTAGGTTCAGTTTTTATATGCCAAATACATTGGAAATGATTTCCTCTGGCATTTGCACCAAGAGTCGCAGATTACTTAACTGAGGAGCTCTGAGAATGGAACGGCAAGGGGTGTTCCGCTTACGTCATAAACAGTGCACCAGAGCGCTTAGCAACGGGCACAACGAAACGGGTGTGCGGGTTAGTGACCATTCCCGCCTAGTGCTGGCAATGCACGGGCACTGCCAAAAGGCAAAGGAAGGCACTTAGCATGCGGCTTGTGCGCAAAGCTTTCAGACTGCCAGAGGACCGCAGCTGTGGTATGCCCGCTTGCTCATTTGACGTTAGATGTCGCCTGCAAGAACTTCACCCGCATCTGGTTTATGCTGCTACCTGTTGTTTGGGGATAACAAGAGCACATGTAGCAAATGCTTTTTCTTGTTTCATTTTGCTAGACCACGCTCTTCTGTGGCTCTTTAGTCCTTTACAAACTCCTATGTGAGTGCTGCTGCTTCCATCTGACAAGGAGCACAGCCTTCTGACAGCAGCTTTCAACTTGCCTAAGAAACAGCTTGGACATTTAGATGTGATGCAAATCTGTGTGTGTGTAAGGTGCAGGTGCAAGCTCCTGACAAAGGTGTTTTCTAGGTCCAGTTTCAATCTGCCACACGCATTGGAAATGTCTTCCTCTATCATTCGCTCCAAGAGTGGAAGGTTGCTTAACTGAGGAGCTCTGAGAATGGAACGGCAAGAGGTGTTCCGCTTACGTCATAAACAGTGCACCAGAGCGCTTAGCAACGGGCACAACGAAACGGGTTTGCGGGTTAGTGACCATTCCCGCCTAGTGCTGGCAATGCACGGGCACTGCCAAAAGGCAAAGGAAGGCACTTAGCATCCGGCTTGTGCGCAAAGCTTTCAGACTGCCAGAGGACCGCAGCTGTGGTAAGCCCGCTTGCTCATTTGACGTTAGATGTCGCCTGCAAGAACTTCACCCGCATCTGGTTTATGCTGCTACCTGTTGTTTGGGGACAACAAGAGCACATGTAGCAAATGCTTTTTCCTGTTTCATTTTGCTAGACCACGCTCTTCACTGGCTCTTTAGTTCTTTACAAACTCCTATGTGCGTGCTGCTGCTTCCATCTGACAAAGAGCACAGCCTTCTGACAGCAGCTTTCAACTTGCCTAAGAAACAGCTTGGCCATTTAGATGTGATGCAAATCTGTGTGTGTTGTAAGGTGCAGGTGCAAGCTCCTGACAAAGGTGTTCTCTAGGTTCAGTTTTTATATGCCAAATACATTGGAAATGATTTCCTCTGGCATTTGCACCAAGAGTCGCAGATTACTTAACTGAGGAGCTCTGAGAATGGAACGGCAAGAGGTGTTCCGCTTACGTCATAAACAGTGCTCCAGAGCGCTTAGCAATGGGCACAACGAAACGTGTCTGTGGGATAGTGACCATTCCCGCCTAGTGCTGGCAATGCACGAGCACTGCCAAAAGGCAAAGGAAGGCCCTTAGCATGCGGCTTGTGCTCAAAGCTTTCAGACTGCCAGAGGACCGCAGCTGTGGTAAGCCCGCTTGCTCATTTGACGTTAGATGTCGCCTGCAAGAACTTCACCCGCATCTGGTTTATGCTGCTACCTGTTGTTTGGGGACAACAAGAGCACATGTAGCAAATGCTTTTTCCTGTTTCATTTTGCTAGACCACGCTCTTCAGTGGCTCTTTAGTTCTTTACAAACTCCTATGTGCGTGCTGCTGCTTCCATCTGACAAGGAGCACAGCCTTCTGACAGCAGCTTTCAACTTGCCTAAGAAACAGCTTGGCCATTTAGATGTGATGCAAATCTGTGTGTGTGTAAGGTGCAGGTGCAAGCTCCTGACAAAGGTGCTTTCTAGGTCCAGTTTCAATCTGCCACACGCATTGGAAATGTCTTCCTCTATCATTCGCTCCAAGAGTGGAAGGTTGCTTAACTGAGGAGCTCTGAGAATGGAACGGCAAGAGGTGTTCCGCTTACGTCATAAACAGTGCACCAGAGCGCTTAGCAACGGGCACAACGAAACGGGTGTGCGGGTTAGTGACCATTCCCGCCTAGTGCTGGCAATGCACGGGCACTGCCAAAAGGCAAAGGAAGGCACTTAGCATGCGGCTTGTGCGCAAAGCTTTCAGACTGCCAGAGGACCGCAGCTGTGGTATGCCCGCTTGCTCATTTGACGTTAGATGTCGCCTGCAAGAACTTCACCCGCATCTGGTTTATGCTGCTACCTGTTGTTTGGGGATAACAAGAGCACATGTAGCAAATGCTTTTTCTTGTTTCATTTTGCTAGACCACGCTCTTCTGTGGCTCTTTAGTCCTTTACAAACTCCTATGTGAGTGCTGCTGCTTCCATCTGACAAGGAGCACAGCCTTCTGACAGCAGCTTTCAACTTGCCTAAGAAACAGCTTGGACATTTAGATGTGATGCAAATCTGTGTGTGTGTAAGGTGCAGGTGCAAGCTCCTGACAAAGGTGTTTTCTAGGTCCAGTTTCAATCTGCCACACGCATTGGAAATGTCTTCCTCTATCATTCGCTCCAAGAGTGGAAGGTTGCTTAACTGAGGAGCTCTGAGAATGGAACGGCAAGAGGTGTTCCGCTTACGTCATAAACAGTGCACCAGAGCGCTTAGCAATGGGCACAACGAAACGTGTCTGTGGGATAGTGACCATTTTCGCCTAGTGCTGGCAATGCACGAGCACTGCCAAAAGGCAAAGGAAGGCCCTTAGCATGCGGCTTGTGCTCAAAGCTTTCAGACTGCCAGAGGACCGCAGCTGTGGTAAGCCCGCTTGCTCATTTGACGTTAGATGTCGCCTGCAAGAACTTCACCCGCATCTGGTTTATGCTGCTACCTGTTGTTTGGGGATAACAAGAGCACATGTAGCAAATGCTTTTTCCTGTTTCATTTTGCTAGACCACGCTCTTCTGTGGCTCTTTAGTTCTTTACAAACTCCTATGTGCGTGCTGCTGCTTCCATCTGACAAGGAGCACAGCCTTCTGACAGCAGCTTTCAACTTGCCTAAGAAACAGCTAGGACATTTAGATGTGATGCAAATCTGTGTGTGTGTAAGGTGCAGGTGCAAGCTCCTGACAAAGGTGCTTTCTAGGTCCAGTTTCAATCTGCCACACGCATTGGAAATGTCTTCCTCTATCATTCGCTCCAAGAGTGGAAGGTTGCTTAACTGAGGAGCTCTGAGAATGGAACGGCAAGAGGTGTTCCGCTTACGTCATAAACAGTGCACCAGAGCGCTTAGCAACGGGCACAACGAAACGGGTGTGCGGGTTAGTGACCATTCCCGCCTAGTGCTGGCAATGCACGGGCACTGCCAAAAGGCAAAGGAAGGCACTTAGCATCCGGCTTGTGCGCAAAGCTTTCAGACTGCCAGAGGACCGCAGCTGTGGTAAGCCCGCTTGCTCATTTGACGTTAGATGTCGCCTGCAAGAACTTCACCCGCATCTGGTTTATGCTGCTACCTGTTGTTTGGGGACAACAAGAGCACATGTAGCAAATGCTTTTTCCTGTTTCATTTTGCTAGACCACGCTCTTCACTGGCTCTTTAGTTCTTTACAAACTCCTATGTGCGTGCTGCTGCTTCCATCTGACAAGGAGCACAGCCTTCTGACAGCAGCTTTCAACTTGCCTAAGAAACAGCTTGGCCATTTAGATGTGATGCAAATCTGTGTGTGTTGTAAGGTGCAGGTGCAAGCTCCTGACAAAGGTGTTCTCTAGGTTCAGTTTTTATATGCCAAATACATTGGAAATGATTTCCTCTGGCATTTGCACCAAGAGTCGCAGATTACTTAACTGAGGAGCTCTGAGAATGGAACGGCAAGGGGTGTTCCGCTTACGTCATAAACAGTGCTCCAGAGCGCTTAGCAATGGGCACAACGAAACGTGTCTGTGGGATAGTGACCATTCCCGCCTAGTGCTGGCAATGCACGAGCACTGCCAAAAGGCAAAGGAAGGCCCTTAGCATGCGGCTTGTGCGCAAAGCTTTCAGACTGCCAGAGGACCGCAGCTGTGGTAAGCCCGCTTGCTCATTTGACGTTAGATGTCGCCTGCAAGAACTTCACCCGCATCTGGTTTATGCTGCTACCTGTTGTTTGGGGACAACAAGAGCACATGTAGCAAATGCTTTTTCCTGTTTCATTTTGCTAGACCACGCTCTTCAGTGGCTCTTTAGTTCTTTACAAACTCCTATGTGCGTGCTGCTGCTTCCATCTGACAAGGAGCACAGCCTTCTGACAGCAGCTTTCAACTTGCCTAAGAAACAGCTTGGACATTTAGATGTGATGCAAATCTGTGTGTGTGTAAGGTGCAGGTGCAAGCTCCTGACAAAGGTGCTTTCTAGGTCCAGTTTCAATCTGCCACACGCATTGGAAATGTCTTCCTCTATCATTCGCTCCAAGAGTGGAAGGTTGCTTAACTGAGGAGCTCTGAGAATGGAACGGCAAGAGGTGTTCCGCTTACGTCATAAACAGTGCACCAGAGCGCTTAGCAACGGGCACAACGAAACGGGTGTGCGGGTTAGTGACCATTCCCGCCTAGTGCTGGCAATGCACGGGCACTGCCAAAAGGCAAAGGAAGGCACTTAGCATGCGGCTTGTGCGCAAAGCTTTCAGACTGCCAGAGGACCGCAGCTGTGGTATGCCCGCTTGCTCATTTGACGTTAGATGTCGCCTGCAAGAACTTCACCCGCATCTGGTTTATGCTGCTACCTGTTGTTTGGGGATAACAAGAGCACATGTAGCAAATGCTTTTTCTTGTTTCATTTTGCTAGACCACGCTCTTCTGTGGCTCTTTAGTCCTTTACAAACTCCTATGTGAGTGCTGCTGCTTCCATCTGACAAGGAGCACAGCCTTCTGACAGCAGCTTTCAACTTGCCTAAGAAACAGCTTGGACATTTAGATGTGATGCAAATCTGTGTGTGTGTAAGGTGCAGGTGCAAGCTCCTGACAAAGGTGTTTTCTAGGTCCAGTTTCAATCTGCCACACGCATTGGAAATGTCTTCCTCTATCATTCGCTCCAAGAGTGGAAGGTTGCTTAACTGAGGAGCTCTGAGAATGGAACGGCAAGAGGTGTTCCGCTTACGTCATAAACAGTGCACCAGAGCGCTTAGCAATGGGCACAACGAAACGTGTCTGTGGGATAGTGACCATTTTCGCCTAGTGCTGGCAATGCACGAGCACTGCCAAAAGGCAAAGGAAGGCCCTTAGCATGCGGCTTGTGCTCAAAGCTTTCAGACTGCCAGAGGACCGCAGCTGTGGTAAGCCCGCTTGCTCATTTGACGTTAGATGTCGCCTGCAAGAACTTCACCCGCATCTGGTTTATGCTGCTACCTGTTGTTTGGGGATAACAAGAGCACATGTAGCAAATGCTTTTTCCTGTTTCATTTTGCTAGACCACGCTCTTCTGTGGCTCTTTAGTTCTTTACAAACTCCTATGTGCGTGCTGCTGCTTCCATCTGACAAGGAGCACAGCCTTCTGACAGCAGCTTTCAACTTGCCTAAGAAACAGCTAGGACATTTAGATGTGATGCAAATCTGTGTGTGTGTAAGGTGCAGGTGCAAGCTCCTGACAAAGGTGCTTTCTAGGTCCAGTTTCAATCTGCCACACGCATTGGAAATGTCTTCCTCTATCATTCGCTCCAAGAGTGGAAGGTTGCTTAACTGAGGAGCTCTGAGAATGGAACGGCAAGAGGTGTTCCGCTTACGTCATAAACAGTGCACCAGAGCGCTTAGCAACGGGCACAACGAAACGGGTGTGCGGGTTAGTGACCATTCCCGCCTAGTGCTGGCAATGCACGGGCACTGCCAAAAGGCAAAGGAAGGCACTTAGCATGCGGCTTGTGCGCAAAGCTTTCAGACTGCCAGAGGACCGCAGCTGTGGTATGCCCGCTTGCTCATTTGACGTTAGATGTCGCCTGCAAGAACTTCACCCGCATCTGGTTTATGCTGCTACCTGTTGTTTGGGGATAACAAGAGCACATGTAGCAAATGCTTTTTCTTGTTTCATTTTGCTAGACCACGCTCTTCTGTGGCTCTTTAGTCCTTTACAAACTCCTATGTGAGTGCTGCTGCTTCCATCTGACAAGGAGCACAGCCTTCTGACAGCAGCTTTCAACTTGCCTAAGAAACAGCTTGGACATTTAGATGTGATGCAAATCTGTGTGTGTGTAAGGTGCAGGTGCAAGCTCCTGACAAAGGTGTTTTCTAGGTCCAGTTTCAATCTGCCACACGCATTGGAAATGTCTTCCTCTATCATTCGCTCCAAGAGTGGAAGGTTGCTTAACTGAGGAGCTCTGAGAATGGAACGGCAAGAGGTGTTCCGCTTACGTCATAAACAGTGCACCAGAGCGCTTAGCAACGGGCACAACGAAACGGGTGTGCGGGTTAGTGACCATTCCCGCCTAGTGCTGGCAATGCACGGGCACTGCCAAAAGGCAAAGGAAGGCACTTAGCATGCGGCTTGTGCGCAAAGCTTTCAGACTGCCAGAGGACCGCAGCTGTGGTAAGCCCGCTTGCTCATTTGACGTTAGATGTCGCCTGCAAGAACTTCACCCGCATCTGGTTTATGCTGCTACCTGTTGTTTGGGGACAACAAGAGCACATGTAGCAAATGCTTTTTCCTGTTTCATTTTGCTAGACCACGCTCTTCACTGGCTCTTTAGTTCTTTACAAACTCCTATGTGCGTGCTGCTGCTTCCATCTGACAAAGAGCACAGCCTTCTGACAGCAGCTTTCAACTTGCCTAAGAAACAGCTTGGCCATTTAGATGTGATGCAAATCTGTGTGTGTTGTAAGGTGCAGGTGCAAGCTCCTGACAAAGGTGTTCTCTTGGTTCAGTTTTTATATGCCAAATACATTGGAAATGATTTCCTCTGGCATTTGCACCAAGAGTCGCAGATTACTTAACTGAGGAGCTCTGAGAATGGAACGGCAAGAGGTGTTCCGCTTACGTCATAAACAGTGCACCAGAGCGCTTAGCAACGGGCACAACGAAACGGGTGTGCGGGTTAGTGACCATTCCCGCCTAGTGCTGGCAATGCACGGGCACTGCCAAAAGGCAAAGGAAGGCACTTAGCATGCGGCTTGTGCGCAAAGCTTTCAGACTGCCAGAGGACCGCAGCTGTGGTATGCCCGCTTGCTCATTTGACGTTAGATGTCGCCTGCAAGAACTTCACCCGCATCTGGTTTATGCTGCTACCTGTTGTTTGGGGATAACAAGAGCACATGTAGCAAATGCTTTTTCTTGTTTCATTTTGCTAGACCACGCTCTTCTGTGGCTCTTTAGTCCTTTACAAACTCCTATGTGAGTGCTGCTGCTTCCATCTGACAAGGAGCACAGCCTTCTGACAGCAGCTTTCAACTTGCCTAAGAAACAGCTTGGACATTTAGATGTGATGCAAATCTGTGTGTGTGTAAGGTGCAGGTGCAAGCTCCTGACAAAGGTGTTTTCTAGGTCCAGTTTCAATCTGCCACACGCATTGGAAATGTCTTCCTCTATCATTCGCTCCAAGAGTGGAAGGTTGCTTAACTGAGGAGCTCTGAGAATGGAACGGCAAGAGGTGTTCCGCTTACGTCATAAACAGTGCTCCAGAGCGCTTAGCAACGGGCACAACGAAACGGGTTTGCGGGTTAGTGACCATTCCCGCCTAGTGCTGGCAATGCACGGGCACTGCCAAAAGGCAAAGGAAGGCACTTAGCATCCGGCTTGTGCGCAAAGCTTTCAGACTGCCAGAGGACCGCAGCTGTGGTAAGCCCGCTTGCTCATTTGACGTTAGATGTCGCCTGCAACAACTTCACCCGCATCTGGTTTATGCTGCTACCTGTTGTTTGGGGACAACAAGAGCACATGTAGCAAATGCTTTTTCCTGTTTCATTTTGCTAGACCACGCTCTTCAGTGGCTCTTTAGTTCTTTACAAACTCCTATGTGCGTGCTGCTGCTTCCATCTGACAAGGAGCACAGCCTTCTGACAGCAGCTTTCAACTTGCCTAAGAAACAGCTTGGCCATTTAGATGTGATGCAAATCTGTGTGTGTTGTAAGGTGCAGGTGCAAGCTCCTGACAAAGGTGTTCTCTTGGTTCAGTTTTTATATGCCAAATACATTGGAAATGATTTCCTCTGGCATTTGCACCAAGAGTCGCAGATTACTTAACTGAGGAGCTCTGAGAATGGAACGGCAAGAGGTGTTCCGCTTACGTCATAAACAGTGCTCCAGCGCGCTTAGCAATGGGCACAACGAAACGTGTCTGTGGGATAGTGACCATTTTCGCCTAGTGCTGGCAATGCACGAGCACTGCCAAAAGGCAAAGGAAGGCCCTTAGCATGCGGCTTGTGCTCAAAGCTTTCAGACTGCCAGAGGACAGCAGCTGTGGTAAGCCCGCTTGCTCATTTGACGTTAGATGTCGCCTGCAAGAACTTCACCCGCATCTGGTTTATGCTGCTACCTGTTGTTTGGGGATAACAAGAGCACATGTAGCAAATGCTTTTTCTTGTTTCATTTTGCTAGACCACGCTCTTCTGTGGCTCTTTAGTTCTTTACAAACTCCTATGTGCGTGCTGCTGCTTCCATCTGACAAGGAGCACAGCCTTCTGACAGCAGCTTTCAACTTGCCTAAGAAACAGCTAGGACATTTAGATGTGATGCAAATCTGTGTGTGTGTAAGGTGCAGGTGCAAGCTCCTGACAAAGGTGCTTTCTAGGTCCAGTTTCAATCTGCCACACGCATTGGAAATGTCTTCCTCTATCATTCGCTCCAAGAGTGGAAGGTTGCTTAACTGAGGAGCTCTGAGAATGGAACGGCAAGAGGTGTTCCGCTTACGTCATAAACAGTGCACCAGAGCGCTTAGCAACGGGCACAACGAAACGGGTGTGCGGGTTAGTGACCATTCCCGCCTAGTGCTGGCAATGCACGGGCACTGCCAAAAGGCAAAGGAAGGCACTTAGCATGCGGCTTGTGCGCAAAGCTTTCAGACTGCCAGAGGACCGCAGCTGTGGTAAGCCCGCTTGCTCATTTGACGTTAGATGTCGCCTGCAAGAACTTCACCCGCATCTGGTTTATGCTGCTACCTGTTGTTTGGGGACAACAAGAGCACATGTAGCAAATGCTTTTTCCTCTTTCATTTTGCTAGACCACGCTCTTCACTGGCTCTTTAGTTCTTTACAAACTCCTATGTGCGTGCTGCTGCTTCCATCTGACAAAGAGCACAGCCTTCTGACAGCAGCTTTCAACTTGCCTAAGAAACAGCTTGGCCATTTAGATGTGATGCAAATCTGTGTGTGTTGTAAGGTGCAGGTGCAAGCTCCTGACAAAGGTGTTCTCTTGGTTCAGTTTTTATATGCCAAATACATTGGAAATGATTTCCTCTGGCATTTGCACCAAGAGTCGCAGATTACTTAACTGAGGAGCTCTGAGAATGGAACGGCAAGAGGTGTTCCGCTTACGTCATAAACAGTGCACCAGAGCGCTTAGCAACGGGCACAACGAAACGGGTGTGCGGGTTAGTGACCATTCCCGCCTAGTGCTGGCAATGCACGGGCACTGCCAAAAGGCAAAGGAAGGCACTTAGCATGCGGCTTGTGCGCAAAGCTTTCAGACTGCCAGAGGACCGCAGCTGTGGTATGCCCGCTTGCTCATTTGACGTTAGATGTCGCCTGCAAGAACTTCACCCGCATCTGGTTTATGCTGCTACCTGTTGTTTGGGGATAACAAGAGCACATGTAGCAAATGCTTTTTCTTGTTTCATTTTGCTAGACCACGCTCTTCTGTGGCTCTTTAGTCCTTTACAAACTCCTATGTGAGTGCTGCTGCTTCCATCTGACAAGGAGCACAGCCTTCTGACAGCAGCTTTCAACTTGCCTAAGAAACAGCTTGGACATTTAGATGTGATGCAAATCTGTGTGTGTGTAAGGTGCAGGTGCAAGCTCCTGACAAAGGTGTTTTCTAGGTCCAGTTTCAATCTGCCACACGCATTGGAAATGTCTTCCTCTATCATTCGCTCCAAGAGTGGAAGGTTGCTTAACTGAGGAGCTCTGAGAATGGAACGGCAAGAGGTGTTCCGCTTACGTCATAAACAGTGCACCAGAGCGCTTAGCAACGGGCACAACGAAACGGGTTTGCGGGTTAGTGACCATTCCCGCCTAGTGCTGGCAATGCACGGGCACTGCCAAAAGGCAAAGGAAGGCACTTAGCATCCGGCTTGTGCGCAAAGCTTTCAGACTGCCAGAGGACCGCAGCTGTGGTAAGCCCGCTTGCTCATTTGACGTTAGATGTCGCCTGCAAGAACTTCACCCGCATCTGGTTTATGCTGCTACCTGTTGTTTGGGGACAACAAGAGCACATGTAGCAAATGCTTTTTCCTGTTTCATTTTGCTAGACCACGCTCTTCACTGGCTCTTTAGTTCTTTACAAACTCCTATGTGCGTGCTGCTGCTTCCATCTGACAAAGAGCACAGCCTTCTGACAGCAGCTTTCAACTTGCCTAAGAAACAGCTTGGCCATTTAGATGTGATGCAAATCTGTGTGTGTTGTAAGGTGCAGGTGCAAGCTCCTGACAAAGGTGTTCTCTAGGTTCAGTTTTTATATGCCAAATACATTGGAAATGATTTCCTCTGGCATTTGCACCAAGAGTCGCAGATTACTTAACTGAGGAGCTCTGAGAATGGAACGGCAAGAGGTGTTCCGCTTACGTCATAAACAGTGCTCCAGAGCGCTTAGCAATGGGCACAACGAAACGTGTCTGTGGGATAGTGACCATTCCCGCCTAGTGCTGGCAATGCACGAGCACTGCCAAAAGGCAAAGGAAGGCCCTTAGCATGCGGCTTGTGCTCAAAGCTTTCAGACTGCCAGAGGACCGCAGCTGTGGTAAGCCCGCTTGCTCATTTGACGTTAGATGTCGCCTGCAAGAACTTCACCCGCATCTGGTTTATGCTGCTACCTGTTGTTTGGGGACAACAAGAGCACATGTAGCAAATGCTTTTTCCTGTTTCATTTTGCTAGACCACGCTCTTCAGTGGCTCTTTAGTTCTTTACAAACTCCTATGTGCGTGCTGCTGCTTCCATCTGACAAGGAGCACAGCCTTCTGACAGCAGCTTTCAACTTGCCTAAGAAACAGCTTGGACATTTAGATGTGATGCAAATCTGTGTGTGTGTAAGGTGCAGGTGCAAGCTCCTGACAAAGGTGCTTTCTAGGTCCAGTTTCAATCTGCCACACGCATTGGAAATGTCTTCCTCTATCATTCGCTCCAAGAGTGGAAGGTTGCTTAACTGAGGAGCTCTGAGAATGGAACGGCAAGAGGTGTTCCGCTTACGTCATAAACAGTGCACCAGAGCGCTTAGCAACGGGCACAACGAAACGGGTGTGCGGGTTAGTGACCATTCCCGCCTAGTGCTGGCAATGCACGGGCACTGCCAAAAGGCAAAGGAAGGCACTTAGCATGCGGCTTGTGCGCAAAGCTTTCAGACTGCCAGAGGACCGCAGCTGTGGTAAGCCCGCTTGCTCATTTGACGTTAGATGTCGCCTGCAAGAACTTCACCCGCATCTGGTTTATGCTGCTACCTGTTGTTTGGGGACAACAAGAGCACATGTAGCAAATGCTTTTTCCTGTTTCATTTTGCTAGACCACGCTCTTCACTGGCTCTTTAGTTCTTTACAAACTCCTATGTGCGTGCTGCTGCTTCCATCTGACAAAGAGCACAGCCTTCTGACAGCAGCTTTCAACTTGCCTAAGAAACAGCTTGGCCATTTAGATGTGATGCAAATCTGTGTGTGTTGTAAGGTGCAGGTGCAAGCTCCTGACAAAGGTGTTCTCTTGGTTCAGTTTTTATATGCCAAATACATTGGAAATGATTTCCTCTGGCATTTGCACCAAGAGTCGCAGATTACTTAACTGAGGAGCTCTGAGAATGGAACGGCAAGAGGTGTTCCGCTTACGTCATAAACAGTGCACCAGAGCGCTTAGCAACGGGCACAACGAAACGGGTGTGCGGGTTAGTGACCATTCCCGCCTAGTGCTGGCAATGCACGGGCACTGCCAAAAGGCAAAGGAAGGCACTTAGCATGCGGCTTGTGCGCAAAGCTTTCAGACTGCCACAGGACGGCAGCTGTGGTATGCCCGCTTGCTCATTTGACGTTAGATGTCGCCTGCAAGAACTTCACCCGCATCTGGTTTATGCTGCTACCTGTTGTTTGGGGATAACAAGAGCACATGTAGCAAATGCTTTTTCTTGTTTCATTTTGCTAGACCACGCTCTTCTGTGGCTCTTTAGTCCTTTACAAACTCCTATGTGCGTGCTGCTGCTTCCATCTGACAAGGAGCACAGCCTTCTGACAGCAGCTTTCAACTTGCCTAAGAAACAGCTTGGACATTTAGATGTGATGCAAATCTGTGTGTGTGTAAGGTGCAGGTGCAAGCTCCTGACAAAGGTGTTTTCTAGGTCCAGTTTCAATCTGCCACACGCATTGGAAATGTCTTCCTCTATCATTCGCTCCAAGAGTGGAAGGTTGCTTAACTGAGGAGCTCTGAGAATGGAACGGCAAGAGGTGTTCCGCTTACGTCATAAACAGTGCACCAGAGCGCTTAGCAACGGGCACAACGAAACGGGTTTGCGGGTTAGTGACCATTCCCGCCTAGTGCTGGCAATGCACGGGCACTGCCAAAAGGCAAAGGAAGGCACTTAGCATGCGGCTTGTGCGCAAAGCTTTCAGACTGCCAGAGGACCGCAGCTGTGGTAAGCCCGCTTGCTCATTTGACGTTAGATGTCGCCTGCAAGAACTTCACCCGCATCTGGTTTATGCTGCTACCTGTTGTTTGGGGACAACAAGAGCACATGTAGCAAATGCTTATTCCTCTTTCATTTTGCTAGACCACGCTCTTCACTGGCTCTTTAGTCCTTTACAAACTCCTATGTGCGTGCTGCTGCTTCCATCTGACAAGGAGCACAGCCTTCTGACAGCAGCTTTCAACTTGCCTAAGAAACAGCTTGGCCATTTAGATGTGATGCAAATCTCTGTGTGTTGTAAGGTGCAGGTGCAAGCTCCTGACAAAGGTGTTCTCTTGGTTCAGTTTTTATATGCCAAATACATTGGAAATGATTTCCTCTGGCATTTGCACCAAGAGTCGCAGATTACTTAACTGAGGAGCTCTGAGAATGGAACGGCAAGGGGTGTTCCGCTTACGTCATAAACAGTGCTCCAGAGCGCTTAGCAATGGGCACAACGAAACGTGTCTGTGGGATAGTGACCATTTTCGCCTAGTGCTGGCAATGCACGAGCACTGCCAAAAGGCAAAGGAAGGCCCTTTAGCATGCGGCTTGTGCTCAAAGCTTTCAGACTGCCAGAGGACCGCAGCTGTGGTAAGCCCGCTTGCTCATTTGACGTTAGATGTCGCCTGCAAGAACTTCACCCGCATCTGGTTTATGCTGCTACCTGTTGTTTGGGGACAACAAGAGCACATGTAGCAAATGCTTTTTCCTGTTTCATTTTGCTAGACCACGCTCTTCAGTGGCTCTTTAGTTCTTTACAAACTCCTATGTGCGTGCTGCTGCTTCCATCTGACAAGGAGCACAGCCTTCTGACAGCAGCTTTCAACTTGCCTAAGAAACAGCTAGGACATTTAGATGTGATGCAAATCTGTGTGTGTGTAAGGTGCAGGTGCAAGCTCCTGACAAAGGTGCTTTCTAGGTCCAGTTTCAATCTGCCACACGCATTGGAAATGTCTTCCTCTATCATTCGCTCCAAGAGTGGAAGGTTGCTTAACTGAGGAGCTCTGAGAATGGAACGGCAAGAGGTGTTCCGCTTACGTCATAAACAGTGCACCAGAGCGCTTAGCAACGGGCACAACGAAACGGGTGTGCGGGTTAGTGACCATTCCCGCCTAGTGCTGGCAATGCACGGGCACTGCCAAAAGGCAAAGGAAGGCACTTAGCATGCGGCTTGTGCGCAAAGCTTTCAGACTGCCAGAGGACCGCAGCTGTGGTAAGCCCGCTTGCTCATTTGACGTTAGATGTCGCCTGCAAGAACTTCACCCGCATCTGGTTTATGCTGCTACCTGTTGTTTGGGGACAACAAGAGCACATGTAGCAAATGCTTTTTCCTGTTTCATTTTGCTAGACCACGCTCTTCACTGGCTCTTTAGTTCTGTACAAACTCCTATGTGCGTGCTGCTGCTTCCATCTGACAAGGAGCACAGCCTTCTGACAGCAGCTTTCAACTTGCCTAAGAAACAGCTTGGCCATTTAGATGTGATGCAAATCTGTGTGTGTTGTAAGGTGCAGGTGCAAGCTCCTGACAAAGGTGTTCTCTAGGTTCAGTTTCAATCTGCCAGACGCATTGGAAATGTCTTCCTCTATCATTCGCTCCAAGAGTCGAAGATTGCTTAACTGAGGAGCTCTGAGAATGGAACGGCAAGAGGTGCTCCGCTTACGTCATAAACAGTGCTCCAGAGCGCTTAGCAATGGGCACAACGAAACGTGTCTGTGGGATAGTGACCATTCCTGCCTAGTGCTGGCAATGCACGGGCACTGCCAAAAGGCAAAGGAAGGCCCTTAGCATGCGGCTTGTGCGCAAAGCTTTCAGACTGCCAGAGGACCGCAGCTGTGGTAAGCCCGCTTGCTCATTTGACGTTAGATGTCGCCTGCAAGAACTTCACCCGCATCTGGTTTATGCTGCTACCTGTTGTTTGGGGACAACAAGAGCACATGTAGCAAATGCTTTTTCTTGTTTCATTTTGCTAGACGACGCTCTTCACTGGCTCTTTAGTTCTTTACAACCTCCTATGTGCGTGCTGCTGCTTCCATCTGACAAGGAGCACAGCCTTCTGACAGCAGCTTTCAACTTGTCTAAGAAAGAGCTTGGCCATTTAGATGTGATGCAAATCTGTGTGTGTTGTAAGGTGCAGGTGCAAGCTCCTGACAAAGGTGTTCTCTAGGTTCAGTTTCAATCTGCCACACGCATTGGAAATGTCTTCCTCTATCATTCGCTCCAAGAGTCGCAGATTACTTAACTGAGGAGCTCTGAGAATGGAACGGCAAGAGGTGTTCCGCTTACGTCATAAACAGTGCACCAGAGCGCTTAGCAACGGGCACAACGAAACGGGTGTGCGGGTTAGTGACCATTCCCGCCTAGTGCTGGCAATGCACGGGCACTGCCAAAAGGCAAAGGAAGGCCCTTAGCATGCGGCTTGTGCGCAAAGCTTTCAGACTGCCAGAGGACCGCAGCTGTGGTAAGCCCGCTTGCTCATTTGACGTTAGATGTCGCCTGCAAGAACTTCACCCGCATCTGGTTTATGCTGCTACCTGTTGTTTGGGGACAACAAGAGCACATGTAGCAAATGCTTTTTCCTGTTTCATTTTGCTAGACCACGCTCTTCACTGGCTCTTTAGTTCTTTACAAACTCCTATGTGCGTGCTGCTGCTTCCATCTGACAAGGAGCACAGCCTTCTGACAGCAGCTTTCAACTTGCCTAAGAAACAGCTTGGCCATTTAGATGTGATGCAAATCTGTGTGTGTTGTAAGGTGCAGGTGCAAGCTCCTGACAAAGGTGTTCTCTTGGTTCAGTTTTTATATGCCAAATACATTGGAAATGATTTCCTCTGGCATTTGCACCAAGAGTCGCAGATTACTTAACTGAGGAGCTCTGAGAATGGAACGGCAAGAGGTGTTCCGCTTACGTCATAAACAGTGCACCAGAGCGCTTAGCAACGGGCACAACGAAACGGGTGTGCGGGTTAGTGACCATTCCCGCCTAGTGCTGGCAATGCACGAGCACTGCCAAAAGGCAAAGGAAGGCCCTTAGCATGCGGCTTGTGCTCAAAGCTTTCAGACTGCCAGAGGACCGCAGCTGTGGTAAGCCCGCTTGCTCATTTGACGTTAGATGTCGCCTGCAAGAACTTCACCCGCATCTGGTTTATGCTGCTACCTGTTGTTTGGGGACAACAAGAGCACATGTAGCAAATGCTTTTTCCTCTTTCATTTTGCTAGACCACGCTCTTCACTGGCTCTTTAGTTCTTTACAAACTCCTATGTGCGTGCTGCTGCTTCCATCTGACAAGGAGCACAGCCTTCTGACAGCAGCTTTCAACTTGCCTAAGAAACAGCTTGGACATTTAGATGTGATGCAAATCTGTGTGTGTGTAAGGTGCAGGTGCAAGCTCCTGACAAAGGTGCTTTCTAGGTCCAGTTTCAATCTGCCACACGCATTGGAAATGTCTTCCTCTATCATTCGCTCCAAGAGTGGAAGGTTACTTAACTGAGGAGCTCTGAGAATGGAACGGCAAGAGATGTTCCGCTTACGTCATAAACAGTGCACCAGAGCGCTTAGCAACGGGCACAACGAAACGGGTGTGCGGGTTAGTGACCATTCCCGCCTAGTGCTGGCAATGCACGGGCACTGCCAAAAGGCAAAGGAAGGCACTTAGCATGCGGCTTGTGCGCAAAGCTTTCAGACTGCCAGAGGACCGCAGCTGTGGTAAGCCCGCTTGCTCATTTGACGTTAGATGTCGCCTGCAAGAACTTCACCCGCATCTGGTTTATGCTGCTACCTGTTGTTTGGGGACAACAAGAGCACATGTAGCAAATGCTTTTTCCTGTTTCATTTTGCTAGACCACGCTCTTCACTGGCTCTTTAGTTCTTTACAAACTCCTATGTGCGTGCTGCTGCTTCCATCTGACAAGGAGCACAGCCTTCTGACAGCAGCTTTCAACTTGTCTAAGAAAGAGCTTGGCCATTTAGATGTGATGCAAATCTGTGTGTGTGTAAGGTGCAGGTGCAAGCTCCTGACAAAGGTGTTCTCTTGGTTCAGTTTTTATATGCCAAATACATTGGAAATGATTTCCTCTGGCATTTGCACCAAGAGTCGCAGATTACTTAACTGAGGAGCTCTGAGAATGGAACGGCAAGGGGTGTTCCGCTTACGTCATAAACAGTGCTCCAGAGCGCTTAGCAATGGGCACAACGAAACGTGTCTGTGGGATAGTGACCATTTTCGCCTAGTGCTGGCAATGCACGAGCACTGCCAAAAGGCAAAGGAAGGCCCTTTAGCATGCGGCTTGTGCTCAAAGCTTTCAGACTGCCAGAGGACCGCAGCTGTGGTAAGCCCGCTTGCTCATTTGACGTTAGATGTCGCCTGCAAGAACTTCACCCGCATCTGGTTTATGCTGCTACCTGTTGTTTGGGGACAACAAGAGCACATGTAGCAAATGCTTTTTCCTGTTTCATTTTGCTAGACCACGCTCTTCAGTGGCTCTTTAGTTCTTTACAAACTCCTATGTGCGTGCTGCTGCTTCCATCTGACAAGGAGCACAGCCTTCTGACAGCAGCTTTCAACTTGCCTAAGAAACAGCTAGGACATTTAGATGTGATGCAAATCTGTGTGTGTGTAAGGTGCAGGTGCAAGCTCCTGACAAAGGTGCTTTCTAGGTCCAGTTTCAATCTGCCACACGCATTGGAAATGTCTTCCTCTATCATTCGCTCCAAGAGTGGAAGGTTGCTTAACTGAGGAGCTCTGAGAATGGAACGGCAAGAGGTGTTCCGCTTACGTCATAAACAGTGCACCAGAGCGCTTAGCAACGGGCACAACGAAACGGGTGTGCGGGTTAGTGACCATTCCCGCCTAGTGCTGGCAATGCACGGGCACTGCCAAAAGGCAAAGGAAGGCACTTAGCATGCGGCTTGTGCGCAAAGCTTTCAGACTGCCAGAGGACCGCAGCTGTGGTAAGCCCGCTTGCTCATTTGACGTTAGATGTCGCCTGCAAGAACTTCACCCGCATCTGGTTTATGCTGCTACCTGTTGTTTGGGGACAACAAGAGCACATGTAGCAAATGCTTTTTCCTGTTTCATTTTGCTAGACCACGCTCTTCACTGGCTCTTTAGTTCTGTACAAACTCCTATGTGCGTGCTGCTGCTTCCATCTGACAAGGAGCACAGCCTTCTGACAGCAGCTTTCAACTTGCCTAAGAAACAGCTTGGCCATTTAGATGTGATGCAAATCTGTGTGTGTTGTAAGGTGCAGGTGCAAGCTCCTGACAAAGGTGTTCTCTAGGTTCAGTTTCAATCTGCCAGACGCATTGGAAATGTCTTCCTCTATCATTCGCTCCAAGAGTGGAAGGTTGCTTAACTGAGGAGCTCTGAGAATGGAACGGCAAGAGGTGCTCCGCTTACGTCATAAACAGTGCTCCAGAGCGCTTAGCAATGGGCACAACGAAACGTGTCTGTGGGATAGTGACCATTCCTGCCTAGTGCTGGCAATGCACGGGCACTGCCAAAAGGCAAAGGAAGGCCCTTAGCATGCGGCTTGTGCGCAAAGCTTTCAGACTGCCAGAGGACCGCAGCTGTGGTAAGCCCGCTTGCTCATTTGACGTTAGATGTCGCCTGCAAGAACTTCACCCGCATCTGGTTTATGCTGCTACCTGTTGTTTGGGGACAACAAGAGCACATGTAGCAAATGCTTTTTCTTGTTTCATTTTGCTAGACGACGCTCTTCACTGGCTCTTTAGTTCTTTACAACCTCCTATGTGCGTGCTGCTGCTTCCATCTGACAAGGAGCACAGCCTTCTGACAGCAGCTTTCAACTTGTCTAAGAAAGAGCTTGGCCATTTAGATGTGATGCAAATCTGTGTGTGTTGTAAGGTGCAGGTGCAAGCTCCTGACAAAGGTGTTCTCTAGGTTCAGTTTCAATCTGCCACACGCATTGGAAATGTCTTCCTCTATCATTCGCTCCAAGAGTCGCAGATTACTTAACTGAGGAGCTCTGAGAATGGAACGGCAAGAGGTGTTCCGCTTACGTCATAAACAGTGCACCAGAGCGCTTAGCAACGGGCACAACGAAACGGGTGTGCGGGTTAGTGACCATTCCCGCCTAGTGCTGGCAATGCACGGGCACTGCCAAAAGGCAAAGGAAGGCCCTTAGCATGCGGCTTGTGCGCAAAGCTTTCAGACTGCCAGAGGACCGCAGCTGTGGTAAGCCCGCTTGCTCATTTGACGTTAGATGTCGCCTGCAAGAACTTCACCCGCATCTGGTTTATGCTGCTACCTGTTGTTTGGGGACAACAAGAGCACATGTAGCAAATGCTTTTTCCTGTTTCATTTTGCTAGACCACGCTCTTCAGTGGCTCTTTAGTTCTTTACAAACTCCTATGTGCGTGCTGCTGCTTCCATCTGACAAGGAGCACAGCCTTCTGACAGCAGCTTTCAACTTGCCTAAGAAACAGCTTGGCCATTTAGATGTGATGCAAATCTGTGTGTGTTGTAAGGTGCAGGTGCAAGCTCCTGACAAAGGTGTTCTCTTGGTTCAGTTTTTATATGCCAAATACATTGGAAATGATTTCCTCTGGCATTTGCACCAAGAGTCGCAGATTACTTAACTGAGGAGCTCTGAGAATGGAACGGCAAGAGGTGTTCCGCTTACGTCATAAACAGTGCACCAGAGCGCTTAGCAACGGGCACAACGAAACGGGTGTGCGGGTTAGTGACCATTCCCGCCTAGTGCTGGCAATGCACGAGCACTGCCAAAAGGCAAAGGAAGGCCCTTAGCATGCGGCTTGTGCTCAAAGCTTTCAGACTGCCAGAGGACCGCAGCTGTGGTAAGCCCGCTTGCTCATTTGACGTTAGATGTCGCCTGCAAGAACTTCACCCGCATCTGGTTTATGCTGCTACCTGTTGTTTGGGGACAACAAGAGCACATGTAGCAAATGCTTTTTCCTCTTTCATTTTGCTAGACCACGCTCTTCAGTGGCTCTTTAGTTCTTTACAAACTCCTATGTGCGTGCTGCTGCTTCCATCTGACAAGGAGCACAGCCTTCTGACAGCAGCTTTCAACTTGCCTAAGAAACAGCTTGGACATTTAGATGTGATGCAAATCTGTGTGTGTGTAAGGTGCAGGTGCAAGCTCCTGACAAAGGTGCTTTCTAGGTCCAGTTTCAATCTGCCACACGCATTGGAAATGTCTTCCTCTATCATTCGCTCCAAGAGTGGAAGGTTACTTAACTGAGGAGCTCTGAGAATGGAACGGCAAGAGATGTTCCGCTTACGTCATAAACAGTGCACCAGAGCGCTTAGCAACGGGCACAACGAAACGGGTGTGCGGGTTAGTGACCATTCCCGCCTAGTGCTGGCAATGCACGGGCACTGCCAAAAGGCAAAGGAAGGCACTTAGCATGCGGCTTGTGCGCAAAGCTTTCAGACTGCCAGAGGACCGCAGCTGTGGTAAGCCCGCTTGCTCATTTGACGTTAGATGTCGCCTGCAAGAACTTCACCCGCATCTGGTTTATGCTGCTACCTGTTGTTTGGGGACAACAAGAGCACATGTAGCAAATGCTTTTTCCTGTTTCATTTTGCTAGACCACGCTCTTCACTGGCTCTTTAGTTCTTTACAAACTCCTATGTGCGTGCTGCTGCTTCCATCTGACAAGGAGCACAGCCTTCTGACAGCAGCTTTCAACTTGTCTAAGAAAGAGCTTGGCCATTTAGATGTGATGCAAATCTGTGTGTGTGTAAGGTGCAGGTGCAAGCTCCTGACAAAGGTGTTTTCTAGGTCCAGTTTCAATCTGCCACACGCATTGGAAATGTCTTCCTCTATCATTCGCTCCAAGAGTCGCAGATTACTTAACTGAGGAGCTCTGAGAATGGAACGGCAAGAGGTGTTCCGCTTACGTCATAAACAGTGCACCAGAGCGCTTAGCAACGGGCACAACGAAACGGGTGTGCGGGTTAGTGACCATTCCCGCCTAGTGCTGGCAATGCACGGGCACTGCCAAAAGGCAAAGGAAGGCCCTTAGCATGCGGCTTGTGCGCAAAGCTTTCAGACTGCCAGAGGACCGCAGCTGTGGTAAGCCCGCTTGCTCATTTGACGTTAGATGTCGCCTGCAAGAACTTCACCCGCATCTGGTTTATGCTGCTACCAGTTGTTTGGGGACAACAAGAGCACATGTAGCAAATGCTTTTTCTTGTTTCATTTTGCTAGACGACGCTCTTCACTGGCTCTTTAGTTCCTTACAACCTCCTATGTGCGTGCTGCTGCTTCCATCTGACAAGGAGCACAGCCTTCTGACAGCAGCTTTCAACTTGCCTAAGAAACAGCTTGGACATTTAGATGTGATGCAAATCTGTGTGTGTGTAAGGTGCAGGTGCAAGCTCCTGACAAAGGTGCTTTCTAGGTCCAGTTTCAATCTGCCACACGCATTGGAAATGTCTTCCTCTATCATTCGCTCCAAGAGTGGAAGGTTACTTAACTGAGGAGCTCTGAGAATGGAACGGCAAGAGATGTTCCGCTTACGTCATAAACAGTGCACCAGAGCGCTTAGCAACGGGCACAACGAAACGGGTGTGCGGGTTAGTGACCATTCCCGCCTAGTGCTGGCAATGCACGGGCACTGCCAAAAGGCAAAGGAAGGCACTTAGCATGCGGCTTGTGCGCAAAGCTTTCAGACTGCCAGAGGACCGCAGCTGTGGTAAGCCCGCTTGCTCATTTGACGTTAGATGTCGCCTGCAAGAACTTCACCCGCATCTGGTTTATGCTGCTACCTGTTGTTTGGGGACAACAAGAGCACATGTAGCAAATGCTTTTTCCTGTTTCATTTTGCTAGACCACGCTCTTCACTGGCTCTTTAGTTCTTTACAAACTCCTATGTGCGTGCTGCTGCTTCCATCTGACAAGGAGCACAGCCTTCTGACAGCAGCTTTCAACTTGTCTAAGAAAGAGCTTGGCCATTTAGATGTGATGCAAATCTGTGTGTGTGTAAGGTGCAGGTGCAAGCTCCTGACAAAGGTGTTCTCTTGGTTCAGTTTTTATATGCCAAATACATTGGAAATGATTTCCTCTGGCATTTGCACCAAGAGTCGCAGATTACTTAACTGAGGAGCTCTGAGAATGGAACGGCAAGGGGTGTTCCGCTTACGTCATAAACAGTGCTCCAGAGCGCTTAGCAATGGGCACAACGAAACGTGTCTGTGGGATAGTGACCATTTTCGCCTAGTGCTGGCAATGCACGAGCACTGCCAAAAGGCAAAGGAAGGCCCTTTAGCATGCGGCTTGTGCTCAAAGCTTTCAGACTGCCAGAGGACCGCAGCTGTGGTAAGCCCGCTTGCTCATTTGACGTTAGATGTCGCCTGCAAGAACTTCACCCGCATCTGGTTTATGCTGCTACCTGTTGTTTGGGGACAACAAGAGCACATGTAGCAAATGCTTTTTCCTGTTTCATTTTGCTAGACCACGCTCTTCAGTGGCTCTTTAGTTCTTTACAAACTCCTATGTGCGTGCTGCTGCTTCCATCTGACAAGGAGCACAGCCTTCTGACAGCAGCTTTCAACTTGCCTAAGAAACAGCTTGGACATTTAGATGTGATGCAAATCTGTGTGTGTGTAAGGTGCAGGTGCAAGCTCCTGACAAAGGTGCTTTCTAGGTCCAGTTTCAATCTGCCACACGCATTGGAAATGTCTTCCTCTATCATTCGCTCCAAGAGTGGAAGGTTACTTAACTGAGGAGCTCTGAGAATGGAACGGCAAGAGATGTTCCGCTTACGTCATAAACAGTGCACCAGAGCGCTTAGCAACGGGCACAACGAAACGGGTGTGCGGGTTAGTGACCATTCCCGCCTAGTGCTGGCAATGCACGGGCACTGCCAAAAGGCAAAGGAAGGCACTTAGCATGCGGCTTGTGCGCAAAGCTTTCAGACTGCCAGAGGACCGCAGCTGTGGTAAGCCCGCTTGCTCATTTGACGTTAGATGTCGCCTGCAAGAACTTCACCCGCATCTGGTTTATGCTGCTACCTGTTGTTTGGGGACAACAAGAGCACATGTAGCAAATGCTTTTTCCTGTTTCATTTTGCTAGACCACGCTCTTCACTGGCTCTTTAGTTCTTTACAAACTCCTATGTGCGTGCTGCTGCTTCCATCTGACAAGGAGCACAGCCTTCTGACAGCAGCTTTCAACTTGTCTAAGAAAGAGCTTGGCCATTTAGATGTGATGCAAATCTGTGTGTGTGTAAGGTGCAGGTGCAAGCTCCTGACAAAGGTGTTTTCTAGGTCCAGTTTCAATCTGCCACACGCATTGGAAATGTCTTCCTCTATCATTCGCTCCAAGAGTCGCAGATTACTTAACTGAGGAGCTCTGAGAATGGAACGGCAAGAGGTGTTCCGCTTACGTCATAAACAGTGCACCAGAGCGCTTAGCAACGGGCACAACGAAACGGGTGTGCGGGTTAGTGACCATTCCCGCCTAGTGCTGGCAATGCACGGGCACTGCCAAAAGGCAAAGGAAGGCCCTTAGCATGCGGCTTGTGCGCAAAGCTTTCAGACTGCCAGAGGACCGCAGCTGTGGTAAGCCCGCTTGCTCATTTGACGTTAGATGTCGCCTGCAAGAACTTCACCCGCATCTGGTTTATGCTGCTACCAGTTGTTTGGGGACAACAAGAGCACATGTAGCAAATGCTTTTTCTTGTTTCATTTTGCTAGACGACGCTCTTCACTGGCTCTTTAGTTCTTTACAACCTCCTATGTGCGTGCTGCTGCTTCCATCTGACAAGGAGCACAGCCTTCTGACAGCAGCTTTCAACTTGCCTAAGAAACAGCTTGGACATTTAGATGTGATGCAAATCTGTGTGTGTGTAAGGTGCAGGTGCAAGCTCCTGACAAAGGTGCTTTCTAGGTCCAGTTTCAATCTGCCACACGCATTGGAAATGTCTTCCTCTATCATTCGCTCCAAGAGTGGAAGGTTACTTAACTGAGGAGCTCTGAGAATGGAACGGCAAGAGATGTTCCGCTTACGTCATAAACAGTGCACCAGAGCGCTTAGCAACGGGCACAACGAAACGGGTGTGCGGGTTAGTGACCATTCCCGCCTAGTGCTGGCAATGCACGGGCACTGCCAAAAGGCAAAGGAAGGCACTTAGCATGCGGCTTGTGCGCAAAGCTTTCAGACTGCCAGAGGACCGCAGCTGTGGTAAGCCCGCTTGCTCATTTGACGTTAGATGTCGCCTGCAAGAACTTCACCCGCATCTGGTTTATGCTGCTACCTGTTGTTTGGGGACAACAAGAGCACATGTAGCAAATGCTTTTTCCTGTTTCATTTTGCTAGACCACGCTCTTCAGTGGCTCTTTAGTTCTTTACAAACTCCTATGTGCGTGCTGCTGCTTCCATCTGACAAGGAGCACAGCCTTCTGACAGCAGCTTTCAACTTGTCTAAGAAAGAGCTTGGCCATTTAGATGTGATGCAAATCTGTGTGTGTTGTAAGGTGCAGGTGCAAGCTCCTGACAAAGGTGTTCTCTAGGTTCAGTTTCAATCTGCCACACGCATTGGAAATGTCTTCCTCTATCATTCGCTCCAAGAGTCGCAGATTACTTAACTGAGGAGCTCTGAGAATGGAACGGCAAGAGGTGTTCCGCTTACGTCATAAACAGTGCACCAGAGCGCTTAGCAACGGGCACAACGAAACGGGTGTGCGGGTTAGTGACCATTCCCGCCTAGTGCTGGCAATGCACGGGCACTGCCAAAAGGCAAACGAAGGCCCTTAGCATGCGGCTTGTGCGCAAAGCTTTCAGACTGCCAGAGGACCGCAGCTGTGGTAAGCCCGCTTGCTCATTTGACGTTAGATGTCGCCTGCAAGAACTTCACCCGCATCTGGTTTATGCTGCTACCTGTTGTTTGGGGACAACAAGAGCACATGTAGCAAATGCTTTTTCCTGTTTCATTTTGCTAGACCACGCTCTTCACTGGCTCTTTAGTTCTTTACAAACTCCTATGTGCGTGCTGCTGCTTCCATCTGACAAGGAGCACAGCCTTCTGACAGCAGCTTTCAACTTGCCTAAGAAACAGCTTGGCCATTTAGATGTGATGCAAATCTGTGTGTGTTGTAAGGTGCAGGTGCAAGCTCCTGACAAAGGTGTTCTCTTGGTTCAGTTTTTATATGCCAAATACATTGGAAATGATTTCCTCTGGCATTTGCACCAAGAGTCGCAGATTACTTAACTGAGGAGCTCTGAGAATGGAACGGCAAGGGGTGTTCCGCTTACGTCATAAACAGTGCTCCAGAGCGCTTAGCAATGGGCACAACCAAACGTGTCTGTCGGATAGTGACCATTCCCGCCTAGTGCTGGCAATGCACGAGCACTGCCAAAAGGCAAAGGAAGGCCCTTAGCATGCGGCTTGTGCGCAAAGCTTTCAGACTGCCAGAGGACCGCAGCTGTGGTAAGCCCGCTTGCTCATTTGACGTTAGATGTCGCCTGCAAGAACTTCACCCGCATCTGGTTTATGCTGCTACCAGTTGTTTGGGGACAACAAGAGCACATGTAGCAAATGCTTTTTCTTGTTTCATTTTGCTAGACGACGCTCTTCACTGGCTCTTTAGTTCTTTACAAACTCCTATGTGCGTGCTGCTGCTTCCATCTGACAAGGAGCACAGCCTTCTGACAGCAGCTTTCAACTTGCCTAAGAAACAGCTTGGACATTTAGATGTGATGCAAATCTGTGTGTGTGTAAGGTGCAGGTGCAAGCTCCTGACAAAGGTGCTTTCTAGGTCCAGTTTCAATCTGCCAGACGCATTGGAAATGTCTTCCTCTATCATTCGCTCCAAGAGTGGAAGGTTACTTAACTGAGGAGCTCTGAGAATGGAACGGCAAGAGATGTTCCGCTTACGTCATAAACAGTGCACCAGAGCGCTTAGCAACGGGCACAACGAAACGGGTGTGCGGGTTAGTGACCATTCCCGCCTAGTGCTGGCAATGCACGGGCACTGCCAAAAGGCAAAGGAAGGCACTTAGCATGCGGCTTGTGCGCAAAGCTTTCAGACTGCCAGAGGACCGCAGCTGTGGTAAGCCCGCTTGCTCATTTGACGTTAGATGTCGCCTGCAAGAACTTCACCCGCATCTGGTTTATGCTGCTACCTGTTGTTTGGGGACAACAAGAGCACATGTAGCAAATGCTTTTTCCTGTTTCATTTTGCTAGACCACGCTCTTCAGTGGCTCTTTAGTTCTTTACAAACTCCTATGTGCGTGCTGCTGCTTCCATCTGACAAGGAGCACAGCCTTCTGACAGCAGCTTTCAACTTGTCTAAGAAAGAGCTTGGCCATTTAGATGTGATGCAAATCTGTGTGTGTTGTAAGGTGCAGGTGCAAGCTCCTGACAAAGGTGTTCTCTAGGTTCAGTTTCAATCTGCCACACGCATTGGAAATGTCTTCCTCTATCATTCGCTCCAAGAGTCGCAGATTACTTAACTGAGGAGCTCTGAGAATGGAACGGCAAGAGGTGTTCCGCTTACGTCATAAACAGTGCACCAGAGCGCTTAGCAACGGGCACAACGAAACGGGTGTGCGGGTTAGTGACCATTCCCGCCTAGTGCTGGCAATGCACGGGCACTGCCAAAAGGCAAAGGAAGGCCCTTAGCATGTGGCTTGTGCGCAAAGCTTTCAGACTGCCAGAGGACCGCAGCTGTGGTAAGCCCGCTTGCTCATTTGACGTTAGATGTCGCCTGCAAGAACTTCACCCGCATCTGGTTTATGCTGCTACCTGTTGTTTGGGGACAACAAGAGCACATGTAGCAAATGCTTTTTCCTGTTTCATTTTGCTAGACCACGCTCTTCACTGGCTCTTTAGTTCTTTACAAACTCCTATGTGCGTGCTGCTGCTTCCATCTGACAAGGAGCACAGCCTTCTGACAGCAGCTTTCAACTTGCCTAAGAAACAGCTTGGCCATTTAGATGTGATGCAAATCTGTGTGTGTTGTAAGGTGCAGGTGCAAGCTCCTGACAAAGGTGTTCTCTTGGTTCAGTTTTTATATGCCAAATACATTGGAAATGATTTCCTCTGGCATTTGCACCAAGAGTCGCAGATTACTTAACTGAGGAGCTCTGAGAATGGAACGGCAAGGGGTGTTCCGCTTACGTCATAAACAGTGCTCCAGAGCGCTTAGCAATGGGCACAACCAAACGTGTCTGTGGGATAGTGACCATTCCCGCCTAGTGCTGGCAATGCACGAGCACTGCCAAAAGGCAAAGGAAGGCCCTTAGCATGCGGCTTGTGCTCAAAGCTTTCAGACTGCCAGAGGACCGCAGCTGTGGTAAGCCCGCTTGCTCATTTGACGTTAGATGTCGCCTGCAAGAACTTCACCCGCATCTGGTTTATGCTGCTACCTGTTGTTTGGGGACAACAAGAGCACATGTAGCAAATGCTTTTTCCTGTTTCATTTTGCTAGACCACGCTCTTCACTGGCTCTTTAGTTCTTTACAAACTCCTATGTGCGTGCTGCTGCTTCCATCTGACAAGGAGCACAGCCTTCTGACAGCAGCTTTCAACTTGCCTAAGAAACAGCTTGGACATTTAGATGTGATGCAAATCTGTGTGTGTGTAAGGTGCAGGTGCAAGCTCCTGACAAAGGTGCTTTCTAGGTCCAGTTTCAATCTGCCACACGCATTGGAAATGTCTTCCTCTATCATTCGCTCCAAGAGTGGAAGGTTGCTTAACTGAGGAGCTCTGAGAATGGAACGGCAAGAGGTGTTCCGCTTACGTCATAAACAGTGCACCAGAGCGCTTAGCAACGGGCACAACGAAACGGGTTTGCGGGTTAGTGACCATTCCCGCCTAGTGCTGGCAATGCACGGGCACTGCCAAAAGGCAAAGGAAGGCACTTAGCATCCGGCTTGTGCGCAAAGCTTTCAGACTGCCAGAGGACCGCAGCTGTGGTAAGCCCGCTTGCTCATTTGACGTTAGATGTCGCCTGCAAGAACTTCACCCGCATCTGGTTTATGCTGCTACCTGTTGTTTGGGGACAACAAGAGCACATGTAGCAAATGCTTTTTCCTGTTTCATTTTGCTAGACCACGCTCTTCACTGGCTCTTTAGTTCTTTACAAACTCCTATGTGCGTGCTGCTGCTTCCATCTGACAAGGAGCACAGCCTTCTGACAGCAGCTTTCCACTTGCCTAAGAAACAGCTTGGCCATTTAGATGTGATGCAAATCTGTGTGTGTTGTAAGGTGCAGGTGCAAGCTCCTGACAAAGGTGTTCTCTTGGTTCAGTTTTTATATGCCAAATACATTGGAAATGATTTCCTCTGGCATTTGCACCAAGAGTCGCAGATTACTTAACTGAGGAGCTCTGAGAATGGAACGGCAAGGGGTGTTCCGCTTTCGTCATAAACAGTGCTCCAGAGCGCTTAGCAATGGGCACAACGAAACGTGTCTGTGGGATAGTGACCATTTTCGCCTAGTGCTGGCAATGCACGAGCACTGCCAAAAGGCAAAGGAAGGCCCTTAGCATGCGGCTTGTGCGCAAAGCTTTCAGACTGCCAGAGGACCGCAGCTGTGGTAAGCCCGCTTGCTCATTTGACGTTAGATGTCGCCTGCAAGAACTTCACCCGCATCTGGTTTATGCTGCTACCTGTTGTTTGGGGACAACAAGAGCACATGTAGCAAATGCTTTTTCCTCTTTCATTTTGCTAGACCACGCTCTTCAGTGGCTCTTTAGTTCTTTACAAACTCCTATGTGCGTGCTGCTGCTTCCATCTGACAAGGAGCACAGCCTTCTGACAGCAGCTTTCAACTTGCCTAAGAAACAGCTAGGACATTTAGATGTGATGCAAATCTGTGTGTGTGTAAGGTGCAGGTGCAAGCTCCTGACAAAGGTGCTTTCTAGGTCCAGTTTCAATCTGCCACACGCATTGGAAATGTCTTCCTCTATCATTCGCTCCAAGAGTGGAAGGTTGCTTAACTGAGGAGCTCTGAGAATGGAACGGCAAGAGGTGTTCCGCTTACGTCATAAACAGTGCACCAGAGCGCTTAGCAACGGGCACAACGAAACGGGTGTGCGGGTTAGTGACCATTCCCGCCTAGTGCTGGCAATGCACGGGCACTGCCAAAAGGCAAAGGAAGGCACTTAGCATGCGGCTTGTGCGCAAAGCTTTCAGACTGCCAGAGGACCGCAGCTGTGGTAAGCCCGCTTGCTCATTTGACGTTAGATGTCGCCTGCAAGAACTTCACCCGCATCTGGTTTATGCTGCTACCTGTTGTTTGGGGACAACAAGAGCACATGTAGCAAATGCTTTTTCCTGTTTCATTTTGCTAGACCACGCTCTTCACTGGCTCTTTAGTTCTTTACAAACTCCTATGTGCGTGCTGCTGCTTCCATCTGACAAGGAGCACAGCCTTCTGACAGCAG
Source organism: Poecile atricapillus (assembly GCF_030490865.1). NCBI lineage: Eukaryota > Metazoa > Chordata > Aves > Passeriformes > Paridae > Poecile > Poecile atricapillus. Next base: position 148,250 of record NW_026709235.1, on the reverse strand, counting down.
CTTTCAACTTGCCTAAGAAACAGCTTGGCCATTTAGATGTGATGCAAATCTGTGTGTGTTGTAAGGTGCAGGTGCAAGCTCCTGACAAAGGTGTTCTCTAGGTTCAGTTTCAATCTGCCAGACGCATTGGAAATGTCTTCCTCTATCATTCGCTCCAAGAGTCGAAGATTGCTTAACCCAGGAGCTCTGAGAATGGAACGGCAAGAGGTGCTCCGCTTACGTCATAAACAGTGCTCCAGAGCGCTTAGCAAGGGGCACAACGAAACGTGTCTGTGGGATAGTGACCATTCCCGCCTAGTGCTGGCAATGCACGGGCACTGCCAAAAGGCAAAGGAAGGCACTTAGCATGCGGCTTGTGCGCAAAGCTTTCAGACTGCCAGAGGACCGCAGCTGTGGTATGCCCGCTTGCTCATTTGACGTTAGATGTCGCCTGCAAGAACTTCACCCGCATCTGGTTTATGCTGCTACCTGTTGTTTGGGGACAACAAGAGCACATGTAGCAAATGCTTTTTCTTGTTTCATTTTGCTAGACCACGCTCTTCAGTGGCTCTTTAGTTCTTTACAAACTCCTATGTGCGTGCTGCTGCTTCCATCTGACAAGGAGCACAGCCTTCTGACAGCAGCTTTCAACTTGCCTAAGAAACAGCTAGGACATTTAGATGTGATGCAAATCTGTGTGTGTGTAAGGTGCAGGTGCAAGCTCCTGACAAAGGTGCTTTCTAGGTCCAGTTTCAATCTGCCACACGCATTGGAAATGTCTTCCTCTATCATTCGCTCCAAGAGTGGAAGGTTACTTAACTGAGGAGCTCTGAGAATGGAACGGCAAGAGATGTTCCGCTTACGTCATAAACAGTGCACCAGAGCGCTTAGCAACGGGCACAACGAAACGGGTGTGCGGGTTAGTGACCATTCCCGCCTAGTGCTGGCAATGCACGGGCACTGCCAAAAGGCAAAGGAAGGCACTTAGCATGCGGCTTGTGCGCAAAGCTTTCAGACTGCCAGAGGACCGCAGCTGTGGTAAGCCCGCTTGCTCATTTGACGTTAGATGTCGCCTGCAAGAACTTCACCCGCATCTGGTTTATGCTGCTACCTGTTGTTTGGGGACAACAAGAGCACATGTAGCAAATGCTTTTTCCTGTTTCATTTTGCTAGACCACGCTCTTCAGTGGCTCTTTAGTTCTTTACAAACTCCTATGTGCGTGCTGCTGCTTCCATCTGACAAGGAGCACAGCCTTCTGACAGCAGCTTTCAACTTGTCTAAGAAAGAGCTTGGCCATTTAGATGTGATGCAAATCTGTGTGTGTTGTAAGGTGCAGGTGCAAGCTCCTGACAAAGGTGTTCTCTAGGTTCAGTTTCAATCTGCCACACGCATTGGAAATGTCTTCCTCTATCATTCGCTCCAAGAGTCGCAGATTACTTAACTGAGGAGCTCTGAGAATGGAACGGCAAGAGGTGTTCCGCTTACGTCATAAACAGTGCACCAGAGCGCTTAGCAACGGGCACAACGAAACGGGTGTGCGGGTTAGTGACCATTCCCGCCTAGTGCTGGCAATGCACGGGCACTGCCAAAAGGCAAACGAAGGCCCTTAGCATGCGGCTTGTGCGCAAAGCTTTCAGACTGCCAGAGGACCGCAGCTGTGGTAAGCCCGCTTGCTCATTTGACGTTAGATGTCGCCTGCAAGAACTTCACCCGCATCTGGTTTATGCTGCTACCTGTTGTTTGGGGACAACAAGAGCACATGTAGCAAATGCTTTTTCCTGTTTCATTTTGCTAGACCACGCTCTTCACTGGCTCTTTAGTTCTTTACAAACTCCTATGTGCGTGCTGCTGCTTCCATCTGACAAGGAGCACAGCCTTCTGACAGCAGCTTTCAACTTGCCTAAGAAACAGCTTGGCCATTTAGATGTGATGCAAATCTGTGTGTGTTGTAAGGTGCAGGTGCAAGCTCCTGACAAAGGTGTTCTCTTGGTTCAGTTTTTATATGCCAAATACATTGGAAATGATTTCCTCTGGCATTTGCACCAAGAGTCGCAGATTACTTAACTGAGGAGCTCTGAGAATGGAACGGCAAGGGGTGTTCCGCTTACGTCATAAACAGTGCTCCAGAGCGCTTAGCAATGGGCACAACCAAACGTGTCTGTCGGATAGTGACCATTCCCGCCTAGTGCTGGCAATGCACGAGCACTGCCAAAAGGCAAAGGAAGGCCCTTAGCATGCGGCTTGTGCGCAAAGCTTTCAGACTGCCAGAGGACCGCAGCTGTGGTAAGCCCGCTTGCTCATTTGACGTTAGATGTCGCCTGCAAGAACTTCACCCGCATCTGGTTTATGCTGCTACCAGTTGTTTGGGGACAACAAGAGCACATGTAGCAAATGCTTTTTCTTGTTTCATTTTGCTAGACGACGCTCTTCACTGGCTCTTTAGTTCTTTACAACCTCCTATGTGCGTGCTGCTGCTTCCATCTGACAAGGAGCACAGCCTTCTGACAGCAGCTTTCAACTTGTCTAAGAAACAGCTTGGACATTTAGATGTGATGCAAATCTGTGTGTGTGTAAGGTGCAGGTGCAAGCTCCTGACAAAGGTGCTTTCTAGGTCCAGTTTCAATCTGCCACACGCATTGGAAATGTCTTCCTCTATCATTCGCTCCAAGAGTGGAAGGTTACTTAACTGAGGAGCTCTGAGAATGGAACGGCAAGAGATGTTCCGCTTACGTCATAAACAGTGCACCAGAGCGCTTAGCAACGGGCACAACGAAACGGGTGTGCGGGTTAGTGACCATTCCCGCCTAGTGCTGGCAATGCACGGGCACTGCCAAAAGGCAAAGGAAGGCACTTAGCATGCGGCTTGTGCGCAAAGCTTTCAGACTGCCAGAGGACCGCAGCTGTGGTAAGCCCGCTTGCTCATTTGACGTTAGATGTCGCCTGCAAGAACTTCACCCGCATCTGGTTTATGCTGCTACCTGTTGTTTGGGGACAACAAGAGCACATGTAGCAAATGCTTTTTCCTGTTTCATTTTGCTAGACCACGCTCTTCAGTGGCTCTTTAGTTCTTTACAAACTCCTATGTGCGTGCTGCTGCTTCCATCTGACAAGGAGCACAGCCTTCTGACAGCAGCTTTCAACTTGTCTAAGAAAGAGCTTGGCCATTTAGATGTGATGCAAATCTGTGTGTGTTGTAAGGTGCAGGTGCAAGCTCCTGACAAAGGTGTTCTCTAGGTTCAGTTTCAATCTGCCACACGCATTGGAAATGTCTTCCTCTATCATTCGCTCCAAGAGTCGCAGATTACTTAACTGAGGAGCTCTGAGAATGGAACGGCAAGAGGTGTTCCGCTTACGTCATAAACAGTGCACCAGAGCGCTTAGCAACGGGCACAACGAAACGGGTGTGCGGGTTAGTGACCATTCCCGCCTAGTGCTGGCAATGCACGGGCACTGCCAAAAGGCAAAGGAAGGCCCTTAGCATGTGGCTTGTGCGCAAAGCTTTCAGACTGCCAGAGGACCGCAGCTGTGGTAAGCCGGCTTGCTCATTTGACGTTAGATGTCGCCTGCAAGAACTTCACCCGCATCTGGTTTATGCTGCTACCTGTTGTTTGGGGACAACAAGAGCACATGTAGCAAATGCTTTTTCCTGTTTCATTTTGCTAGACCACGCTCTTCAGTGGCTCTTTAGTTCTTTACAAACTCCTATGTGCGTGCTGCTGCTTCCATCTGACAAGGAGCACAGCCTTCTGACAGCAGCTTTCAACTTGCCTAAGAAACAGCTTGGCCATTTAGATGTGATGCAAATCTGTGTGTGTTGTAAGGTGCAGGTGCAAGCTCCTGACAAAGGTGTTCTCTTGGTTCAGTTTTTATATGCCAAATACATTGGAAATGATTTCCTCTGGCATTTGCACCAAGAGTCGCAGATTACTTAACTGAGGAGCTCTGAGAATGGAACGGCAAGGGGTGTTCCGCTTACGTCATAAACAGTGCTCCAGAGCGCTTAGCAATGGGCACAACCAAACGTGTCTGTGGGATAGTGACCATTCCCGCCTAGTGCTGGCAATGCACGAGCACTGCCAAAAGGCAAAGGAAGGCCCTTAGCATGCGGCTTGTGCTCAAAGCTTTCAGACTGCCAGAGGACCGCAGCTGTGGTAAGCCCGCTTGCTCATTTGACGTTAGATGTCGCCTGCAAGAACTTCACCCGCATCTGGTTTATGCTGCTACCTGTTGTTTGGGGACAACAAGAGCACATGTAGCAAATGCTTTTTCCTGTTTCATTTTGCTAGACCACGCTCTTCAGTGGCTCTTTAGTTCTTTACAAACTCCTATGTGCGTGCTGCTGCTTCCATCTGACAAGGAGCACAGCCTTCTGACAGCAGCTTTCAACTTGCCTAAGAAACAGCTTGGACATTTAGATGTGATGCAAATCTGTGTGTGTGTAAGGTGCAGGTGCAAGCTCCTGACAAAGGTGCTTTCTAGGTCCAGTTTCAATCTGCCACACGCATTGGAAATGTCTTCCTCTATCATTCGCTCCAAGAGTGGAAGGTTGCTTAACTGAGGAGCTCTGAGAATGGAACGGCAAGAGGTGTTCCGCTTACGTCATAAACAGTGCACCAGAGCGCTTAGCAACGGGCACAACGAAACGGGTTTGCGGGTTAGTGACCATTCCCGCCTAGTGCTGGCAATGCACGGGCACTGCCAAAAGGCAAAGGAAGGCACTTAGCATGCGGCTTGTGCTCAAAGCTTTCAGACTGCCAGAGGACCGCAGCTGTGGTAAGCCCGCTTGCTCATTTGACGTTAGATGTCGCCTGCAAGAACTTCACCCGCATCTGGTTTATGCTGCTACCTGTTGTTTGGGGACAACAAGAGCACATGTAGCAAATGCTTTTTCCTGTTTCATTTTGCTAGACCACGCTCTTCACTGGCTCTTTAGTTCTTTACAAACTCCTATGTGCGTGCTGCTGCTTCCATCTGACAAGGAGCACAGCCTTCTGACAGCAGCTTTCCACTTGCCTAAGAAACAGCTTGGCCATTTAGATGTGATGCAAATCTGTGTGTGTTGTAAGGTGCAGGTGCAAGCTCCTGACAAAGGTGTTCTCTTGGTTCAGTTTTTATATGCCAAATACATTGGAAATGATTTCCTCTGGCATTTGCACCAAGAGTCGCAGATTACTTAACTGAGGAGCTCTGAGAATGGAACGGCAAGGGGTGTTCCACTTTCGTCATAAACAGTGCTCCAGAGCGCTTAGCAATGGGCACAACGAAACGTGTCTGTGGGATAGTGACCATTTTCGCCTAGTGCTGGCAATGCACGAGCACTGCCAAAAGGCAAAGGAAGGCCCTTAGCATGCGGCTTGTGCTCAAAGCTTTCAGACTGCCAGAGGACCGCAGCTGTGGTAAGCCCGCTTGCTCATTTGACGTTAGATGTCGCCTGCAAGAACTTCACCCGCATCTGGTTTATGCTGCTACCTGTTGTTTGGGGACAACAAGAGCACATGTAGCAAATGCTTTTTCCTCTTTCATTTTGCTAGACCACGCTCTTCACTGGCTCTTTAGTTCTTTACAAACTCCTATGTGCGTGCTGCTGCTTCCATCTGACAAGGAGCACAGCCTTCTGACAGCAGCTTTCAACTTGCCTAAGAAACAGCTAGGACATTTAGATGTGATGCAAATCTGTGTGTGTGTAAGGTGCAGGTGCAAGCTCCTGACAAAGGTGCTTTCTAGGTCCAGTTTCAATCTGCCACACGCATTGGAAATGTCTTCCTCTATCATTCGCTCCAAGAGTGGAAGGTTGCTTAACTGAGGAGCTCTGAGAATGGAACGGCAAGAGGTGTTCCGCTTACGTCATAAACAGTGCACCAGAGCGCTTAGCAACGGGCACAACGAAACGGGTGTGCGGGTTAGTGACCATTCCCGCCTAGTGCTGGCAATGCACGGGCACTGCCAAAAGGCAAAGGAAGGCACTTAGCATGCGGCTTGTGCGCAAAGCTTTCAGACTGCCAGAGGACCGCAGCTGTGGTAAGCCCGCTTGCTCATTTGACGTTAGATGTCGCCTGCAAGAACTTCACCCGCATCTGGTTTATGCTGCTACCAGTTGTTTGGGGACAACAAGAGCACATGTAGCAAATGCTTTTTCTTGTTTCATTTTGCTAGACGACGCTCTTCAGTGGCTCTTTAGTTCTTTACAACCTCCTATGTGCGTGCTGCTGCTTCCATCTGACAAGGAGCACAGCCTTCTGACAGCAGCTTTCAACTTGCCTAAGAAACAGCTTGGCCATTTAGATGTGATGCAAATCTGTGTGTGTTGTAAGGTGCAGGTGCAAGCTCCTGACAAAGGTGTTCTCTTGGTTCAGTTTTTATATGCCAAATACATTGGAAATGATTTCCTCTGGCATTTGCACCAAGAGTCGCAGATTACTTAACTGAGGAGCTCTGAGAATGGAACGGCAAGGGGTGTTCCGCTTACGTCATAAACAGTGCTCCAGAGCGCTTAGCAATGGGCACAACCAAACGTGTCTGTGGGATAGTGACCATTCCCGCCTAGTGCTGGCAATGCACGAGCACTGCCAAAAGGCAAAGGAAGGCCCTTAGCATGCGGCTTGTGCTCAAAGCTTTCAGACTGCCAGAGGACCGCAGCTGTGGTAAGCCCGCTTGCTCATTTGACGTTAGATGTCGCCTGCAAGAACTTCACCCGCATCTGGTTTATGCTGCTACCTGTTGTTTGGGGACAACAAGAGCACATGTAGCAAATGCTTTTTCCTGTTTCATTTTGCTAGACCACGCTCTTCACTGGCTCTTTAGTTCTTTACAAACTCCTATGTGCGTGCTGCTGCTTCCATCTGACAAGGAGCACAGCCTTCTGACAGCAGCTTTCAACTTGCCTAAGAAACAGCTTGGACATTTAGATGTGATGCAAATCTGTGTGTGTGTAAGGTGCAGGTGCAAGCTCCTGACAAAGGTGCTTTCTAGGTCCAGTTTCAATCTGCCACACGCATTGGAAATGTCTTCCTCTATCATTCGCTCCAAGAGTGGAAGGTTGCTTAACTGAGGAGCTCTGAGAATGGAACGGCAAGAGGTGTTCCGCTTACGTCATAAACAGTGCACCAGAGCGCTTAGCAACGGGCACAACGAAACGGGTTTGCGGGTTAGTGACCATTCCCGCCTAGTGCTGGCAATGCACGGGCACTGCCAAAAGGCAAAGGAAGGCACTTAGCATCCGGCTTGTGCGCAAAGCTTTCAGACTGCCAGAGGACCGCAGCTGTGGTAAGCCCGCTTGCTCATTTGACGTTAGATGTCGCCTGCAAGAACTTCACCCGCATCTGGTTTATGCTGCTACCTGTTGTTTGGGGACAACAAGAGCACATGTAGCAAATGCTTTTTCCTGTTTCATTTTGCTAGACCACGCTCTTCACTGGCTCTTTAGTTCTTTACAAACTCCTATGTGCGTGCTGCTGCTTCCATCTGACAAGGAGCACAGCCTTCTGACAGCAGCTTTCCACTTGCCTAAGAAACAGCTTGGCCATTTAGATGTGATGCAAATCTGTGTGTGTTGTAAGGTGCAGGTGCAAGCTCCTGACAAAGGTGTTCTCTTGGTTCAGTTTTTATATGCCAAATACATTGGAAATGATTTCCTCTGGCATTTGCACCAAGAGTCGCAGATTACTTAACTGAGGAGCTCTGAGAATGGAACGGCAAGGGGTGTTCCGCTTTCGTCATAAACAGTGCTCCAGAGCGCTTAGCAATGGGCACAACGAAACGTGTCTGTGGGATAGTGACCATTTTCGCCTAGTGCTGGCAATGCACGAGCACTGCCAAAAGGCAAAGGAAGGCCCTTAGCATGCGGCTTGTGCTCAAAGCTTTCAGACTGCCAGAGGACCGCAGCTGTGGTAAGCCCGCTTGCTCATTTGACGTTAGATGTCGCCTGCAAGAACTTCACCCGCATCTGGTTTATGCTGCTACCTGTTGTTTGGGGACAACAAGAGCACATGTAGCAAATGCTTTTTCCTCTTTCATTTTGCTAGACCACGCTCTTCAGTGGCTCTTTAGTTCTTTACAAACTCCTATGTGCGTGCTGCTGCTTCCATCTGACAAGGAGCACAGCCTTCTGACAGCAGCTTTCAACTTGCCTAAGAAACAGCTAGGACATTTAGATGTGATGCAAATCTGTGTGTGTGTAAGGTGCAGGTGCAAGCTCCTGACAAAGGTGCTTTCTAGGTCCAGTTTCAATCTGCCACACGCATTGGAAATGTCTTCCTCTATCATTCGCTCCAAGAGTGGAAGGTTGCTTAACTGAGGAGCTCTGAGAATGGAACGGCAAGAGGTGTTCCGCTTACGTCATAAACAGTGCACCAGAGCGCTTAGCAACGGGCACAACGAAACGGGTGTGCGGGTTAGTGACCATTCCCGCCTAGTGCTGGCAATGCACGGGCACTGCCAAAAGGCAAAGGAAGGCACTTAGCATGCGGCTTGTGCGCAAAGCTTTCAGACTGCCAGAGGACCGCAGCTGTGGTAAGCCCGCTTGCTCATTTGACGTTAGATGTCGCCTGCAAGAACTTCACCCGCATCTGGTTTATGCTGCTACCTGTTGTTTGGGGACAACAAGAGCACATGTAGCAAATGCTTTTTCCTGTTTCATTTTGCTAGACCACGCTCTTCAGTGGCTCTTTAGTTCTTTACAAACTCCTATGTGCGTGCTGCTGCTTCCATCTGACAAGGAGCACAGCCTTCTGACAGCAGCTTTCAACTTGCCTAAGAAACAGCTTGGCCATTTAGATGTGATGCAAATCTGTGTGTGTTGTAAGGTGCAGGTGCAAGCTCCTGACAAAGGTGTTCTCTAGGTTCAGTTTCAATCTGCCAGACGCATTGGAAATGTCTTCCTCTATCATTCGCTCCAAGAGTCGAAGATTGCTTAACTGAGGAGCTCTGAGAATGGAACGGCAAGAGGTGCTCCGCTTACGTCATAAACAGTGCTCCAGAGCGCTTAGCAATGGGCACAACGAAACGTGTCTGTGGGATAGTGACCATTCCCGCCTAGTGCTGGCAATGCACGAGCACTGCCAAAAGGCAAAGGAAGGCCCTTAGCATGCGGCTTGTGCGCAAAGCTTTCAGACTGCCAGAGGACCGCAGCTGTGGTAAGCCCGCTTGCTCATTTGACGTTAGATGTCGCCTGCAAGAACTTCACCCGCATCTGGTTTATGCTGCTACCAGTTGTTTGGGGACAACAAGAGCACATGTAGCAAATGCTTTTTCTTGTTTCATTTTGCTAGACGAAGCTCTTCACTGGCTCTTTAGTTCTTTACAACCTCCTATGTGCGTGCTGCTGCTTCCATCTGACAAGGAGCACAGCCTTCTGACAGCAGCTTTCAACTTGCCTAAGAAACAGCTTGGACATTTAGATGTGATGCAAATCTGTGTGTGTGTAAGGTGCAGGTGCAAGCTCCTGACAAAGGTGCTTTCTAGGTCCAGTTTCAATCTGCCACACGCATTGGAAATGTCTTCCTCTATCATTCGCTCCAAGAGTGGAAGGTTACTTAACTGAGGAGCTCTGAGAATGGAACGGCAAGAGATGTTCCGCTTACGTCATAAACAGTGCACCAGAGCGCTTAGCAACGGGCACAACGAAACGGGTGTGCGGGTTAGTGACCATTCCCGCCTAGTGCTGGCAATGCACGGGCACTGCCAAAAGGCAAAGGAAGGCACTTAGCATGCGGCTTGTGCGCAAAGCTTTCAGACTGCCAGAGGACCGCAGCTGTGGTAAGCCCGCTTGCTCATTTGACGTTAGATGTCGCCTGCAAGAACTTCACCCGCATCTGGTTTATGCTGCTACCTGTTGTTTGGGGACAACAAGAGCACATGTAGCAAATGCTTTTTCCTGTTTCATTTTGCTAGACCACGCTCTTCAGTGGCTCTTTAGTTCTTTACAAACTCCTATGTGCGTGCTGCTGCTTCCATCTGACAAGGAGCACAGCCTTCTGACAGCAGCTTTCAACTTGTCTAAGAAAGAGCTTGGCCATTTAGATGTGATGCAAATCTGTGTGTGTTGTAAGGTGCAGGTGCAAGCTCCTGACAAAGGTGTTCTCTAGGTTCAGTTTCAATCTGCCACACGCATTGGAAATGTCTTCCTCTATCATTCGCTCCAAGAGTCGCAGATTACTTAACTGAGGAGCTCTGAGAATGGAACGGCAAGAGGTGTTCCGCTTACGTCATAAACAGTGCACCAGAGCGCTTAGCAACGGGCACAACGAAACGGGTGTGCGGGTTAGTGACCATTCCCGCCTAGTGCTGGCAATGCACGGGCACTGCCAAAAGGCAAAGGAAGGCCCTTAGCATGTGGCTTGTGCGCAAAGCTTTCAGACTGCCAGAGGACCGCAGCTGTGGTAAGCCCGCTTGCTCATTTGACGTTAGATGTCGCCTGCAAGAACTTCACCCGCATCTGGTTTATGCTGCTACCTGTTGTTTGGGGACAACAAGAGCACATGTAGCAAATGCTTTTTCCTGTTTCATTTTGCTAGACCACGCTCTTCACTGGCTCTTTAGTTCTTTACAAACTCCTATGTGCGTGCTGCTGCTTCCATCTGACAAGGAGCACAGCCTTCTGACAGCAGCTTTCAACTTGCCTAAGAAACAGCTTGGCCATTTAGATGTGATGCAAATCTGTGTGTGTTGTAAGGTGCAGGTGCAAGCTCCTGACAAAGGTGTTCTCTTGGTTCAGTTTTTATATGCCAAATACATTGGAAATGATTTCCTCTGGCATTTGCACCAAGAGTCGCAGATTACTTAACTGAGGAGCTCTGAGAATGGAACGGCAAGGGGTGTTCCGCTTACGTCATAAACAGTGCTCCAGAGCGCTTAGCAATGGGCACAACCAAACGTGTCTGTGGGATAGTGACCATTCCCGCCTAGTGCTGGCAATGCACGAGCACTGCCAAAAGGCAAAGGAAGGCCCTTAGCATGCGGCTTGTGCTCAAAGCTTTCAGACTGCCAGAGGACCGCAGCTGTGGTAAGCCCGCTTGCTCATTTGACGTTAGATGTCGCCTGCAAGAACTTCACCCGCATCTGGTTTATGCTGCTACCTGTTGTTTGGGGACAACAAGAGCACATGTAGCAAATGCTTTTTCCTGTTTCATTTTGCTAGACCACGCTCTTCAGTGGCTCTTTAGTTCTTTACAAACTCCTATGTGCGTGCTGCTGCTTCCATCTGACAAGGAGCACAGCCTTCTGACAGCAGCTTTCAACTTGCCTAAGAAACAGCTTGGACATTTAGATGTGATGCAAATCTGTGTGTGTGTAAGGTGCAGGTGCAAGCTCCTGACAAAGGTGCTTTCTAGGTCCAGTTTCAATCTGCCACACGCATTGGAAATGTCTTCCTCTATCATTCGCTCCAAGAGTGGAAGGTTGCTTAACTGAGGAGCTCTGAGAATGGAACGGCAAGAGGTGTTCCGCTTACGTCATAAACAGTGCACCAGAGCGCTTAGCAACGGGCACAACGAAACGGGTTTGCGGGTTAGTGACCATTCCCGCCTAGTGCTGGCAATGCACGGGCACTGCCAAAAGGCAAAGGAAGGCACTTAGCATCCGGCTTGTGCGCAAAGCTTTCAGACTGCCAGAGGACCGCAGCTGTGGTAAGCCCGCTTGCTCATTTGACGTTAGATGTCGCCTGCAAGAACTTCACCCGCATCTGGTTTATGCTGCTACCTGTTGTTTGGGGACAACAAGAGCACATGTAGCAAATGCTTTTTCCTGTTTCATTTTGCTAGACCACGCTCTTCACTGGCTCTTTAGTTCTTTACAAACTCCTATGTGCGTGCTGCTGCTTCCATCTGACAAGGAGCACAGCCTTCTGACAGCAGCTTTCCACTTGCCTAAGAAACAGCTTGGCCATTTAGATGTGATGCAAATCTGTGTGTGTTGTAAGGTGCAGGTGCAAGCTCCTGACAAAGGTGTTCTCTTGGTTCAGTTTTTATATGCCAAATACATTGGAAATGATTTCCTCTGGCATTTGCACCAAGAGTCGCAGATTACTTAACTGAGGAGCTCTGAGAATGGAACGGCAAGGGGTGTTCCACTTTCGTCATAAACAGTGCTCCAGAGCGCTTAGCAATGGGCACAACGAAACGTGTCTGTGGGATAGTGACCATTTTCGCCTAGTGCTGGCAATGCACGAGCACTGCCAAAAGGCAAAGGAAGGCCCTTAGCATGCGGCTTGTGCTCAAAGCTTTCAGACTGCCAGAGGACCGCAGCTGTGGTAAGCCCGCTTGCTCATTTGACGTTAGATGTCGCCTGCAAGAACTTCACCCGCATCTGGTTTATGCTGCTACCTGTTGTTTGGGGACAACAAGAGCACATGTAGCAAATGCTTTTTCCTGTTTCATTTTGCTAGACCACGCTCTTCAGTGGCTCTTTAGTTCTTTACAAACTCCTATGTGCGTGCTGCTGCTTCCATCTGACAAGGAGCACAGCCTTCTGACAGCAGCTTTCAACTTGCCTAAGAAACAGCTAGGACATTTAGATGTGATGCAAATCTGTGTGTGTGTAAGGTGCAGGTGCAAGCTCCTGACAAAGGTGCTTTCTAGGTCCAGTTTCAATCTGCCACACGCATTGGAAATGTCTTCCTCTATCATTCGCTCCAAGAGTGGAAGGTTGCTTAACTGAGGAGCTCTGAGAATGGAACGGCAAGAGGTGTTCCGCTTACGTCATAAACAGTGCACCAGAGCGCTTAGCAACGGGCACAACGAAACGGGTGTGCGGGTTAGTGACCATTCCCGCCTAGTGCTGGCAATGCACGGGCACTGCCAAAAGGCAAAGGAAGGCACTTAGCATGCGGCTTGTGCGCAAAGCTTTCAGACTGCCAGAGGACCGCAGCTGTGGTAAGCCCGCTTGCTCATTTGACGTTAGATGTCGCCTGCAAGAACTTCACCCGCATCTGGTTTATGCTGCTACCAGTTGTTTGGGGACAACAAGAGCACATGTAGCAAATGCTTTTTCCTGTTTCATTTTGCTAGACCACGCTCTTCACTGGCTCTTTAGTTCTTTACAAACTCCTATGTGCGTGCTGCTGCTTCCATCTGACAAGGAGCACAGCCTTCTGACAGCAGCTTTCAACTTGCCTAAGAAACAGCTTGGCCATTTAGATGTGATGCAAATCTGTGTGTGTTGTAAGGTGCAGGTGCAAGCTCCTGACAAAGGTGTTCTCTAGGTTCAGTTTCAATCTGCCAGACGCATTGGAAATGTCTTCCTCTATCATTCGCTCCAAGAGTCGAAGATTGCTTAACCCAGGAGCTCTGAGAATGGAACGGCAAGAGGTGCTCCGCTTACGTCATAAACAGTGCTCCAGAGCGCTTAGCAATGGGCACAACGAAACGTGTCTGTGGGATAGTGACCATTCCCGCCTAGTGCTGGCAATGCACGAGCACTGCCAAAAGGCAAAGGAAGGCACTTAGCATGCGGCTTGTGCGCAAAGCTTTCAGACTGCCAGAGGACCGCAGCTGTGGTAAGCCCGCTTGCTCATTTGACGTTAGATGTCGCCTGCAAGAACTTCACCCGCATCTGGTTTATGCTGCTACCAGTTGTTTGGGGACAACAAGAGCACATGTAGCAAATGCTTTTTCTTGTTTCATTTTGCTAGACGACGCTCTTCACTGGCTCTTTAGTTCTTTACAACCTCCTATGTGCGTGCTGCTGCTTCCATCTGACAAGGAGCACAGCCTTCTGACAGCAGCTTTCAACTTGCCTAAGAAACAGCTTGGCCATTTAGATGTGATGCAAATCTGTGTGTGTTGTAAGGTGCAGGTGCAAGCTCCTGACAAAGGTGTTCTCTAGGTTCAGTTTCAATCTGCCAGACGCATTGGAAATGTCTTCCTCTATCATTCGCTCCAAGAGTCGAAGATTGCTTAACCCAGGAGCTCTGAGAATGGAACGGCAAGAGGTGCTCCGCTTACGTCATAAACAGTGCTCCAGAGCGCTTAGCAATGGGCACAACGAAACGTGTCTGTGGGATAGTGACCATTCCCGCCTAGTGCTGGCAATGCACGGGCACTGCCAAAAGGCAAAGGAAGGCACTTAGCATGCGGCTTGTGCGCAAAGCTTTCAGACTGCCAGAGGACCGCAGCTGTGGTAAGCCCGCTTGCTCATTTGACGTTAGATGTCGCCTGCAAGAACTTCACCCGCATCTGGTTTATGCTGCTACCAGTTGTTTGGGGACAACAAGAGCACATGTAGCAAATGCTTTTTCTTGTTTCATTTTGCTAGACGACGCTCTTCACTGGCTCTTTAGTTCTTTACAACCTCCTATGTGCGTGCTGCTGCTTCCATCTGACAAGGAGCACAGCCTTCTGACAGCAGCTTTCAACTTGCCTAAGAAACAGCTTGGACATTTAGATGTGATGCAAATCTGTGTGTGTGTAAGGTGCAGGTGCAAGCTCCTGACAAAGGTGCTTTCTAGGTCCAGTTTCAATCTGCCACACGCATTGGAAATGTCTTCCTCTATCATTCGCTCCAAGAGTGGAAGGTTACTTAACTGAGGAGCTCTGAGAATGGAACGGCAAGAGATGTTCCGCTTACGTCATAAACAGTGCACCAGAGCGCTTAGCAACGGGCACAACGAAACGGGTGTGCGGGTTAGTGACCATTCCCGCCTAGTGCTGGCAATGCACGGGCACTGCCAAAAGGCAAAGGAAGGCACTTAGCATGCGGCTTGTGCGCAAAGCTTTCAGACTGCCAGAGGACCGCAGCTGTGGTATGCCCGCTTGCTCATTTGACGTTAGATGTCGCCTGCAAGAACTTCACCCGCATCTGGTTTATGCTGCTACCTGTTGTTTGGGGACAACAAGAGCACATGTAGCAAATGCTTTTTCTTGTTTCATTTTGCTAGACCACGCTCTTCAGTGGCTCTTTAGTTCTTTACAAACTCCTATGTGCGTGCTGCTGCTTCCATCTGACAAGGAGCACAGCCTTCTGACAGCAGCTTTCAACTTGCCTAAGAAACAGCTAGGACATTTAGATGTGATGCAAATCTGTGTGTGTGTAAGGTGCAGGTGCAAGCTCCTGACAAAGGTGCTTTCTAGGTCCAGTTTCAATCTGCCACACGCATTTGAAATGTCTTCCTCTATCATTCGCTCCAAGAGTGGAAGGTTGCTTAACTGAGGAGCTCTGAGAATGGAACGGCAAGAGGTGTTCCGCTTACGTCATAAACAGTGCACCAGAGCGCTTAGCAACGGGCACAACGAAACGGGTGTGCGGGTTAGTGACCATTCCCGCCTAGTGCTGGCAATGCACGGGCACTGCCAAAAGGCAAAGGAAGGCACTTAGCATGCGGCTTGTGCGCAAAGCTTTCAGACTGCCAGAGGACCGCAGCTGTGGTAAGCCCGCTTGCTCATTTGACGTTAGATGTCGCCTGCAAGAACTTCACCCGCATCTGGTTTATGCTGCTACCTGTTGTTTGGGGACAACAAGAGCACATGTAGCAAATGCTTTTTCCTCTTTCATTTTGCCAGACCACGCTCTTCAGTGGCTCTTTAGTTCTTTACAAACTCCTATGTGCGTGCTGCTGCTTCCATCTGACAAGGAGCACAGCCTTCTGACAGCAGCTTTCAACTTGCCTAAGAAACAGCTTGGCCATTTAGATGTGATGCAAATCTGTGTGTGTTGTAAGGTGCAGGTGCAAGCTCCTGACAAAGGTGTTCTCTTGGTTCAGTTTTTATATGCCAAATACATTGGAAATGATTTCCTCTGGCATTTGCACCAAGAGTCGCAGATTACTTAACTGAGGAGCTCTGAGAATGGAACGGCAAGAGGTGTTCTGCTTACGTCATAAACAGTGCACCAGAGCGCTTAGCAACGGGCACAACGAAACGGGTGTGCGGGTTAGTGACCATTCCCGCCTAGTGCTGGCAATGCACGGGTACTGCCAAAAGGCAAAGGAAGGCCCTTAGCATGCGGCTTGTGCGCAAAGCTTTCAGACTGCCAGAGGACCGCAGCTGTGGTATGCCCGCTTGCTCATTTGACGTTAGATGTCGCCTGCAAGAACTTCACCCGCATCTGGTTTATGCTGCTACCTGTTGTTTGGGGATAACAAGAGCACATGTAGCAAATGCTTTTTCTTGTTTCATTTTGCTAGACCACGCTCTTCTGTGGCTCTTTAGTTCTTTACAAACTCCTATGTGCGTGCTGCTGCTTCCATCTGACAAGGAGCACAGCCTTCTGACAGCAGCTTTCAACTTGCCTAAGAAACAGCTTGGACATTTAGATGTGATGCAAATCTGTGTGTGTGTAAGGTGCAGGTGCAAGCTCCTGACAAAGGTGTTTTCTAGGTCCAGTTTCAATCTGCCACACGCATTGGAAATGTCTTCCTCTATCATTCGCTCCAAGAGTGGAAGGTTGCTTAACTGAGGAGCTCTGAGAATGGAACGGCAAGAGGTGTTCCGCTTACGTCATAAACAGTGCACCAGAGCGCTTAGCAACGGGCACAACGAAACGGGTTTGCGGGTTAGTGACCATTCCCGCCTAGTGCTGGCAATGCACGGGCACTGCCAAAAGGCAAAGGAAGGCACTTAGCATCCGGCTTGTGCGCAAAGCTTTCAGACTGCCAGAGGACCGCAGCTGTGGTAAGCCCGCTTGCTCATTTGACGTTAGATGTCGCCTGCAAGAACTTCACCCGCATCTGGTTTATGCTGCTACCTGTTGTTTGGGGACAACAAGAGCACATGTAGCAAATGCTTTTTCCTGTTTCATTTTGCTAGACCACGCTCTTCAGTGGCTCTTTAGTTCTTTACAAACTCCTATGTGCGTGCTGCTGCTTCCATCTGACAAGGAGCACAGCCTTCTGACAGCAGCTTTCCACTTGCCTAAGAAACAGCTTGGCCATTTAGATGTGATGCAAATCTGTGTGTGTTGTAAGGTGCAGGTGCAAGCTCCTGACAAAGGTGTTCTCTTGGTTCAGTTTTTATATGCCAAATACATTGGAAATGATTTCCTCTGGCATTTGCACCAAGAGTCGCAGATTACTTAACTGAGGAGCTCTGAGAATGGAACGGCAAGGGGTGTTCCGCTTACGTCATAAACAGTGCTCCAGAGCGCTTAGCAATGGGCACAACGAAACGGGTGTGCGGGTTAGTGACCATTCCCGCCTAGTGCTGGCAATGCACGGGCACTGCCAAAAGGCAAAGGAAGGCACTTAGCATGCGGCTTGTGCGCAAAGCTTTCAGACTGCCAGAGGACCGCAGCTGTGGTAAGCCCGCTTGCTCATTTGACGTTAGATGTCGCCTGCAAGAACTTCACCCGCATCTGGTTTATGCTGCTACCTGTTGTTTGGGGACAACAAGAGCACATGTAGCAAATGCTTTTTCCTCTTTCATTTTGCTAGACCACGCTCTTCAGTGGCTCTTTAGTTCTTTACAAACTCCTATGTGCGTGCTGCTGCTTCCATCTGACAAGGAGCACAGCCTTCTGACAGCAGCTTTCAACTTGTCTAAGAAAGAGCTTGGCCATTTAGATGTGATGCAAATCTGTGTGTGTTGTAAGGTGCAGGTGCAAGCTCCTGACAAAGGTGTTCTCTAGGTTCAGTTTCAATCTGCCACACGCATTGGAAATGTCTTCCTCTATCATTCGCTCCAAGAGTCGCAGATTACTTAACTGAGGAGCTCTGAGAATGGAACGGCAAGAGGTGTTCCGCTTACGTCATAAACAGTGCACCAGAGCGCTTAGCAACGGGCACAACGAAACGGGTGTGCGGGTTAGTGACCATTCCCGCCTAGTGCTGGCAATGCACGGGCACTGCCAAAAGGCAAACGAAGGCCCTTAGCATGCGGCTTGTGCGCAAAGCTTTCAGACTGCCAGAGGACCGCAGCTGTGGTAAGCCCGCTTGCTCATTTGACGTTAGATGTCGCCTGCAAGAACTTCACCCGCATCTGGTTTATGCTGCTACCTGTTGTTTGGGGACAACAAGAGCACATGTAGCAAATGCTTTTTCCTGTTTCATTTTGCTAGACCACGCTCTTCACTGGCTCTTTAGTTCTTTACAAACTCCTATGTGCGTGCTGCTGCTTCCATCTGACAAGGAGCACAGCCTTCTGACAGCAGCTTTCAACTTGCCTAAGAAACAGCTTGGCCATTTAGATGTGATGCAAATCTGTGTGTGTTGTAAGGTGCAGGTGCAAGCTCCTGACAAAGGTGTTCTCTTGGTTCAGTTTTTATATGCCAAATACATTGGAAATGATTTCCTCTGGCATTTGCACCAAGAGTCGCAGATTACTTAACTGAGGAGCTCTGAGAATGGAACGGCAAGGGGTGTTCCGCTTACGTCATAAACAGTGCTCCAGAGCGCTTAGCAATGGGCACAACCAAACGTGTCTGTGGGATAGTGACCATTCCCGCCTAGTGCTGGCAATGCACGAGCACTGCCAAAAGGCAAAGGAAGGCCCTTAGCATGCGGCTTGTGCGCAAAGCTTTCAGACTGCCAGAGGACCGCAGCTGTGGTAAGCCCGCTTGCTCATTTGACGTTAGATGTCGCCTGCAAGAACTTCACCCGCATCTGGTTTATGCTGCTACCAGTTGTTTGGGGACAACAAGAGCACATGTAGCAAATGCTTTTTCTTGTTTCATTTTGCTAGACGACGCTCTTCACTGGCTCTTTAGTTCTTTACAACCTCCTATGTGCGTGCTGCTGCTTCCATCTGACAAGGAGCACAGCCTTCTGACAGCAGCTTTCAACTTGCCTAAGAAACAGCTTGGACATTTAGATGTGATGCAAATCTGTGTGTGTGTAAGGTGCAGGTGCAAGCTCCTGACAAAG
Organism: Poecile atricapillus; assembly: GCF_030490865.1. Taxonomy (NCBI): domain Eukaryota; kingdom Metazoa; phylum Chordata; class Aves; order Passeriformes; family Paridae; genus Poecile; species Poecile atricapillus. Next base: position 129,483 of record NW_026709235.1, on the reverse strand, counting down.
GTGCTTTCTAGGTCCAGTTTCAATCTGCCACACGCATTGGAAATGTCTTCCTCTATCATTCGCTCCAAGAGTGGAAGGTTACTTAACTGAGGAGCTCTGAGAATGGAACGGCAAGAGATGTTCCGCTTACGTCATAAACAGTGCACCAGAGCGCTTAGCAACGGGCACAACGAAACGGGTGTGCGGGTTAGTGACCATTCCCGCCTAGTGCTGGCAATGCACGGGCACTGCCAAAAGGCAAAGGAAGGCACTTAGCATGCGGCTTGTGCGCAAAGCTTTCAGACTGCCAGAGGACCGCAGCTGTGGTAAGCCCGCTTGCTCATTTGACGTTAGATGTCGCCTGCAAGAACTTCACCCGCATCTGGTTTATGCTGCTACCTGTTGTTTGGGGACAACAAGAGCACATGTAGCAAATGCTTTTTCCTGTTTCATTTTGCTAGACCACGCTCTTCAGTGGCTCTTTAGTTCTTTACAAACTCCTATGTGCGTGCTGCTGCTTCCATCTGACAAGGAGCACAGCCTTCTGACAGCAGCTTTCAACTTGTCTAAGAAAGAGCTTGGCCATTTAGATGTGATGCAAATCTGTGTGTGTTGTAAGGTGCAGGTGCAAGCTCCTGACAAAGGTGTTCTCTAGGTTCAGTTTCAATCTGCCACACGCATTGGAAATGTCTTCCTCTATCATTCGCTCCAAGAGTCGCAGATTACTTAACTGAGGAGCTCTGAGAATGGAACGGCAAGAGGTGTTCCGCTTACGTCATAAACAGTGCACCAGAGCGCTTAGCAACGGGCACAACGAAACGGGTGTGCGGGTTAGTGACCATTCCCGCCTAGTGCTGGCAATGCACGGGCACTGCCAAAAGGCAAAGGAAGGCCCTTAGCATGCGGCTTGTGCGCAAAGCTTTCAGACTGCCAGAGGACCGCAGCTGTGGTAAGCCCGCTTGCTCATTTGACGTTAGATGTCGCCTGCAAGAACTTCACCCGCATCTGGTTTATGCTGCTACCTGTTGTTTGGGGACAACAAGAGCACATGTAGCAAATGCTTTTTCCTGTTTCATTTTGCTAGACCACGCTCTTCACTGGCTCTTTAGTTCTTTACAAACTCCTATGTGCGTGCTGCTGCTTCCATCTGACAAGGAGCACAGCCTTCTGACAGCAGCTTTCCACTTGCCTAAGAAACAGCTTGGCCATTTAGATGTGATGCAAATCTGTGTGTGTTGTAAGGTGCAGGTGCAAGCTCCTGACAAAGGTGTTCTCTTGGTTCAGTTTTTATATGCCAAATACATTGGAAATGATTTCCTCTGGCATTTGCACCAAGAGTCGCAGATTACTTAACTGAGGAGCTCTGAGAATGGAACGGCAAGGGGTGTTCCACTTTCGTCATAAACAGTGCTCCAGAGCGCTTAGCAATGGGCACAACGAAACGTGTCTGTGGGATAGTGACCATTTTCGCCTAGTGCTGGCAATGCACGAGCACTGCCAAAAGGCAAAGGAAGGCCCTTAGCATGCGGCTTGTGCTCAAAGCTTTCAGACTGCCAGAGGACCGCAGCTGTGGTAAGCCCGCTTGCTCATTTGACGTTAGATGTCGCCTGCAAGAACTTCACCCGCATCTGGTTTATGCTGCTACCTGTTGTTTGGGGACAACAAGAGCACATGTAGCAAATGCTTTTTCCTCTTTCATTTTGCTAGACCACGCTCTTCAGTGGCTCTTTAGTTCTTTACAAACTCCTATGTGCGTGCTGCTGCTTCCATCTGACAAGGAGCACAGCCTTCTGACAGCAGCTTTCAACTTGCCTAAGAAACAGCTAGGACATTTAGATGTGATGCAAATCTGTGTGTGTGTAAGGTGCAGGTGCAAGCTCCTGACAAAGGTGCTTTCTAGGTCCAGTTTCAATCTGCCACACGCATTGGAAATGTCTTCCTCTATCATTCGCTCCAAGAGTGGAAGGTTGCTTAACTGAGGAGCTCTGAGAATGGAACGGCAAGAGGTGTTCCGCTTACGTCATAAACAGTGCACCAGAGCGCTTAGCAACGGGCACAACGAAACGGGTGTGCGGGTTAGTGACCATTCCCGCCTAGTGCTGGCAATGCACGGGCACTGCCAAAAGGCAAAGGAAGGCACTTAGCATGCGGCTTGTGCGCAAAGCTTTCAGACTGCCAGAGGACCGCAGCTGTGGTAAGCCCGCTTGCTCATTTGACGTTAGATGTCGCCTGCAAGAACTTCACCCGCATCTGGTTTATGCTGCTACCTGTTGTTTGGGGACAACAAGAGCACATGTAGCAAATGCTTTTTCCTGTTTCATTTTGCTAGACCACGCTCTTCACTGGCTCTTTAGTTCTTTACAAACTCCTATGTGCGTGCTGCTGCTTCCATCTGACAAGGAGCACAGCCTTCTGACAGCAGCTTTCAACTTGCCTAAGAAACAGCTTGGCCATTTAGATGTGATGCAAATCTGTGTGTGTTGTAAGGTGCAGGTGCAAGCTCCTGACAAAGGTGTTCTCTAGGTTCAGTTTCAATCTGCCAGACGCATTGGAAATGTCTTCCTCTATCATTCGCTCCAAGAGTCGAAGATTGCTTAACCCAGGAGCTCTGAGAATGGAACGGCAAGAGGTGCTCCGCTTACGTCATAAACAGTGCTCCAGAGCGCTTAGCAATGGGCACAACGAAACGTGTCTGTGGGATAGTGACCATTCCCGCCTAGTGCTGGCAATGCACGGGCACTGCCAAAAGGCAAAGGAAGGCACTTAGCATGCGGCTTGTGCGCAAAGCTTTCAGACTGCCAGAGGACCGCAGCTGTGGTAAGCCCGCTTGCTCATTTGACGTTAGATGTCGCCTGCAAGAACTTCACCCGCATCTGGTTTATGCTGCTACCAGTTGTTTGGGGACAACAAGAGCACATGTAGCAAATGCTTTTTCTTGTTTCATTTTGCTAGACGACGCTCTTCACTGGCTCTTTAGTTCTTTACAAACTCCTATGTGCGTGCTGCTGCTTCCATCTGACAAGGAGCACAGCCTTCTGACAGCAGCTTTCAACTTGCCTAAGAAACAGCTTGGACATTTAGATGTGATGCAAATCTGTGTGTGTGTAAGGTGCAGGTGCAAGCTCCTGACAAAGGTGCTTTCTAGGTCCAGTTTCAATCTGCCACACGCATTGGAAATGTCTTCCTCTATCATTCGCTCCAAGAGTGGAAGGTTACTTAACTGAGGAGCTCTGAGAATGGAACGGCAAGAGATGTTCCGCTTACGTCATAAACAGTGCACCAGAGCGCTTAGCAACGGGCACAACGAAACGGGTGTGCGGGTTAGTGACCATTCCCGCCTAGTGCTGGCAATGCACGGGCACTGCCAAAAGGCAAAGGAAGGCACTTAGCATGCGGCTTGTGCGCAAAGCTTTCAGACTGCCAGAGGACCGCAGCTGTGGTATGCCCGCTTGCTCATTTGACGTTAGATGTCGCCTGCAAGAACTTCACCCGCATCTGGTTTATGCTGCTACCTGTTGTTTGGGGACAACAAGAGCACATGTAGCAAATGCTTTTTCTTGTTTCATTTTGCTAGACCACGCTCTTCAGTGGCTCTTTAGTTCTTTACAAACTCCTATGTGCGTGCTGCTGCTTCCATCTGACAAGGAGCACAGCCTTCTGACAGCAGCTTTCAACTTGCCTAAGAAACAGCTAGGACATTTAGATGTGATGCAAATCTGTGTGTGTGTAAGGTGCAGGTGCAAGCTCCTGACAAAGGTGCTTTCTAGGTCCAGTTTCAATCTGCCACACGCATTTGAAATGTCTTCCTCTATCATTCGCTCCAAGAGTGGAAGGTTGCTTAACTGAGGAGCTCTGAGAATGGAACGGCAAGAGGTGTTCCGCTTACGTCATAAACAGTGCACCAGAGCGCTTAGCAACGGGCACAACGAAACGGGTGTGCGGGTTAGTGACCATTCCCGCCTAGTGCTGGCAATGCACGGGCACTGCCAAAAGGCAAAGGAAGGCACTTAGCATGCGGCTTGTGCGCAAAGCTTTCAGACTGCCAGAGGACCGCAGCTGTGGTAAGCCCGCTTGCTCATTTGACGTTAGATGTCGCCTGCAAGAACTTCACCCGCATCTGGTTTATGCTGCTACCTGTTGTTTGGGGACAACAAGAGCACATGTAGCAAATGCTTTTTCCTCTTTCATTTTGCCAGACCACGCTCTTCAGTGGCTCTTTAGTTCTTTACAAACTCCTATGTGCGTGCTGCTGCTTCCATCTGACAAGGAGCACAGCCTTCTGACAGCAGCTTTCAACTTGCCTAAGAAACAGCTTGGCCATTTAGATGTGATGCAAATCTGTGTGTGTTGTAAGGTGCAGGTGCAAGCTCCTGACAAAGGTGTTCTCTTGGTTCAGTTTTTATATGCCAAATACATTGGAAATGATTTCCTCTGGCATTTGCACCAAGAGTCGCAGATTACTTAACTGAGGAGCTCTGAGAATGGAACGGCAAGAGGTGTTCCGCTTACGTCATAAACAGTGCACCAGAGCGCTTAGCAACGGGCACAACGAAACGGGTGTGCGGGTTAGTGACCATTCCCGCCTAGTGCTGGCAATGCACGGGTACTGCCAAAAGGCAAAGGAAGGCCCTTAGCATGCGGCTTGTGCGCAAAGCTTTCAGACTGCCAGAGGACCGCAGCTGTGGTATGCCCGCTTGCTCATTTGACGTTAGATGTCGCCTGCAAGAACTTCACCCGCATCTGGTTTATGCTGCTACCTGTTGTTTGGGGATAACAAGAGCACATGTAGCAAATGCTTTTTCTTGTTTCATTTTGCTAGACCACGCTCTTCTGTGGCTCTTTAGTTCTTTACAAACTCCTATGTGCGTGCTGCTGCTTCCATCTGACAAGGAGCACAGCCTTCTGACAGCAGCTTTCAACTTGCCTAAGAAACAGCTTGGACATTTAGATGTGATGCAAATCTGTGTGTGTGTAAGGTGCAGGTGCAAGCTCCTGACAAAGGTGTTTTCTAGGTCCAGTTTCAATCTGCCACACGCATTGGAAATGTCTTCCTCTATCATTCGCTCCAAGAGTGGAAGGTTGCTTAACTGAGGAGCTCTGAGAATGGAACGGCAAGAGGTGTTCCGCTTACGTCATAAACAGTGCACCAGAGCGCTTAGCAACGGGCACAACGAAACGGGTTTGCGGGTTAGTGACCATTCCCGCCTAGTGCTGGCAATGCACGGGCACTGCCAAAAGGCAAAGGAAGGCACTTAGCATCCGGCTTGTGCGCAAAGCTTTCAGACTGCCAGAGGACCGCAGCTGTGGTAAGCCCGCTTGCTCATTTGACGTTAGATGTCGCCTGCAAGAACTTCACCCGCATCTGGTTTATGCTGCTACCTGTTGTTTGGGGACAACAAGAGCACATGTAGCAAATGCTTTTTCCTCTTTCATTTTGCTCGACCACGCTCTTCAGTGGCTCTTTAGTTCTTTACAAACTCCTATGTGCGTGCTGCTGCTTCCATCTGACAAGGAGCACAGCCTTCTGACAGCAGCTTTCCACTTGCCTAAGAAACAGCTTGGCCATTTAGATGTGATGCAAATCTGTGTGTGTTGTAAGGTGCAGGTGCAAGCTCCTGACAAAGGTGTTCTCTTGGTTCAGTTTTTATATGCCAAATACATTGGAAATGATTTCCTCTGGCATTTGCACCAAGAGTCGCAGATTACTTAACTGAGGAGCTCTGAGAATGGAACGGCAAGGGGTGTTCCACTTTCGTCATAAACAGTGCTCCAGAGCGCTTAGCAATGGGCACAACCAAACGTGTCTGTGGGATAGTGACCATTTTCGCCTAGTGCTGGCAATGCACGAGCACTGCCAAAAGGCAAAGGAAGGCCCTTAGCATGCGGCTTGTGCTCAAAGCTTTCAGACTGCCAGAGGACCGCAGCTGTGGTAAGCCCGCTTGCTCATTTGACGTTAGATGTCGCCTGCAAGAAGTTCACCCGCATCTGGTTTATGCTGCTACCTGTTGTTTGGGGACAACAAGAGCACATGTAGCAAATGCTTTTTCCTGTTTCATTTTGCTAGACCACGCTCTTCAGTGGCTCTTTAGTTCTTTACAAACTCCTATGTGCGTGCTGCTGCTTCCATCTGACAAGGAGCACAGCCTTCTGACAGCAGCTTTCAACTTGCCTAAGAAACAGCTAGGACATTTAGATGTGATGCAAATCTGTGTGTGTGTAAGGTGCAGGTGCAAGCTCCTGACAAAGGTGCTTTCTAGGTCCAGTTTCAATCTGCCACACGCATTGGAAATGTCTTCCTCTATCATTCGCTCCAAGAGTGGAAGGTTGCTTAACTGAGGAGCTCTGAGAATGGAACGGCAAGAGGTGTTCCGCTTACGTCATAAACAGTGCACCAGAGCGCTTAGCAACGGGCACAACGAAACGGGTGTGCGGGTTAGTGACCATTCCCGCCTAGTGCTGGCAATGCACGGGCACTGCCAAAAGGCAAAGGAAGGCACTTAGCATGCGGCTTGTGCGCAAAGCTTTCAGACTGCCAGAGGACCGCAGCTGTGGTAAGCCCGCTTGCTCATTTGACGTTAGATGTCGCCTGCAAGAACTTCACCCGCATCTGGTTTATGCTGCTACCTGTTGTTTGGGGACAACAAGAGCACATGTAGCAAATGCTTTTTCCTGTTTCATTTTGCTAGACCACGCTCTTCACTGGCTCTTTAGTTCTTTACAAACTCCTATGTGCGTGCTGCTGCTTCCATCTGACAAGGAGCACAGCCTTCTGACAGCAGCTTTCAACTTGCCTAAGAAACAGCTTGGCCATTTAGATGTGATGCAAATCTGTGTGTGTTGTAAGGTGCAGGTGCAAGCTCCTGACAAAGGTGTTCTCTAGGTTCAGTTTCAATCTGCCAGACGCATTGGAAATGTCTTCCTCTATCATTCGCTCCAAGAGTGGAAGGTTGCTTAACTGAGGAGCTCTGAGAATGGAACGGCAAGAGATGTTCCGCTTACGTCATAAACAGTGCACCAGAGCGCTTAGCAACGGGCACAACGAAACGGGTGTGCGGGTTAGTGACCATTCCCGCCTAGTGCTGGCAATGCACGGGCACTGCCAAAAGGCAAAGGAAGGCCCTTAGCATGCGGCTTGTGCGCAAAGCTTTCAGACTGCCAGAGGACCGCAGCTGTGGTAAGCCCGCTTGCTCATTTGACGTTAGATGTCGCCTGCAAGAACTTCACCCGCATCTGGTTTATGCTGCTACCTGTTGTTTGGGGACAACAAGAGCACATGTAGCAAATGCTTTTTCCTGTTTCATTTTGCTAGACCACGCTCTTCACTGGCTCTTTAGTTCTTTACAAACTCCTATGTGCGTGCTGCTGCTTCCATCTGACAAGGAGCACAGCCTTCTGACAGCAGCTTTCAACTTGTCTAAGAAAGAGCTTGGTCATTTAGATGTGATGCAAATCTGTGTGTGTTGTAAGGTGCAGGTGCAAGCTCCTGACAAAGGTGTTCTCTAGGTTCAGTTTCAATCTGCCACACGCATTGGAAATGTCTTCCTCTACCATTCGCTCCAAGAGTCGCAGATTACTTAACTGAGGAGCTCTGAGAATGGAACGGCAAGAGGTGTTCTGCTTACGTCATAAACAGTGCACCAGAGCGCTTAGCAACGGGCACAACGAAACGGGTGTGCGGGTTAGTGACCATTCCCGCCTAGTGCTGGCAATGCACGGGTACTGCCAAAAGGCAAAGGAAGGCCCTTAGCATGCGGCTTGTGCGCAAAGCTTTCAGACTGCCAGAGGACCGCAGCTGTGGTATGCCGCTTGCTCATTTGACGTTAGATGTCGCCTGCAAGAACTTCACCCGCATCTGGTTTATGCTGCTACCTGTTGTTTGGGGATAACAAGAGCACATGTAGCAAATGCTTTTTCTTGTTTCATTTTGCTAGACCACGCTCTTCTGTGGCTCTTTAGTTCTTTACAAACTCCTATGTGCGTGCTGCTGCTTCCATCTGACAAGGAGCACAGCCTTCTGACAGCAGCTTTCAACTTGCCTAAGAAACAGCTTGGACATTTAGATGTGATGCAAATCTGTGTGTGTGTAAGGTGCAGGTGCAAGCTCCTGACAAAGGTGTTTTCTAGGTCCAGTTTCAATCTGCCACACGCATTGGAAATGTCTTCCTCTATCATTCGCTCCAAGAGTGGAAGGTTGCTTAACTGAGGAGCTCTGAGAATGGAACGGCAAGAGGTGTTCCGCTTACGTCATAAACAGTGCACCAGAGCGCTTAGCAACGGGCACAACGAAACGGGTTTGCGGGTTAGTGACCATTCCCGCCTAGTGCTGGCAATGCACGGGCACTGCCAAAAGGCAAAGGAAGGCACTTAGCATCCGGCTTGTGCGCAAAGCTTTCAGACTGCCAGAGGACCGCAGCTGTGGTAAGCCCGCTTGCTCATTTGACGTTAGATGTCGCCTGCAAGAACTTCACCCGCATCTGGTTTATGCTGCTACCTGTTGTTTGGGGACAACAAGAGCACATGTAGCAAATGCTTTTTCCTGTTTCATTTTGCTAGACCACGCTCTTCAGTGGCTCTTTAGTTCTTTACAAACTCCTATGTGCGTGCTGCTGCTTCCATCTGACAAGGAGCACAGCCTTCTGACAGCAGCTTTCAACTTGCCTAAGAAACAGCTTGGCCATTTAGATGTGATGCAAATCTGTGTGTGTTGTAAGGTGCAGGTGCAAGCTCCTGACAAAGGTGTTCTCTTGGTTCAGTTTTTATATGCCAAATACATTGGAAATGATTTCCTCTGGCATTTGCACCAAGAGTCGCAGATTACTTAACTGAGGAGCTCTGAGAATGGAACGGCAAGGGGTGTTCCGCTTACGTCATAAACAGTGCTCCAGAGCGCTTAGCAATGGGCACAACGAAACGTGTCTGTGGGATAGTGACCATTCCCGCCTAGTGCTGGCAATGCACGAGCACTGCCAAAAGGCAAAGGAAGGCCCTTAGCATGCGGCTTGTGCTCAAAGCTTTCAGACTGCCAGAGGACCGCAGCTGTGGTAAGCCCGCTTGCTCATTTGACGTTAGATGTCGCCTGCAAGAACTTCACCCGCATCTGGTTTATGCTGCTACCTGTTGTTTGGGGACAACAAGAGCACATGTAGCAAATGCTTTTTCCTCTTTCATTTTGCTAGACCACGCTCTTCAGTGGCTCTTTAGTTCTTTACAAACTCCTATGTGCGTGCTGCTGCTTCCATCTGACAAGGAGCACAGCCTTCTGACAGCAGCTTTCAACTTGCCTAAGAAACAGCTTGGCCATTTAGATGTGATGCAAATCTGTGTGTGTGTAAGGTGCAGGTGCAAGCTCCTGACAAAGGTGCTTTCTAGGTCCAGTTTCAATCTGCCACACGCATTGGAAATGTCTTCCTCTATCATTCGCTCCAAGAGTGGAGGGTTGCTTAACTGAGGAGCTCTGAGAATGGAACGGCAAGAGGTGTTCCGCTTACGTCATAAACAGTGCACCAGAGCGCTTAGCAACGGGCACAACGAAACGGGTGTGCGGGTTAGTGACCATTCCCGCCTAGTGCTGGCAATGCACGGGCACTGCCAAAAGGCAAAGGAAGGCACTTAGCATGCGGCTTGTGCGCAAAGCTTTCAGACTGCCAGAGGACCGCAGCTGTGGTAAGCCCGCTTGCTCATTTGACGTTAGATGTCGCCTGCAAGAACTTCACCCGCATCTGGTTTATGCTGCTACCTGTTGTTTGGGGACAACAAGAGCACATGTAGCAAATGCTTTTTCCTGTTTCATTTTGCTAGACCACGTTCTTCACTGGCTCTTTAGTTCTTTACAAACTCCTATGTGCGTGCTGCTGCTTCCATCTGACAAGGAGCACAGCCTTCTGACAGCAGCTTTCAACTTGCCTAAGAAACAGCTTGGCCATTTAGATGTGATGCAAATCTGTGTGTGTTGTAAGGTGCAGGTGCAAGCTCCTGACAAAGGTGTTCTCTTGGTTCAGTTTTTATATGCCAAATACATTGGAAATTATTTCCTCTGGCATTTGCACCAAGAGTCGCAGATTACTTAACTGAGGAGCTCTGAGAATGGAACGGCAAGAGGTGTTCCGCTTACGTCATAAACAGTGCACCAGAGCGCTTAGCAACGGGCACAACGAAACGGGTTTGCGGGTTAGTGACCATTCCCGCCTAGTGCTGGCAATGCACGGGCACTGCCAAAAGGCAAAGGAAGGCACTTAGCATGCGGCTTGTGCGCAAAGCTTTCAGACTGCCAGAGGACCGCAGCTGTGGTATGCCCGCTTGCTCATTTGACGTTAGATGTCGCCTGCAAGAACTTCACCCGCATCTGGTTTATGCTGCTACCTGTTGTTTGGGGACAACAAGAGCACATGTAGCAAATGCTTTTTCTTGTTTCATTTTGCTAGACCACGCTCTTCACTGGCTCTTTAGTTCTTTACAAACTCCTATGTGCGTGCTGCTGCTTCCATCTGACAAGGAGCACAGCCTTCTGACAGCAGCTTTCAACTTGCCTAAGAAACAGCTAGGACATTTAGATGTGATGCAAATCTGTGTGTGTGTAAGGTGCAGGTGCAAGCTCCTGACAAAGGTGCTTTCTAGGTCCAGTTTCAATCTGCCACACGCATTTGAAATGTCTTCCTCTATCATTCGCTCCAAGAGTCGAAGATTGCTTAACTGAGGAGCTCTGAGAATGGAACGGCAAGAGGTGCTCCGCTTACGTCATAAACAGTGCTCCAGAGCGCTTAGCAATGGGCCCAACGAAACGTGTCTGTGGGATAGTGACCATTCCCGCCTAGTGCTGGCAATGCACGAGCACTGCCAAAAAGCAAAGGAAGGCCCTTAGCATGCGGCTTGTGCTCAAAGCTTTCAGACTGCCAGAGGACCGCAGCTGTGGTAAGCCCGCTTGCTCATTTGACGTTAGATGTCGCCTGCAAGAACTTCACCCGCATCTGGTTTATGCTGCTACCTGTTGTTTGGGGACAACAAGAGCACATGTAGAAAATGCTTTTTCCTGTTTCATTTTGCTAGACCACGCTCTTCAGTGGCTCTTTAGTTCTTTACAAACTCCTATGTGCGTGCTGCTGCTTCCATCTGACAAGGAGCACAGCCTTCTGACAGCAGCTTTCAACTTGCCTAAGAAACAGCTTGGACATTTAGATGTGATGCAAATCTGTGTGTGTTGTAAGGTGCAGGTGCAAGCTCCTGACAAAGGTGTTCTCTAGGTTCAGTTTTTATATGCCAAATACATTGGAAATGATTTCCTCTGGCATTTGCACCAAGAGTCGCAGATTACTTAACTGAGGAGCTCTGAGAATGGAACGGCAAGGGGTGTTCCGCTTACGTCATAAACAGTGCTCCAGAGCGCTTAGCAATGGGCACAACCAAACGTGTCTGTGGGATAGTGACCATTCCCGCCTAGTGCTGGCAATGCACGAGCACTGCCAAAAGGCAAAGGAAGGCCCTTAGCATGCGGCTTGTGCGCAAAGCTTTCAGACTGCCAGAGGACCGCAGCTGTGGTAAGCCCGCTTGCTCATTTGACGTTAGATGTCGCCTGCAAGAACTTCACCCGCATCTGGTTTATGCTGCTACCTGTTGTTTGGGGACAACAAGAGCACATGTAGCAAATGCTTTTTCCTGTTTCATTTTGCTAGACCACGCTCTTCACTGGCTCTTTAGTTCTTTACAAACTCCTATGTGCGTGCTGCTGCTTCCATCTGACAAGGAGCACAGCCTTCTGACAGCAGCTTTCAACTTGTCTAAGAAAGAGCTTGGTCATTTAGATGTGATGCAAATCTGTGTGTGTTGTAAGGTGCAGGTGCAAGCTCCTGACAAAGGTGTTCTCTAGGTTCAGTTTTTATATGCCAAATACATTGGAAATGATTTCCTCTGGCATTTGCACCAAGAGTAGCAGATTACTTAACTGAGGAGCTCTGAGAATGGAACGGCAAGGGGTGTTCCGCTTACGTCATAAACAGTGCTCCAGAGCGCTTAGCAATGGGCACAACGAAACGTGTCTGTGGGATAGTGACCATTCCCGCCTAGTGCTGGCAATGCACGAGCACTGCCAAAAGGCAAAGGAAGGCCCTTAGCATGCGGCTTGTGCTCAAAGCTTTCAGACTGCCAGAGGACCGCAGCTGTGGTAAGCCCGCTTGCTCATTTGACGTTAGATGTCGCCTGCAAGAACTTCACCCGCATCTGGTTTATGCTGCTACCTGTTGTTTGGGGACAACAAGAGCACATGTAGCAAATGCTTTTTCCTGTTTCATTTTGCTAGACCACGCTCTTCAGTGGCTCTTTAGTTCTTTACAAACTCCTATGTGCGTGCTGCTGCTTCCATCTGACAAGGAGCACAGCCTTCTGACAGCAGCTTTCAACTTGCCTAAGAAACAGCTAGGACATTTAGATGTGATGCAAATCTGTGTGTGTGTAAGGTGCAGGTGCAAGCTCCTGACAAAGGTGCTTTCTAGGTCCAGTTTCAATCTGCCACACGCATTGGAAATGTCTTCCTCTATCATTCGCTCCAAGAGTGGAAGGTTGCTTAACTGAGGAGCTCTGAGAATGGAACGGCAAGAGGTGTTCCGCTTACGTCATAAACAGTGCACCAGAGCGCTTAGCAACGGGCACAACGAAACGGGTTTGCGTGTTAGTGACCATTCCCGCCTAGTGCTGGCAATGCACGGGCACTGCCAAAAGGCAAAGGAAGGCACTTAGCATGCGGCTTGTGCGCAAAGCTTTCAGACTGCCAGAGGACCGCAGCTGTGGTAAGCCCGCTTGCTCATTTGACGTTAGATGTCGCCTGCAAGAACTTCACCCGCATCTGGTTTATGCTGCTACCTGTTGTTAGGCGACAACAAGAGCACATGTAGCAAATGCTTTTTCCTGTTTCATTTTGCTAGACCACGCTCTTCTGTGGCTCTTTAGTGCTTGCCAAACTGCTGTGTGCGTGCTGCCGCTTCCATCTGACAAGGAGCACAGCCTTCTGACAGCAGCTTTCAACTTGTCTAAGAAAGAGCTTGGTCATTTAGATGTGATGCAAATCTGTGTGTGTTGTAAGGTGCAGGTGCAAGCTCCTGACAAAGGTGTTCTCTAGGTTCAGTTTTTATATGCCAAATACATTGGAAATGATTTCCTCTGGCATTTGCACCAAGAGTCGCAGATTACTTAACTGAGGAGCTCTGAGAATGGAACGGCAAGGGGTGTTCCGCTTACGTCATAAACAGTGCTCCAGAGCGCTTAGCAATGGGCACAACGAAACGTGTCTGTGGGATAGTGACCATTCCCGCCTAGTGCTGGCAATGCACGAGCACTGCCAAAAGGCAAAGGAAGGCACTTAGCATGCGGCTTGTGCTCAAAGCTTTCAGACTGCCAGAGGACCGCAGCTGTGGTAAGCCCGCTTGCTCATTTGACGTTAGCTGTCGCCTGCAAGAACTTCACCCGCATCTGGTTTATGCTGCTACCTGTTGTTTGGGGACAACAAGAGCACATGTAGCAAATGCTTTTTCCTGTTTCATTTTGCTAGACCACGCTCTTCAGTGGCTCTTTAGTTCTTTACAAACTCCTATGTGCGTGCTGCTGCTTCCATCTGACAAGGAGCACAGCCTTCTGACAGCAGCTTTCAACTTGTCTAAGAAAGAGCTTGGCCATTTAGATGTGATGCAAATCTGTGTGTGTTGTAAGGTGCAGGTGCAAGCTCCTGACAAAGGTGTTCTCTAGGTTCAGTTTCAATCTGCCAGACGCATTTGAAATGTCTTCCTCTATCATTCGCTCCAAGAGTCGAAGATTGCTTAACCCAGGAGCTCTGAGAATGGAACGGCAAGAGGTGCTCCGCTTACGTCATAAACAGTGCTCCAGAGCGCTTAGCAACGGGCACAACGAAACGGGTGTGCGGGTTAGTGACCATTCCCGCCTAGTGCTGGCAATGCACGAGCACTGCCAAAAAACAAAGGAAGGCCCTTAGCATGCTGCATGTGCTCAAAGCTTTCAGACTGCCAGAGGACCGCAGCTGTGGTAAGCCCGCTTGCTCATTTGACGTTAGATGTCGCCTGCAAGAACTTCACCCGCATCTGGTTTATGCTGCTACCTGTTGTTAGGCGACAACAGGAGCACATGTAGCAAATGCTTTTTCCTGACCCGTTTTGCTAGACCACGCTCTTCTGTGGCTCTTTAGTGCTTGCCAAGCTGCTGTGTGCGTGCTGCCGCTTCCATCTGACAAGGAGCACAGCCTTCTGACAGCAGCTTTCAACTTGTCTAAGAAAGACCTTGGCCATTTAGATGTGATGCAAATCTGTGTGTGTGTAAGGTGCAGGTGCAAGCTCCTGACAAAGGTGTTCTCCAGGTTCAGTTTCAATCTGCCAGACGCATTGGAAATGTCTTCCTCTATCATTCGCTCTAAGAGTCGAAGATTGCTTAGCCAGGAGCTCTGAGAATGGAACGGCAAGAGGTGCTCCGCTTACGTCATAAACAGTGCTCCAGAGCGCTTAGCAATGGGCCCAACGAAACGTGTCTGTGGGATAGTGACCATTCCCGCCTAGTGCTGGCAATGCACGAGCACTGCCAAAAAGCAAAGGAAGGCCCTTAGCATGCGGCTTGTGCTCAAAGCTTTCAGACTGCCAGAGGACCGCAGCTGTGGTAAGCCCGCTTGCTCATTTGACGTTATATGTCGCCTGCAAGAACTTCACCCGCATCTGGTTTATGCTGCTACCTGTTGTTTGGGGACAACAAGAGCACATGTAGCAAATGCTTTTTCCTGTTTCATTTTGCTAGACCACGCTCTTCACTGGCTCTTTAGTTCTTTACAAACTCCTATGTGCGTGCTGCTGCTTCCATCTGACAAGGAGCACAGCCTTCTGACAGCAGCTTTCAACTTGTCTAAGAAAGAGCTTGGTCATTTAGATGTGATGCAAATCTGTGTGTGTTGTAAGGTGCAGGTGCAAGCTCCTGACAAAGGTGTTCTCTAGGTTCAGTTTTTATATGCCAAATACATTGGAAATGATTTCCTCTGGCATTTGCACCAAGAGTAGCAGATTACTTAACTGAGGAGCTCTGAGAATGGAACGGCAAGGGGTGTTCCGCTTACGTCATAAACAGTGCTCCAGAGCGCTTAGCAATGGGCACAACGAAACGTGTCTGTGGGATAGTGACCATTCCCGCCTAGTGCTGGCAATGCACGAGCACTGCCAAAAGGCAAAGGAAGGCCCTTAGCATGCGGCTTGTGCTCAAAGCTTTCAGACTGCCAGAGGACCGCAGCTGTGGTAAGCCCGCTTGCTCATTTGACGTTAGATGTCGCCTGCAAGAACTTCACCCGCATCTGGTTTATGCTGCTACCTGTTGTTTGGGGACAACAAGAGCACATGTAGCAAATGCTTTTTCCTCTTTCATTTTGCTAGACCACGCTCTTCAGTGGCTCTTTAGTTCTTTACAAACACCTATGTGCGTGCTGCTGCTTCCATCTGACAAGGAGCACAGCCTTCTGACAGCAGCTTTCAACTTGCCTAAGAAACAGCTAGGACATTTAGATGTGATGCAAATCTGTGTGTGTGTAAGGTGCAGGTGCAAGCTCCTGACAAAGGTGCTTTCTAGGTCCAGTTTCAATCTGCCACACGCATTGGAAATGTCTTCCTCTATCATTCGCTCCAAGAGTGGAAGGTTGCTTAACTGAGGAGCTCTGAGAATGGAACGGCAAGAGGTGTTCCGCTTACGTCATAAACAGTGCACCAGAGCGCTTAGCAATGGGCACAACGAAACGGGTGTGCGGGTTAGTGACCATTCCCGCCTAGTGCTGGCAATGCACGGGCACTGCCAAAAGGCAAAGGAAGGCACTTAGCATGCGGCTTGTGCGCAAAGCTTTCAGACTGCCAGAGGACCGCAGCTGTGGTAAGCCCGCTTGCTCATTTGACGTTAGATGTCGCCTGCAAGAACTTCACCCGCATCTGGTTTATGCTGCTACCTGTTGTTTGGGGACAACAAGAGCACATGTAGCAAATGCTTTTTCCTCTTTCATTTTGCTAGACCACGCTCTTCACTGGCTCTTTAGTTCTTTACAAACTCCTATGTGAGTGCTGCTGCTTCCATCTGACAAGGAGCACAGCCTTCTGACAGCAGCTTTCAACTTGCCTAAGAAAGACCTTGGCCATTTAGATGTGATGCAAATCTGTGTGTGTTGTAAGGTGCAGGTGCAAGCTCCTGACAAAGGTGTTCTCTTGGTTCAGTTTTTATATGCCAAATACATTGGAAATGATTTCCTCTGGCATTTGCACCAAGAGTCGCAGATTACTTAACTGAGGAGCTCTGAGAATGGAACGGCAAGAGGTGTTCCGCTTACGTCATAAACAGTGCACCAGAGCGCTTAGCAACGGGCACAACGAAACGGGTGTGCGGGTTAGTGACCATTCCCGCCTAGTGCTGGCAATGCACGGGCACTGCCAAAAGGCAAAGGAAGGCACTTAGCATGCGGCTTGTGCGCAAAGCTTTCAGACTGCCAGAGGACCGCAGCTGTGGTATGCCCGCTTGCTCATTTGACGTTAGATGTCGCCTGCAAGAACTTCACCCGCATCTGGTTTATGCTGCTACCTGTTGTTTGGGGATAACAAGAGCACATGTAGCAAATGCTTTTTCTTGTTTCATTTTGCTAGACCACGCTCTTCTGTGGCTCTTTAGTTCTTTACAAACTCCTATGTGCGTGCTGCTGCTTCCATCTGACAAGGAGCACAGCCTTCTGACAGCAGCTTTCAACTTGCCTAAGAAACAGCTTGGACATTTAGATGTGATGCAAATCTGTGTGTGTTGTAAGGTGCAGGTGCAAGCTCCTGACAAAGGTGTTTTCTAGGTCCAGTTTCAATCTGCCACACGCATTGGAAATGTCTTCCTCTATCATTCGCTCCAAGAGTGGAAGGTTGCTTAACTGAGGAGCTCTGAGAATGGAACGGCAAGAGGTGTTCCGCTTACGTCATAAACAGTGCACCAGAGCGCTTAGCAACGGGCACAACGAAACGGGTTTGCGGGTTAGTGACCATTCCCGCCTAGTGCTGGCAATGCACGGGCACTGCCAAAAGGCAAAGGAAGGCACTTAGCATGCGGCTTGTGCGCAAAGCTTTCAGACTGCCAGAGGACCGCAGCTGTGGTAAGCCCGCTTGCTCATTTGACGTTAGATGTCGCCTGCAAGAACTTCACCCGCATCTGGTTTATGCTGCTACCTGTTGTTTGGGGACAACAAGAGCACATGTAGCAAATGCTTTTTCCTGTTTCATTTTGCTAGACCACGCTCTTCACTGGCTCTTTAGTTCTTTACAAACTCCTATGTGCGTGCTGCTGCTTCCATCTGACAAGGAGCACAGCCTTCTGACAGCAGCTTTCAACTTGCCTAAGAAACAGCTTGGCCATTTAGATGTGATGCAAATCTGTGTGTGTTGTAAGGTGCAGGTGCAAGCTCCTGACAAAGGTGTTCTCTAGGTTCAGTTTTTATATGCCAAATACATTGGAAATGATTTCCTCTGGCATTTGCACCAAGAGTCGCAGATTACTTAACTGAGGAGCTCTGAGAATGGAACGGCAAGGGGTGTTCCGCTTACGTCATAAACAGTGCTCCAGAGCGCTTAGCAATGGGCACAACGAAACGTGTCTGTGGGATAGTGACCATTCCCGCCTAGTGCTGGCAATGCACGAGCACTGCCAAAAGGCAAAGGAAGGCCCTTAGCATGCGGCTTGTGCTCAAAGCTTTCAGACTGCCAGAGGACCGCAGCTGTGGTAAGCCCGCTTGCTCATTTGACGTTAGATGTCGCCTGCAAGAACTTCACCCGCATCTGGTTTATGCTGCTACCTGTTGTTTGGGGACAACAAGAGCACATGTAGCAAATGCTTTTTCCTCTTTCATTTTGCTAGACCACGCTCTTCAGTGGCTCTTTAGTTCTTTACAAACTCCTATGTGCGTGCTGCTGCTTCCATCTGACAAGGAGCACAGCCTTCTGACAGCAGCTTTCAACTTGCCTAAGAAACAGCTAGGACATTTAGATGTGATGCAAATCTGTGTGTGTGTAAGGTGCAGGTGCAAGCTCCTGACAAAGGTGCTTTCTAGGTCCAGTTTCAATCTGCCACACGCATTGGAAATGTCTTCCTCTATCATTCGCTCCAAGAGTGGAAGGTTGCTTAACTGAGGAGCTCTGAGAATGGAACGGCAAGAGGTGTTCCGCTTACGTCATAAACAGTGCACCAGAGCGCTTAGCAACGGGCACAACGAAACGGGTTTGCGGGTTAGTGACCATTCCCGCCTAGTGCTGGCAATGCACGGGCACTGCCAAAAGGCAAAGGAAGGCACTTAGCATGCGGCTTGTGCGCAAAGCTTTCAGACTGCCAGAGGACCGCAGCTGTGGTAAGCCCGCTTGCTCATTTGACGTTAGATGTCGCCTGCAAGAACTTCACCCGCATCTGGTTTATGCTGCTACCTGTTGTTTGGGGACAACAAGAGCACATGTAGCAAATGCTTTTTCCTGTTTCATTTTGCTAGACCACGCTCTTCACTGGCTCTTTAGTTCTTTACAAACTCCTATGTGCGTGCTGCTGCTTCCATCTGACAAGGAGCACAGCCTTCTGACAGCAGCTTTCAACTTGCCTAAGAAACAGCTTGGACATTTAGATGTGATGCAAATCTGTGTGTGTGTAAGGTGCAGGTGCAAGCTCCTGACAAAGGTGTTTTCTAGGTCCAGTTTCAATCTGCCACACGCATTGGAAATGTCTTCCTCTATCATTCGCTCCAAGAGTGGAAGGTTGCTTAACTGAGGAGCTCTGAGAATGGAACGGCAAGGGGTGTTCCGCTTACGTCATAAACAGTGCACCAGAGCGCTTAGCAACGGGCACAACGAAACGGGTTTGCGGGTTAGTGACCATTCCCGCCTAGTGCTGGCAATGCACGGGCACTGCCAAAAGGCAAAGGAAGGCACTTAGCATGCGGCTTGTGCGCAAAGCTTTCAGACTGCCAGAGGACCGCAGCTGTGGTAAGCCCGCTTGCTCATTTGACGTTAGATGTCGCCTGCAAGAACTTCACCCGCATCTGGTTTATGCTGCTACCTGTTGTTTGGGGATAACAAGAGCACATGTAGCAAATGCTTTTTCCTGTTTCATTTTGCTAGACCACGCTCTTCAGTGGCTCTTTAGTTCTTTACAAACTCCTATGTGCGTGCTGCTGCTTCCATCTGACAAGGAGCACAGCCTTCTGACAGCAGCTTTCAACTTGCCTAAGAAACAGCTTGGCCATTTAGATGTGATGCAAATCTGTGTGTGTTGTAAGGTGCAGGTGCAAGCTCCTGACAAAGGTGTTCTCTTGGTTCAGTTTTTATATGCCAAATACATTGGAAATGATTTCCTCTGGCATTTGCACCAAGAGTCGCAGATTACTTAACTGAGGAGCTCTGAGAATGGAACGGCAAGGGGTGTTCCGCTTACGTCATAAACAGTGCACCAGAGCGCTTAGCAACGGGCACAACGAAACGGGTTTGCGGGTTAGTGACCATTCCCGCCTAGTGCTGGCAATGCACGGGCACTGCCAAAAGGCAAAGGAAGGCACTTAGCATGCGGCTTGTGCGCAAAGCTTTCAGACTGCCAGAGGACCGCAGCTGTGGTAAGCCCGCTTGCTCATTTGACGTTAGATGTCGCCTGCAAGAACTTCACCCGCATCTGGTTTATGCTGCTACCTGTTGTTTGGGGACAACAAGAGCACATGTAGCAAATGCTTTTTCCTGTTTCATTTTGCTAGACCACGCTCTTCAGTGGCTCTTTAGTTCTTTACAAACTCCTATGTGCGTGCTGCTGCTTCCATCTGACAAGGAGCACAGCCTTCTGACAGCAGCTTTCAACTTGCCTAAGAAACAGCTAGGACATTTAGATGTGATGCAAATCTGTGTGTGTGTAAGGTGCAGGTGCAAGCTCCTGACAAAGGTGCTTTCTAGGTCCAGTTTCAATCTGCCACACGCATTGGAAATGTCTTCCTCTATCATTCGCTCCAAGAGTGGAAGGTTGCTTAACTGAGGAGCTCTGAGAATGGAACGGCAAGAGGTGTTCCGCTTACGTCATAAACAGTGCACCAGAGCGCTTAGCAACGGGCACAACGAAACGGGTGTGCGGGTTAGTGACCATTCCCGCCTAGTGCTGGCAATGCACGGGCACTGCCAAAAGGCAAAGGAAGGCACTTAGCATGCGGCTTGTGCGCAAAGCTTTCAGACTGCCAGAGGACCGCAGCTGTGGTAAGCCCGCTTGCTCATTTGACGTTAGATGTCGCCTGCAAGAACTTCACCCGCATCTGGTTTATGCTGCTACCTGTTGTTAGGCGACAACAAGAGCACATGTAGCAAATGCTTTTTCCTGTTTCATTTTGCTAGACCACGCTCTTCTGTGGCTCTTTAGTGCTTGCCAAACTGCTGTGTGCGTGCTGCCGCTTCCATCTGACAAGGAGCACAGCCTTCTGACAGCAGCTTTCAACTTGTCTAAGAAAGAGCTTGGTCATTTAGATGTGATGCAAATCTGTGTGTGTTGTAAGGTGCAGGTGCAAGCTCCTGACAAAGGTGTTCTCTAGGTTCAGTTTTTATATGCCAAATACATTGGAAATGATTTCCTCTGGCATTTGCACCAAGAGTAGCAGATTACTTAACTGAGGAGCTCTGAGAATGGAACGGCAAGGGGTGTTCCGCTTACGTCATAAACAGTGCTCCAGAGCGCTTAGCAATGGGCACAACGAAACGTGTCTGTGGGATAGTGACCATTCCCGCCTAGTGCTGGCAATGCACGAGCACTGCCAAAAGGCAAAGGAAGGCCCTTAGCATGCGGCTTGTGCTCAAAGCTTTCAGACTGCCAGAGGACCGCAGCTGTGGTAAGCCCGCTTGCTCATTTGACGTTAGCTGTCGCCTGCAAGAACTTCACCCGCATCTGGTTTATGCTGCTACCTGTTGTTTGGGGACAACAAGAGCACATGTAGCAAATGCTTTTTCCTCTTTCATTTTGCTAGACCACGCTCTTCAGTGGCTCTTTAGTTCTTTACAAACTCCTATGTGCGTGCTGCTGCTTCCATCTGACAAGGAGCACAGCCTTCTGACAGCAGCTTTCAACTTGTCTAAGAAAGAGCTTGGCCATTTAGATGTGATGCAAATCTGTGTGTGTTGTAAGGTGCAGGTGCAAGCTCCTGACAAAGGTGTTCTCTAGGTTCAGTTTCAATCTGCCACACGCATTGGAAATGTCTTCCTCTATCATTCGCTCCAAGAGTCGAAGATTGCTTAACCCAGGAGCTCTGAGAATGGAACGGCAAGAGGTGCTCCGCTTACGTCATAAACAGTGCACCAGAGCGCTTAGCAACGGGCACAACGAAACGGGTGTGCGGGTTAGTGACCATTCCCGCCTAGTGCTGGCAATGCACGAGCACTGCCAAAAAACAAAGGAAGGCCCTTAGCATGCTGCTTGTGCTCAAAGCTTTCAGACTGCCAGAGGACCGCAGCTGTGGTAAGCCCGCTTGCTCATTTGACGTTAGATGTCGCCTGCAAGAACTTCACCCGCATCTGGTTTATGCTGCTACCTGCTGTTAGGCGACAACAGGAGCACATGTAGCAAATGCTTTTTCCTGACCCGTTTTGCTAGACCACGCTCTTCTGTGGCTCTTTAGTGCTTGCCAAGCTGCTGTGTGCGTGCTGCCGCTTCCATCTGACAAGGAGCACAGCCTTCTGACAGCAGCTTTCAACTTGTCTAAGAAAGACCTTGGCCATTTAGATGTGATGCAAATCTGTGTGTGTGTAAGGTGCAGGTGCAAGCTCCTGACAAAGGTGTTCTCCAGGTTCAGTTTCAATCTGCCAGACGCATTGGAAATGTCTTCCTCTATCATTCGCTCTAAGAGTCGAAGATTGCTTAGCCAGGAGCTCTGAGAATGGAACGGCAAGAGGTGCTCCGCTTACGTCATAAACAGTGCTCCAGAGCGCTTAGCAATGGGCCCAATGAAACGTGTCTGTGGGATAGTGACCATTCCCGCCTAGTGCTGGCAATGCACGAGCACTGCCAAAAAGCAAAGGAAGGCCCTTAGCATGCGGCTTGTGCTCAAAGCTTTCAGACTGCCAGAGGACCGCAGCTGTGGTAAGCCCGCTTGCTCATTTGACGTTAGATGTCGCCTGCAAGAACTTCACCCGCATCTGGTTTATGCTGCTACCTGTTGTTTGGGGACAACAAGAGCACATGTAGCAAATGCTTTTTCCTGTTTCATTTTGCTAGACCACGCTCTTCAGTGGCTCTTTAGTTCTTTACAAACTCCTATGTGCGTGCTGCTGCTTCCATCTGACAAGGAGCACAGCCTTCTGACAGCAGCTTTCAACTTGCCTAAGAAACAGCTTGGACATTTAGATGTGATGCAAATCTGTGTGTGTTGTAAGGTGCAGGTGCAAGCTCCTGACAAAGGTGTTCTCTAGGTTCAGTTTTTATATGCCAAATACATTGGAAATGATTTCCTCTGGCATTTGCACCAAGAGTCGCAGATTACTTAACTGAGGAGCTCTGAGAATGGAACGGCAAGGGGTGTTCCGCTTACGTCATAAACAGTGCTCCAGAGCGCTTAGCAATGGGCACAACGAAACGTGTCTGTGGGATAGTGACCATTCCCGCCTAGTGCTGGCAATGCACGGGCACTGCCAAAAGGCAAAGGAAGGCCCTTAGCATGCGGCTTGTGCTCAAAGCTTTCAGACTGCCAGAGGACCGCAGCTGTGGTAAGCCCGCTTGCTCATTTGACGTTAGATGTCGCCTGCAAGAACTTCACCCGCATCTGGTTTATGCTGCTACCTGTTGTTTGGGGACAACAAGAGCACATGTAGCAAATGCTTTTTCATGTTTCATTTTGCTAGACCACGCTCTTCAGTGGCTCTTTAGTTCTTTACAAACTCCTATGTGCGTGCTGCTGCTTCCATCTGACAAGGAGCACAGCCTTCTGACAGCAGCTTTCAACTTGCCTAAGAAACAGCTTGGACATTTAGATGTGATGCAAATCTGTGTGTGTGTAAGGTGCAGGTGCAAGCTCCTGACAAAGGTGCTTTCTAGGTCCAGTTTCAATCTGCCACACGCATTGGAAATGTCTTCCTCTATCATTCGCTCCAAGAGTGGAAGGTTGCTTAACTGAGGAGCTCTGAGAATGGAACGGCAAGAGGTGTTCCGCTTACGTCATAAACAGTGCTCCAGAGCGCTTAGCAACGGGCACAACGAAACGGGTGTGCGGGTTAGTGACCATTCCCGCCTAGTGTTGGCAATGCACGGGCACTGCCAAAAGGCAAAGGAAGGCCCTTAGCATGCGGCTTGTGCTCAAAGCTTTCAGACTGCCAGAGGACCGCAGCTGTGGTAAGCCCGCTTGCTCATTTGACGTTAGATGTCGCCTGCAAGAACTTCACCCGCATCTGGTTTATGCTGCTACCAGTTGTTTGGGGACAACAAGAGCACATGTAGCAAATGCTTTTTCATGTTTCATTTTGCTAGACCACGCTCTTCACTGGCTCTCTAGTTCTTTACAAACTCCTATGTGCGTGCTGCTGCTTCCATCTGACAAGGAGCACAGCCTTCTGACAGCAGCTTTCAACTTGCCTAAGAAACAGCTTGGCCATTTAGATGTGATGCAAATCTGTGTGTGTTGTAAGGTGCAGGTGCAAGCTCCTGACAAAGGTGTTCTCTAGGTTCAGTTTCAATCTGCCAGACACATTGGAAATGTCTTCCTCTATCATTCGCTCCAAGAGTCGAAGATTGCTTAACCCAGGAGCTCTGAGAATGGAACGGCAAGAGGTGCTCCGCTTACGTCATAAACAGTGCTCCAGAGCGCTTAGCAATGGGCACAACGAAACGTGTCTGTGGGATAGTGACCATTCCCGCCTAGTGCTGGCAATGCACGAGCACTGCCAAAAAGCAAAGGAAGGCCCTTAGCATGTGGCTTGTGCTCAAAGCTTTCAGACTGCCAGAGGACCGCAGCTGTGGTAAGCCCGCTTGCTCATTTGACGTTAGATGTCGCCTGCAAGAACTTCACCCGCATCTGGTTTATGCTGCTACCTGTTGTTAGGCGACAACAAGAGCACATGTAGCAAATGCTTTTTCCTGTTTCATTTTGCTAGACCACGCTCTTCTGTGGCTCTTTAGTGCTTGCCAAACTGCTGTGTGCGTGCTGCCGCTTCCATCTGACAAGGAGCACAGCCTTCTGACAGCAGCTTTCAACTTGTCTAAGAAAGAGCTTGGTCATTTAGATGTGATGCAAATCTGTGTGTGTTGTAAGGTGCAGGTGCAAGCTCCTGACAAAGGTGTTCTCTAGGTTCAGTTTTTATATGCCAAATACATTGGAAATGATTTCCTCTGGCATTTGCACCAAGAGTCGCAGATTACTTAACTGAGGAGCTCTGAGAATGGAACGGCAAGGGGTGTTCCGCTTACGTCATAAACAGTGCTCCAGAGCGCTTAGCAATGGGCACAACGAAACGTGTCTGTGGGATAGTGACCATTCCCGCCTAGTGCTGGCAATGCACGAGCACTGCCAAAAGGCAAAGGAAGGCCCTTAGCATGCGGCTTGTGCTCAAAGCTTTCAGACTGCCAGAGGACCGCAGCTGTGGTAAGCCCGCTTGCTCATTTGACGTTAGATGTCGCCTGCAAGAACTTCACCCGCATCTGGTTTATGCTGCTACCTGTTGTTTGGGGACAACAAGAGCACATGTAGCAAATGCTTTTTCCTCTTTCATTTTGCTAGACCACGCTCTTCAGTGGCTCTTTAGTTCTTTACAAACTCCTATGTGCGTGCTGCTGCTTCCATCTGACAAGGAGCACAGCCTTCTGACAGCAGCTTTCAACTTGTCTAAGAAAGAGCTTGGCCATTTAGATGTGATGCAAATCTGTGTGTGTTGTAAGGTGCAGGTGCAAGCTCCTGACAAAGGTGTTCTCTAGGTTCAGTTTCAATCTGCCAGACGCATTGGAAATGTCTTCCTCTATCATTCGCTCCAAGAGTCGAAGATTGCTTAACCCAGGAGCTCTGAGAATGGAACGGCAAGAGGTGCTCCGCTTACGTCATAAACAGTGCACCAGAGCGCTTAGCAACGGGCACAACGAAACGGGTGTGCGGGTTAGTGACCATTCCCGCCTAGTGCTGGCAATGCACGAGCACTGCCAAAAAACAAAGGAAGGCCCTTAGCATGCTGCTTGTGCTCAAAGCTTTCAGACTGCCAGAGGACCGCAGCTGTGGTAAGCCCGCTTGCTCATTTGACGTTAGATGTCGCCTGCAAGAACTTCACCCGCATCTGGTTTATGCTGCTACCTGCTGTTAGGCGACAACAGGAGCACATGTAGCAAATGCTTTTTCCTGACCCGTTTTGCTAGACCACGCTCTTCTGTGGCTCTTTAGTGCTTGCCAAGCTGCTGTGTGCGTGCTGCCGCTTCCATCTGACAAGGAGCACAGCCTTCTGACAGCAGCTTTCAACTTGTCTAAGAAAGACCTTGGCCATTTAGATGTGATGCAAATCTGTGTGTGTTGTAAGGTGCAGGTGCAAGCTCCTGACAAAGGTGTTCTCCAGGTTCAGTTTCAATCTGCCAGACGCATTGGAAATGTCTTCCTCTATCATTCGCTCTAAGAGTCGAAGATTGCTTAGCCAGGAGCTCTGAGAATGGAACGGCAAGAGGTGCTCCGCTTACGTCATAAACAGTGCTCCAGAGCGCTTAGCAATGGGCCCAATGAAACGTGTCTGTGGGATAGTGACCATTCCCGCCTAGTGCTGGCAATGCACGAGCACTGCCAAAAAGCAAAGGAAGGCCCTTAGCATGCGGCTTGTGCTCAAAGCTTTCAGACTGCCAGAGGACCGCAGCTGTGGTAAGCCCGCTTGCTCATTTGACGTTAGATGTCGCCTGCAAGAACTTCACCCGCATCTGGTTTATGCTGCTACCTGTTGTTTGGGGACAACAAGAGCACATGTAGCAAATGCTTTTTCCTGTTTCATTTTGCTAGACCACGCTCTTCAGTGGCTCTTTAGTTCTTTACAAACTCCTATGTGCGTGCTGCTGCTTCCATCTGACAAGGAGCACAGCCTTCTGACAGCAGCTTTCAACTTGCCTAAGAAACAGCTTGGCCATTTAGATGTGATGCAAATCTGTGTGTGTTGTAAGGTGCAGGTGCAAGCTCCTGACAAAGGTGTTCTCTAGGTTCAGTTTTTATATGCCAAATACATTGGAAATGATTTCCTCTGGCATTTGCACCAAGAGTCGCAGATTACTTAACTGAGGAGCTCTGAGAATGGAACGGCAAGGGGTGTTCCGCTTACGTCATAAACAGTGCTCCAGAGCGCTTAGCAATGGGCACAACGAAACGTGTCTGTGGGATAGTGACCATTCCCGCCTAGTGCTGGCAATGCACGGGCACTGCCAAAAGGCAAAGGAAGGCCCTTAGCATGCGGCTTGTGCTCAAAGCTTTCAGACTGCCAGAGGACCGCAGCTGTGGTAAGCCCGCTTGCTCATTTGACGTTAGATGTCGCCTGCAAGAACTTCACCCGCATCTGGTTTATGCTGCTACCTGTTGTTTGGGGACAACAAGAGCACATGTAGCAAATGCTTTTTCATGTTTCATTTTGCTAGACCACGCTCTTCAGTGGCTCTTTAGTTCTTTACAAACTCCTATGTGCGTGCTGCTGCTTCCATCTGACAAGGAGCACAGCCTTCTGACAGCAGCTTTCAACTTGCCTAAGAAACAGCTTGGACATTTAGATGTGATGCAAATCTGTGTGTGTGTAAGGTGCAGGTGCAAGCTCCTGACAAAGGTGCTTTCTAGGTCCAGTTTCAATCTGCCACACGCATTGGAAATGTCTTCCTCTATCATTCGCTCCAAGAGTGGAAGGTTGCTTAACTGAGGAGCTCTGAGAATGGAACGGCAAGAGGTGTTCCGCTTACGTCATAAACAGTGCTCCAGAGCGCTTAGCAACGGGCACAACGAAACGGGTGTGCGGGTTAGTGACCATTCCCGCCTAGTGTTGGCAATGCACGGGCACTGCCAAAAGGCAAAGGAAGGCCCTTAGCATGCGGCTTGTGCTCAAAGCTTTCAGACTGCCAGAGGACCGCAGCTGTGGTAAGCCCGCTTGCTCATTTGACGTTAGATGTCGCCTGCAAGAACTTCACCCGCATCTGGTTTATGCTGCTACCAGTTGTTTGGGGACAACAAGAGCACATGTAGCAAATGCTTTTTCATGTTTCATTTTGCTAGACCACGCTCTTCACTGGCTCTTTAGTTCTTTACAAACTCCTATGTGCGTGCTGCTGCTTCCATCTGACAAGGAGCACAGCCTTCTGACAGCAGCTTTCAACTTGCCTAAGAAACAGCTTGGCCATTTAGATGTGATGCAAATCTGTGTGTGTTGTAAGGTGCAGGTGCAAGCTCCTGACAAAGGTGTTCTCTAGGTTCAGTTTCAATCTGCCAGACACATTGGAAATGTCTTCCTCTATCATTCGCTCCAAGAGTCGAAGATTGCTTAACCCAGGAGCTCTGAGAATGGAACGGCAAGAGGTGCTCCGCTTACGTCATAAACAGTGCTCCAGAGCGCTTAGCAATGGGCACAACGAAACGTGTCTGTGGGATAGTGACCATTCCCGCCTAGTGCTGGCAATGCACGAGCACTGCCAAAAAGCAAAGGAAGGCCCTTAGCATGTGGCTTGTGCTCAAAGCTTTCAGACTGCCAGAGGACCGCAGCTGTGGTAAGCCCGCTTGCTCATTTGACGTTAGATGTCGCCTGCAAGAACTTCACCCGCATCTGGTTTATGCTGCTACCTGTTGTTAGGCGACAACAAGAGCACATGTAGCAAATGCTTTTTCCTGTTTCATTTTGCTAGACCACGCTCTTCTGTGGCTCTTTAGTGCTTGCCAAACTGCTGTGTGCGTGCTGCCGCTTCCATCTGACAAGGAGCACAGCCTTCTGACAGCAGCTTTCAACTTGTCTAAGAAAGAGCTTGGTCATTTAGATGTGATGCAAATCTGTGTGTGTTGTAAGGTGCAGGTGCAAGCTCCTGACAAAGGTGTTCTCTAGGTTCAGTTTTTATATGCCAAATACATTGGAAATGATTTCCTCTGGCATTTGCACCAAGAGTCGCAGATTACTTAACTGAGGAGCTCTGAGAATGGAACGGCAAGGGGTGTTCCGCTTACGTCATAAACAGTGCTCCAGAGCGCTTAGCAATGGGCACAACCAAACGTGTCTGTGGGATAGTGACCATTCCCGCCTAGTGCTGGCAATGCACGAGCACTGCCAAAAGGCAAAGGAAGGCCCTTAGCATGCGGCTTGTGCTCAAAGCTTTCAGACTGCCAGAGGACCGCAGCTGTGGTAAGCCCGCTTGCTCATTTGACGTTAGATGTCGCCTGCAAGAACTTCACCCGCATCTGGTTTATGCTGCTACCTGTTGTTTGGGGACAACAAGAGCACATGTAGCAAATGCTTTTTCCTGTTTCATTTTGCTAGACCACGCTCTTCACTGGCTCTTTAGTTCTTTACAAACTCCTATGTGCGTGCTGCTGCTTCCATCTGACAAGGAGCACAGCCTTCTGACAGCAGCTTTCAACTTGCCTAAGAAACAGCTTGGACATTTAGATGTGATGCAAATCTGTGTGTGTTGTAAGGTGCAGGTGCAAGCTCCTGACAAAGGTGTTCTCTAGGTTCAGTTTCAATCTGCCAGACGCATTGGAAATGTCTTCCTCTATCATTCGCTCCAAGAGTCGAAGATTGCTTAACCCAGGAGCTCTGAGAATGGAACGGCAAGAGGTGCTCCGCTTACGTCATAAACAGTGCTCCAGAGCGCTTAGCAACGGGCACAACGAAACGGGTGTGCGGGTTAGTGACCATTCCCGCCTAGTGCTGGCAATGCACGAGCACTGCCAAAAAACAAAGGAAGGCCCTTAGCATGCTGCTTGTGCTCAAAGCTTTCAGACTGCCAGAGGACCGCAGCTGTGGTAAGCCCGCTTGCTCATTTGACGTTAGATGTCGCCTGCAAGAACTTCACCCGCATCTGGTTTATGCTGCTACCTGTTGTTAGGCGACAACAAGAGCACATGTAGCAAATGCTTTTTCCTGACCCGTTTTGCTAGACCACGCTCTTCTGTGGCTCTTTAGTGCTTGCCAAGCTGCTGTGTGCGTGCTGCCGCTTCCATCTGACAAGGAGCACAGCCTTCTGACAGCAGCTTTCAACTTGTCTAAGAAAGACCTTGGCCATTTAGATGTGATGCAAATCTGTGTGTGTGTAAGGTGCAGGTGCAAGCTCCTGACAAAGGTGTTCTCCAGGTTCAGTTTCAATCTGCCAGACGCATTGGAAATGTCTTCCTCTATCATTCGCTCTAAGAGTCGAAGATTGCTTAGCCAGGAGCTCTGAGAATGGAACGGCAAGAGGTGCTCCGCTTACGTCATAAACAGTGCTCCAGAGCGCTTAGCAATGGGCCCAACGAAACGTGTCTGTGGGATAGTGACCATTCCCGCCTAGTGCTGGCAATGCACGAGCACTGCCAAAAAGCAAAGGAAGGCCCTTAGCATGCGGCTTGTGCTCAAAGCTTTCAGACTGCCAGAGGACCGCAGCTGTGGTAAGCCCGCTTGCTCATTTGACGTTAGATGTCGCCTGCAAGAACTTCACCCGCATCTGGTTTATGCTGCTACCTGTTGTTTGGGGACAACAAGAGCACATGTAGCAAATGCTTTTTCCTGTTTCATTTTGCTAGACCACGCTCTTCACTGGCTCTTTAGTTCTTTACAAACTCCTATGTGCGTGCTGCTGCTTCCATCTGACAAGGAGCACAGCCTTCTGACAGCAGCTTTCAACTTGCCTAAGAAACAGCTTGGCCATTTAGATGTGATGCAAATCTGTGTGTGTTGTAAGGTGCAGGTGCAAGCTCCTGACAAAGGTGTTCTCTAGGTTCAGTTTTTATATGCCAAATACATTGGAAATGATTTCCTCTGGCATTTGCACCAAGAGTCGCAGATTACTTAACTGAGGAGCTCTGAGAATGGAACGGCAAGGGGTGTTCCGCTTACGTCATAAACAGTGCTCCAGAGCGCTTAGCAATGGGCACAACGAAACGTGTCTGTGGGATAGTGACCATTCCCGCCTAGTGCTGGCAATGCACGAGCACTGCCAAAAGGCAAAGGAAGGCACTTAGCATGCGGCTTGTGCTCAAAGCTTTCAGACTGCCAGAGGACCGCAGCTGTGGTAAGCCCGCTTGCTCATTTGACGTTAGATGTCGCCTGCAAGAACTTCACCCGCATCTGGTTTATGCTGCTACCTGTTGTTTGGGGACAACAAGAGCACATGTAGCAAATGCTTTTTCCTCTTTCATTTTGCTAGACCACGCTCTTCAGTGGCTCTTTAGTTCTTTACAAACTCCTATGTGCGTGCTGCTGCTTCCATCTGACAAGGAGCACAGCCTTCTGACAGCAGCTTTCAACTTGCCTAAGAAACAGCTTGGACATTTAGATGTGATGCAAATCTGTGTGTGTGTAAGGTGCAGGTGCAAGCTCCTGACAAAGGTGCTTTCTAGGTCCAGTTTCAATCTGCCACACGCATTGGAAATGTCTTCCTCTATCATTCGCTCCAAGAGTGGAAGGTTGCTTAACTGAGGAGCTCTGAGAATGGAACGGCAAGAGGTGTTCCGCTTACGTCATAAACAGTGCACCAGAGCGCTTAGCAACGGGCACAACGAAACGTGTCTGTGGGATAGTGACCATTCCCGCCTAGTGCTGGCAATGCACGAGCACTGCCAAAAAGCAAAGGAAGGCCCTTAGCATGTGGCTTGTGCTCAAAGCTTTCAGACTGCCAGAGGACCGCAGCTGTGGTAAGCCCGCTTGCTCATTTGACGTTAGATGTCGCCTGCAAGAACTTCACCCGCATCTGGTTTATGCTGCTACCTGTTGTTAGGCGACAACAAGAGCACATGTAGCAAATGCTTTTTCCTGTTTCATTTTGCTAGACCACGCTCTTCTGTGGCTCTTTAGTGCTTGCCAAACTGCTGTGTGCGTGCTGCCGCTTCCATCTGACAAGGAGCACAGCCTTCTGACAGCAGCTTTCAACTTGTCTAAGAAAGAGCTTGGTCATTTAGATGTGATGCAAATCTGTGTGTGTTGTAAGGTGCAGGTGCAAGCTCCTGACAAAGGTGTTCTCTAGGTTCAGTTTTTATATGCCAAATACATTGGAAATGATTTCCTCTGGCATTTGCACCAAGAGTCGCAGATTACTTAACTGAGGAGCTCTGAGAATGGAACGGCAAGGGGTGTTCCGCTTACGTCATAAACAGTGCTCCAGAGCGCTTAGCAATGGGCACAACGAAACGTGTCTGTGGGATAGTGACCATTCCCGCCTAGTGCTGGCAATGCACGAGCACTGCCAAAAGGCAAAGGAAGGCCCTTAGCATGCGGCTTGTGCTCAAAGCTTTCAGACTGCCAGAGGACCGCAGCTGTGGTAAGCCCGCTTGCTCATTTGACGTTAGATGTCGCCTGCAAGAAGTTCACCCGCATCTGGTTTATGCTGCTACCTGTTGTTTGGGGACAACAAGAGCACATGTAGCAAATGCTTTTTCCTGTTTCATTTTGCTAGACCACGCTCTTCAGTGGCTCTTTAGTTCTTTACAAACTCCTATGTGCGTGCTGCTGCTTCCATCTGACAAGGAGCACAGCCTTCTGACAGCAGCTTTCAACTTGCCTAAGAAACAGCTTGGACATTTAGATGTGATGCAAATCTGTGTGTGTTGTAAGGTGCAGGTGCAAGCTCCTGACAAAGGTGTTCTCTAGGTTCAGTTTCAATCTGCCAGACGCATTGGAAATGTCTTCCTCTATCATTCGCTCCAAGAGTCGAAGATTGCTTAACCCAGGAGCTCTGAGAATGGAACGGCAAGAGGTGCTCCGCTTACGTCATAAACAGTGCTCCAGAGCGCTTAGCAACGGGCACAACGAAACGGGTGTGCGGGTTAGTGACCATTCCCGCCTAGTGCTGGCAATGCACGAGCACTGCCAAAAAACAAAGGAAGGCCCTTAGCATGCTGCTTGTGCTCAAAGCTTTCAGACTGCCAGAGGACCGCAGCTGTGGTAAGCCCGCTTGCTCATTTGACGTTAGATGTCGCCTGCAAGAACTTCACCCGCATCTGGTTTATGCTGCTACCTGTTGTTAGGCGACAACAAGAGCACATGTAGCAAATGCTTTTTCCTGTTTCATTTTGCTAGACCACGCTCTTCTGTGGCTCTTTAGTGCTTGCCAAACTGCTGTGTGCGTGCTGCCGCTTCCATCTGACAAGGAGCACAGCCTTCTGACAGCAGCTTTCAACTTGTCTAAGAAAGAGCTTGGTCATTTAGATGTGATGCAAATCTGTGTGTGTTGTAAGGTGCAGGTGCAAGTTCCTGACAAAGGTGTTCTCTTGGTTCAGTTTTTATATGCCAAATACATTGGAAATGATTTCCTCTGGCATTTGCACCAAGAGTCGCAGATTACTTAACTGAGGAGCTCTGAGAATGGAACGGCAAGGGGTGTTCCGCTTACGTCATAAACAGTGCTCCAGAGCGCTTAGCAATGGGCACAACGAAACGTGTCTGTGGGATAGTGACCATTCCCGCCTAGTGCTGGCAATGCACGAGCACTGCCAAAAGGCAAAGGAAGGCCCTTAGCATGCGGCTTGTGCTCAAAGCTTTCAGACTGCCAGAGGACCGCAGCTGTGGTAAGCCCGCTTGCTCATTTGACGTTAGATGTCGCCTGCAAGAACTTCACCCGCATCTGGTTTATGCTGCTACCTGTTGTTTGGGGACAACAAGAGCACATGTAGCAAATGCTTTTTCCTGTTTCATTTTGCTAGACCACGCTCTTCAGTGGCTCTTTAGTTCTTTACAAACTCCTATGTGCGTGCTGCTGCTTCCATCTGACAAGGAGCACAGCCTTCTGACAGCAGCTTTCAACTTGCCTAAGAAACAGCTTGGCCATTTAGATGTGATGCAAATCTGTGTGTGTTGTAAGGTGCAGGTGCAAGCTCCTGACAAAGGTGTTCTCTTGGTTCAGTTTTTATATGCCAAATACATTGGAAATGATTTCCTCTGGCATTTGCACCAAGAGTCGCAGATTACTTAACTGA
Source organism: Poecile atricapillus (assembly GCF_030490865.1). Lineage (NCBI taxonomy): Eukaryota > Metazoa > Chordata > Aves > Passeriformes > Paridae > Poecile > Poecile atricapillus. The sequence continues at coordinate 96,398 of NW_026709235.1, read as the reverse complement.
GGAGCTCTGAGAATGGAACGGCAAGGGGTGTTCCGCTTACGTCATAAACAGTGCTCCAGAGCGCTTAGCAACGGGCACAACGAAACGGGTGTGCGGGTTAGTGACCATTCCCGCCTAGTGTTGGCAATGCACGGGCACTGCCAAAAAGCAAAGGAAGGCACTTAGCATGCGGCTTGTGCTCAAAGCTTTCAGACTGCCAGAGGACCGCAGCTGTGGTAAGCCCGCTTGCTCATTTGACGTTAGATGTCGCCTGCAAGAACTTCACCCGCATCTGGTTTATGCTGCTACCAGTTGTTTGGGAACAACAAGAGCACATGTAGCAAATGCTTTTTCCTGTTTCATTTTGCTAGACCACGCTCTTCACTGGCTCTTTAGTTCTTTACAAACTCCTATGTGCGTGCTGCTGCTTCCATCTGACAAGGAGCACAGCCTTCTGACAGCAGCTTTCAACTTGTCTAAGAAAGAGTTTGGCCATTTAGATGTGATGCAAATCTGTGTGTGTTGTAAGGTGCAGGTGCAAGCTCCTGACAAAGGTGTTCTCTAGGTTCAGTTTCAATCTGCCAGACGCATTGGAAATGTCTTCCTCTATCATTCGCTCCAAGAGTCGAAGATTGCTTAACCCAGGAGCTCTGAGAATGGAACGGCAAGAGGTGCTCCGCTTACGTCATAAACAGTGCTCCAGAGCGCTTAGCAATGGGCACAACGAAACGTGTCTGTGGGATAGTGACCATTCCCGCCTAGTGCTGGCAATGCACGAGCACTGCCAAAAAGCAAAGGAAGGCCCTTAGCATGCGGCTTGTGCTCAAAGCTTTCAGACTGCCAGAGGACCGCAGCTGTGGTAAGCCCGCTTGCTCATTTGACGTTAGATGTCGCCTGCAAGAACTTCACCCGCATCTGGTTTATGCTGCTACCTGTTGTTAGGCGACAACAAGAGCACATGTAGCAAATGCTTTTTCCTGTTTCATTTTGCTAGACCACGCTCTTCTGTGGCTCTTTAGTGCTTGCCAAACTGCTGTGTGCGTGCTGCCGCTTCCATCTGACAAGGAGCACAGCCTTCTGACAGCAGCTTTCAACTTGTCTAAGAAAGAGCTTGGTCATTTAGATGTGATGCAAATCTGTGTGTGTTGTAAGGTGCAGGTGCAAGCTCCTGACAAAGGTGTTCTCTAGGTTCAGTTTTTATATGCCAAATACATTGGAAATGATTTCCTCTGGCATTTGCACCAAGAGTCGCAGATTACTTAACTGAGGAGCTCTGAGAATGGAACGGCAAGGGGTGTTCCGCTTACGTCATAAACAGTGCTCCAGAGCGCTTAGCAATGGGCACAACCAAACGTGTCTGTGGGATAGTGACCATTCCCGCCTAGTGCTGGCAATGCACGAGCACTGCCAAAAGGCAAAGGAAGGCCCTTAGCATGCGGCTTGTGCTCAAAGCTTTCAGACTGCCAGAGGACCGCAGCTGTGGTAAGCCCGCTTGCTCATTTGACGTTAGATGTCGCCTGCAAGAACTTCACCCGCATCTGGTTTATGCTGCTACCTGTTGTTTGGGGACAACAAGAGCACATGTAGCAAATGCTTTTTCCTGTTTCATTTTGCTAGACCACGCTCTTCACTGGCTCTTTAGTTCTTTACAAACTCCTATGTGCGTGCTGCTGCTTCCATCTGACAAGGAGCACAGCCTTCTGACAGCAGCTTTCAACTTGCCTAAGAAACAGCTTGGACATTTAGATGTGATGCAAATCTGTGTGTGTTGTAAGGTGCAGGTGCAAGCTCCTGACAAAGGTGTTCTCTAGGTTCAGTTTCAATCTGCCAGACGCATTGGAAATGTCTTCCTCTATCATTCGCTCCAAGAGTCGAAGATTGCTTAACCCAGGAGCTCTGAGAATGGAACGGCAAGAGGTGCTCCGCTTACGTCATAAACAGTGCTCCAGAGCGCTTAGCAACGGGCACAACGAAACGGGTGTGCGGGTTAGTGACCATTCCCGCCTAGTGCTGGCAATGCACGAGCACTGCCAAAAAACAAAGGAAGGCCCTTAGCATGCTGCTTGTGCTCAAAGCTTTCAGACTGCCAGAGGACCGCAGCTGTGGTAAGCCCGCTTGCTCATTTGACGTTAGATGTCGCCTGCAAGAACTTCACCCGCATCTGGTTTATGCTGCTACCTGTTGTTAGGCGACAACAAGAGCACATGTAGCAAATGCTTTTTCCTGACCCGTTTTGCTAGACCACGCTCTTCTGTGGCTCTTTAGTGCTTGCCAAGCTGCTGTGTGCGTGCTGCCGCTTCCATCTGACAAGGAGCACAGCCTTCTGACAGCAGCTTTCAACTTGTCTAAGAAAGACCTTGGCCATTTAGATGTGATGCAAATCTGTGTGTGTGTAAGGTGCAGGTGCAAGCTCCTGACAAAGGTGTTCTCCAGGTTCAGTTTCAATCTGCCAGACGCATTGGAAATGTCTTCCTCTATCATTCGCTCTAAGAGTCGAAGATTGCTTAGCCAGGAGCTCTGAGAATGGAACGGCAAGAGGTGCTCCGCTTACGTCATAAACAGTGCTCCAGAGCGCTTAGCAATGGGCCCAACGAAACGTGTCTGTGGGATAGTGACCATTCCCGCCTAGTGCTGGCAATGCACGAGCACTGCCAAAAAGCAAAGGAAGGCCCTTAGCATGCGGCTTGTGCTCAAAGCTTTCAGACTGCCAGAGGACCGCAGCTGTGGTAAGCCCGCTTGCTCATTTGACGTTAGATGTCGCCTGCAAGAACTTCACCCGCATCTGGTTTATGCTGCTACCTGTTGTTTGGGGACAACAAGAGCACATGTAGCAAATGCTTTTTCCTGTTTCATTTTGCTAGACCACGCTCTTCACTGGCTCTTTAGTTCTTTACAAACTCCTATGTGCGTGCTGCTGCTTCCATCTGACAAGGAGCACAGCCTTCTGACAGCAGCTTTCAACTTGCCTAAGAAACAGCTTGGCCATTTAGATGTGATGCAAATCTGTGTGTGTTGTAAGGTGCAGGTGCAAGCTCCTGACAAAGGTGTTCTCTAGGTTCAGTTTTTATATGCCAAATACATTGGAAATGATTTCCTCTGGCATTTGCACCAAGAGTCGCAAATTACTTAACTGAGGAGCTCTGAGAATGGAACGGCAAGGGGTGTTCCGCTTACGTCATAAACAGTGCTCCAGAGCGCTTAGCAATGGGCACAACGAAACGTGTCTGTGGGATAGTGACCATTCCCGCCTAGTGCTGGCAATGCACGAGCACTGCCAAAAGGCAAAGGAAGGCACTTAGCATGCGGCTTGTGCTCAAAGCTTTCAGACTGCCAGAGGACCGCAGCTGTGGTAAGCCCGCTTGCTCATTTGACGTTAGATGTCGCCTGCAAGAACTTCACCCGCATCTGGTTTATGCTGCTACCTGTTGTTTGGGGACAACAAGAGCACATGTAGCAAATGCTTTTTCCTCTTTCATTTTGCTAGACCACGCTCTTCAGTGGCTCTTTAGTTCTTTACAAACTCCTATGTGCGTGCTGCTGCTTCCATCTGACAAGGAGCACAGCCTTCTGACAGCAGCTTTCAACTTGCCTAAGAAACAGCTTGGACATTTAGATGTGATGCAAATCTGTGTGTGTGTAAGGTGCAGGTGCAAGCTCCTGACAAAGGTGCTTTCTAGGTCCAGTTTCAATCTGCCACACGCATTGGAAATGTCTTCCTCTATCATTCGCTCCAAGAGTGGAAGGTTGCTTAACTGAGGAGCTCTGAGAATGGAACGGCAAGAGGTGTTCCGCTTACGTCATAAACAGTGCACCAGAGCGCTTAGCAACGGGCACAACGAAACGTGTCTGTGGGATAGTGACCATTCCCGCCTAGTGCTGGCAATGCACGAGCACTGCCAAAAAGCAAAGGAAGGCCCTTAGCATGTGGCTTGTGCTCAAAGCTTTCAGACTGCCAGAGGACCGCAGCTGTGGTAAGCCCGCTTGCTCATTTGACGTTAGATGTCGCCTGCAAGAACTTCACCCGCATCTGGTTTATGCTGCTACCTGTTGTTAGGCGACAACAAGAGCACATGTAGCAAATGCTTTTTCCTGTTTCATTTTGCTAGACCACGCTCTTCTGTGGCTCTTTAGTGCTTGCCAAACTGCTGTGTGCGTGCTGCCGCTTCCATCTGACAAGGAGCACAGCCTTCTGACAGCAGCTTTCAACTTGTCTAAGAAAGAGCTTGGTCATTTAGATGTGATGCAAATCTGTGTGTGTTGTAAGGTGCAGGTGCAAGCTCCTGACAAAGGTGTTCTCTAGGTTCAGTTTTTATATGCCAAATACATTGGAAATGATTTCCTCTGGCATTTGCACCAAGAGTCGCAGATTACTTAACTGAGGAGCTCTGAGAATGGAACGGCAAGGGGTGTTCCGCTTACGTCATAAACAGTGCTCCAGAGCGCTTAGCAATGGGCACAACGAAACGTGTCTGTGGGATAGTGACCATTCCCGCCTAGTGCTGGCAATGCACGAGCACTGCCAAAAGGCAAAGGAAGGCCCTTAGCATGCGGCTTGTGCTCAAAGCTTTCAGACTGCCAGAGGACCGCAGCTGTGGTAAGCCCGCTTGCTCATTTGACGTTAGATGTCGCCTGCAAGAAGTTCACCCGCATCTGGTTTATGCTGCTACCTGTTGTTTGGGGACAACAAGAGCACATGTAGCAAATGCTTTTTCCTGTTTCATTTTGCTAGACCACGCTCTTCAGTGGCTCTTTAGTTCTTTACAAACTCCTATGTGCGTGCTGCTGCTTCCATCTGACAAGGAGCACAGCCTTCTGACAGCAGCTTTCAACTTGCCTAAGAAACAGCTTGGACATTTAGATGTGATGCAAATCTGTGTGTGTTGTAAGGTGCAGGTGCAAGCTCCTGACAAAGGTGTTCTCTAGGTTCAGTTTCAATCTGCCAGACGCATTGGAAATGTCTTCCTCTATCATTCGCTCCAAGAGTCGAAGATTGCTTAACCCAGGAGCTCTGAGAATGGAACGGCAAGAGGTGCTCCGCTTACGTCATAAACAGTGCTCCAGAGCGCTTAGCAACGGGCACAACGAAACGGGTGTGCGGGTTAGTGACCATTCCCGCCTAGTGCTGGCAATGCACGAGCACTGCCAAAAAACAAAGGAAGGCCCTTAGCATGCTGCTTGTGCTCAAAGCTTTCAGACTGCCAGAGGACCGCAGCTGTGGTAAGCCCGCTTGCTCATTTGACGTTAGATGTCGCCTGCAAGAACTTCACCCGCATCTGGTTTATGCTGCTACCTGTTGTTAGGCGACAACAAGAGCACATGTAGCAAATGCTTTTTCCTGTTTCATTTTGCTAGACCACGCTCTTCTGTGGCTCTTTAGTGCTTGCCAAACTGCTGTGTGCGTGCTGCCGCTTCCATCTGACAAGGAGCACAGCCTTCTGACAGCAGCTTTCAACTTGTCTAAGAAAGAGCTTGGTCATTTAGATGTGATGCAAATCTGTGTGTGTTGTAAGGTGCAGGTGCAAGTTCCTGACAAAGGTGTTCTCTTGGTTCAGTTTTTATATGCCAAATACATTGGAAATGATTTCCTCTGGCATTTGCACCAAGAGTCGCAGATTACTTAACTGAGGAGCTCTGAGAATGGAACGGCAAGGGGTGTTCCGCTTACGTCATAAACAGTGCTCCAGAGCGCTTAGCAATGGGCACAACGAAACGTGTCTGTGGGATAGTGACCATTCCCGCCTAGTGCTGGCAATGCACGAGCACTGCCAAAAGGCAAAGGAAGGCCCTTAGCATGCGGCTTGTGCTCAAAGCTTTCAGACTGCCAGAGGACCGCAGCTGTGGTAAGCCCGCTTGCTCATTTGACGTTAGATGTCGCCTGCAAGAACTTCACCCGCATCTGGTTTATGCTGCTACCTGTTGTTTGGGGACAACAAGAGCACATGTAGCAAATGCTTTTTCCTGTTTCATTTTGCTAGACCACGCTCTTCAGTGGCTCTTTAGTTCTTTACAAACTCCTATGTGCGTGCTGCTGCTTCCATCTGACAAGGAGCACAGCCTTCTGACAGCAGCTTTCAACTTGCCTAAGAAACAGCTTGGCCATTTAGATGTGATGCAAATCTGTGTGTGTTGTAAGGTGCAGGTGCAAGCTCCTGACAAAGGTGTTCTCTTGGTTCAGTTTTTATATGCCAAATACATTGGAAATGATTTCCTCTGGCATTTGCACCAAGAGTCGCAGATTACTTAACTGAGGAGCTCTGAGAATGGAACGGCAAGGGGTGTTCCGCTTACGTCATAAACAGTGCTCCAGAGCGCTTAGCAACGGGCACAACGAAACGGGTGTGCGGGTTAGTGACCATTCCCGCCTAGTGTTGGCAATGCACGGGCACTGCCAAAAAGCAAAGGAAGGCACTTAGCATGCGGCTTGTGCTCAAAGCTTTCAGACTGCCAGAGGACCGCAGCTGTGGTAAGCCCGCTTGCTCATTTGACGTTAGATGTCGCCTGCAAGAACTTCACCCGCATCTGGTTTATGCTGCTACCAGTTGTTTGGGAACAACAAGAGCACATGTAGCAAATGCTTTTTCCTGTTTCATTTTGCTAGACCACGCTCTTCACTGGCTCTTTAGTTCTTTACAAACTCCTATGTGCGTGCTGCTGCTTCCATCTGACAAGGAGCACAGCCTTCTGACAGCAGCTTTCAACTTGTCTAAGAAAGAGTTTGGCCATTTAGATGTGATGCAAATCTGTGTGTGTTGTAAGGTGCAGGTGCAAGCTCCTGACAAAGGTGTTCTCTAGGTTCAGTTTCAATCTGCCAGACGCATTGGAAATGTCTTCCTCTATCATTCGCTCCAAGAGTCGAAGATTGCTTAACCCAGGAGCTCTGAGAATGGAACGGCAAGAGGTGCTCCGCTTACGTCATAAACAGTGCTCCAGAGCGCTTAGCAATGGGCACAACGAAACGTGTCTGTGGGATAGTGACCATTCCCGCCTAGTGCTGGCAATGCACGAGCACTGCCAAAAAGCAAAGGAAGGCCCTTAGCATGCGGCTTGTGCTCAAAGCTTTCAGACTGCCAGAGGACCGCAGCTGTGGTAAGCCCGCTTGCTCATTTGACGTTAGATGTCGCCTGCAAGAACTTCACCCGCATCTGGTTTATGCTGCTACCTGTTGTTAGGCGACAACAAGAGCACATGTAGCAAATGCTTTTTCCTGTTTCATTTTGCTAGACCACGCTCTTCTGTGGCTCTTTAGTGCTTGCCAAACTGCTGTGTGCGTGCTGCCGCTTCCATCTGACAAGGAGCACAGCCTTCTGACAGCAGCTTTCAACTTGTCTAAGAAAGAGCTTGGTCATTTAGATGTGATGCAAATCTGTGTGTGTTGTAAGGTGCAGGTGCAAGCTCCTGACAAAGGTGTTCTCTAGGTTCAGTTTTTATATGCCAAATACATTGGAAATGATTTCCTCTGGCATTTGCACCAAGAGTCGCAGATTACTTAACTGAGGAGCTCTGAGAATGGAACGGCAAGGGGTGTTCCGCTTACGTCATAAACAGTGCTCCAGAGCGCTTAGCAATGGGCACAACCAAACGTGTCTGTGGGATAGTGACCATTCCCGCCTAGTGCTGGCAATGCACGAGCACTGCCAAAAGGCAAAGGAAGGCCCTTAGCATGCGGCTTGTGCTCAAAGCTTTCAGACTGCCAGAGGACCGCAGCTGTGGTAAGCCCGCTTGCTCATTTGACGTTAGATGTCGCCTGCAAGAACTTCACCCGCATCTGGTTTATGCTGCTACCTGTTGTTTGGGGACAACAAGAGCACATGTAGCAAATGCTTTTTCCTGTTTCATTTTGCTAGACCACGCTCTTCACTGGCTCTTTAGTTCTTTACAAACTCCTATGTGCGTGCTGCTGCTTCCATCTGACAAGGAGCACAGCCTTCTGACAGCAGCTTTCAACTTGCCTAAGAAACAGCTTGGACATTTAGATGTGATGCAAATCTGTGTGTGTTGTAAGGTGCAGGTGCAAGCTCCTGACAAAGGTGTTCTCTAGGTTCAGTTTCAATCTGCCAGACGCATTGGAAATGTCTTCCTCTATCATTCGCTCCAAGAGTCGAAGATTGCTTAACCCAGGAGCTCTGAGAATGGAACGGCAAGAGGTGCTCCGCTTACGTCATAAACAGTGCTCCAGAGCGCTTAGCAACGGGCACAACGAAACGGGTGTGCGGGTTAGTGACCATTCCCGCCTAGTGCTGGCAATGCACGAGCACTGCCAAAAAACAAAGGAAGGCCCTTAGCATGCTGCTTGTGCTCAAAGCTTTCAGACTGCCAGAGGACCGCAGCTGTGGTAAGCCCGCTTGCTCATTTGACGTTAGATGTCGCCTGCAAGAACTTCACCCGCATCTGGTTTATGCTGCTACCTGTTGTTAGGCGACAACAAGAGCACATGTAGCAAATGCTTTTTCCTGACCCGTTTTGCTAGACCACGCTCTTCTGTGGCTCTTTAGTGCTTGCCAAGCTGCTGTGTGCGTGCTGCCGCTTCCATCTGACAAGGAGCACAGCCTTCTGACAGCAGCTTTCAACTTGTCTAAGAAAGACCTTGGCCATTTAGATGTGATGCAAATCTGTGTGTGTGTAAGGTGCAGGTGCAAGCTCCTGACAAAGGTGTTCTCCAGGTTCAGTTTCAATCTGCCAGACGCATTGGAAATGTCTTCCTCTATCATTCGCTCTAAGAGTCGAAGATTGCTTAGCCAGGAGCTCTGAGAATGGAACGGCAAGAGGTGCTCCGCTTACGTCATAAACAGTGCTCCAGAGCGCTTAGCAATGGGCCCAACGAAACGTGTCTGTGGGATAGTGACCATTCCCGCCTAGTGCTGGCAATGCACGAGCACTGCCAAAAAGCAAAGGAAGGCCCTTAGCATGCGGCTTGTGCTCAAAGCTTTCAGACTGCCAGAGGACCGCAGCTGTGGTAAGCCCGCTTGCTCATTTGACGTTAGATGTCGCCTGCAAGAACTTCACCCGCATCTGGTTTATGCTGCTACCTGTTGTTTGGGGACAACAAGAGCACATGTAGCAAATGCTTTTTCCTGTTTCATTTTGCTAGACCACGCTCTTCACTGGCTCTTTAGTTCTTTACAAACTCCTATGTGCGTGCTGCTGCTTCCATCTGACAAGGAGCACAGCCTTCTGACAGCAGCTTTCAACTTGCCTAAGAAACAGCTTGGCCATTTAGATGTGATGCAAATCTGTGTGTGTTGTAAGGTGCAGGTGCAAGCTCCTGACAAAGGTGTTCTCTAGGTTCAGTTTTTATATGCCAAATACATTGGAAATGATTTCCTCTGGCATTTGCACCAAGAGTCGCAAATTACTTAACTGAGGAGCTCTGAGAATGGAACGGCAAGGGGTGTTCCGCTTACGTCATAAACAGTGCTCCAGAGCGCTTAGCAATGGGCACAACGAAACGTGTCTGTGGGATAGTGACCATTCCCGCCTAGTGCTGGCAATGCACGAGCACTGCCAAAAGGCAAAGGAAGGCACTTAGCATGCGGCTTGTGCTCAAAGCTTTCAGACTGCCAGAGGACCGCAGCTGTGGTAAGCCCGCTTGCTCATTTGACGTTAGATGTCGCCTGCAAGAACTTCACCCGCATCTGGTTTATGCTGCTACCTGTTGTTTGGGGACAACAAGAGCACATGTAGCAAATGCTTTTTCCTCTTTCATTTTGCTAGACCACGCTCTTCAGTGGCTCTTTAGTTCTTTACAAACTCCTATGTGCGTGCTGCTGCTTCCATCTGACAAGGAGCACAGCCTTCTGACAGCAGCTTTCAACTTGCCTAAGAAACAGCTTGGACATTTAGATGTGATGCAAATCTGTGTGTGTGTAAGGTGCAGGTGCAAGCTCCTGACAAAGGTGCTTTCTAGGTCCAGTTTCAATCTGCCACACGCATTGGAAATGTCTTCCTCTATCATTCGCTCCAAGAGTGGAAGGTTGCTTAACTGAGGAGCTCTGAGAATGGAACGGCAAGAGGTGTTCCGCTTACGTCATAAACAGTGCACCAGAGCGCTTAGCAACGGGCACAACGAAACGTGTCTGTGGGATAGTGACCATTCCCGCCTAGTGCTGGCAATGCACGAGCACTGCCAAAAAGCAAAGGAAGGCCCTTAGCATGTGGCTTGTGCTCAAAGCTTTCAGACTGCCAGAGGACCGCAGCTGTGGTAAGCCCGCTTGCTCATTTGACGTTAGATGTCGCCTGCAAGAACTTCACCCGCATCTGGTTTATGCTGCTACCTGTTGTTAGGCGACAACAAGAGCACATGTAGCAAATGCTTTTTCCTGTTTCATTTTGCTAGACCACGCTCTTCTGTGGCTCTTTAGTGCTTGCCAAACTGCTGTGTGCGTGCTGCCGCTTCCATCTGACAAGGAGCACAGCCTTCTGACAGCAGCTTTCAACTTGTCTAAGAAAGAGCTTGGTCATTTAGATGTGATGCAAATCTGTGTGTGTTGTAAGGTGCAGGTGCAAGCTCCTGACAAAGGTGTTCTCTAGGTTCAGTTTTTATATGCCAAATACATTGGAAATGATTTCCTCTGGCATTTGCACCAAGAGTCGCAGATTACTTAACTGAGGAGCTCTGAGAATGGAACGGCAAGGGGTGTTCCGCTTACGTCATAAACAGTGCTCCAGAGCGCTTAGCAATGGGCACAACGAAACGTGTCTGTGGGATAGTGACCATTCCCGCCTAGTGCTGGCAATGCACGAGCACTGCCAAAAGGCAAAGGAAGGCCCTTAGCATGCGGCTTGTGCTCAAAGCTTTCAGACTGCCAGAGGACCGCAGCTGTGGTAAGCCCGCTTGCTCATTTGACGTTAGATGTCGCCTGCAAGAACTTCACCCGCATCTGGTTTATGCTGCTACCTGTTGTTTGGGGACAACAAGAGCACATGTAGCAAATGCTTTTTCCTGTTTCATTTTGCTAGACCACGCTCTTCAGTGGCTCTTTAGTTCTTTACAAACTCCTATGTGCGTGCTGCTGCTTCCATCTGACAAGGAGCACAGCCTTCTGACAGCAGCTTTCAACTTGCCTAAGAAACAGCTAGGACATTTAGATGTGATGCAAATCTGTGTGTGTTGTAAGGTGCAGGTGCAAGCTCCTGACAAAGGTGTTCTCTAGGTTCAGTTTCAATCTGCCAGACGCATTGGAAATGTCTTCCTCTATCATTCGCTCCAAGAGTCGAAGATTGCTTAACCCAGGAGCTCTGAGAATGGAACGGCAAGAGGTGCTCCGCTTACGTCATAAACAGTGCTCCAGAGCGCTTAGCAACGGGCACAACGAAACGGGTGTGCGGGTTAGTGACCATTCCCGCCTAGTGCTGGCAATGCACGAGCACTGCCAAAAAACAAAGGAAGGCCCTTAGCATGCTGCTTGTGCTCAAAGCTTTCAGACTGCCAGAGGACCGCAGCTGTGGTAAGCCCGCTTGCTCATTTGACGTTAGATGTCGCCTGCAAGAACTTCACCCGCATCTGGTTTATGCTGCTACCTGTTGTTAGGCGACAACAAGAGCACATGTAGCAAATGCTTTTTCCTGTTTCATTTTGCTAGACCACGCTCTTCTGTGGCTCTTTAGTGCTTGCCAAACTGCTGTGTGCGTGCTGCCGCTTCCATCTGACAAGGAGCACAGCCTTCTGACAGCAGCTTTCAACTTGTCTAAGAAAGAGCTTGGTCATTTAGATGTGATGCAAATCTGTGTGTGTTGTAAGGTGCAGGTGCAAGTTCCTGACAAAGGTGTTCTCTTGGTTCAGTTTTTATATGCCAAATACATTGGAAATGATTTCCTCTGGCATTTGCACCAAGAGTCGCAGATTACTTAACTGAGGAGCTCTGAGAATGGAACGGCAAGGGGTGTTCCGCTTACGTCATAAACAGTGCTCCAGAGCGCTTAGCAATGGGCACAACGAAACGTGTCTGTGGGATAGTGACCATTCCCGCCTAGTGCTGGCAATGCACGAGCACTGCCAAAAGGCAAAGGAAGGCCCTTAGCATGCGGCTTGTGCTCAAAGCTTTCAGACTGCCAGAGGACCGCAGCTGTGGTAAGCCCGCTTGCTCATTTGACGTTAGATGTCGCCTGCAAGAACTTCACCCGCATCTGGTTTATGCTGCTACCTGTTGTTTGGGGACAACAAGAGCACATGTAGCAAATGCTTTTTCCTGTTTCATTTTGCTAGACCACGCTCTTCAGTGGCTCTTTAGTTCTTTACAAACTCCTATGTGCGTGCTGCTGCTTCCATCTGACAAGGAGCACAGCCTTCTGACAGCAGCTTTCAACTTGCCTAAGAAACAGCTTGGCCATTTAGATGTGATGCAAATCTGTGTGTGTTGTAAGGTGCAGGTGCAAGCTCCTGACAAAGGTGTTCTCTTGGTTCAGTTTTTATATGCCAAATACATTGGAAATGATTTCCTCTGGCATTTGCACCAAGAGTCGCAGATTACTTAACTGAGGAGCTCTGAGAATGGAACGGCAAGGGGTGTTCCGCTTACGTCATAAACAGTGCTCCAGAGCGCTTAGCAATGGGCACAACCAAACGTGTCTGTGGGATAGTGACCATTCCCGCCTAGTGCTGGCAATGCACGAGCACTGCCAAAAGGCAAAGGAAGGCCCTTAGCATGCGGCTTGTGCTCAAAGCTTTCAGACTGCCAGAGGACCGCAGCTGTGGTAAGCCCGCTTGCTCATTTGACGTTAGATGTCGCCTGCAAGAACTTCACCCGCATCTGGTTTATGCTGCTACCTGTTGTTTGGGGACAACAAGAGCACATGTAGCAAATGCTTTTTCCTCTTTCATTTTGCTAGACCACGCTCTTCAGTGGCTCTTTAGTTCTTTACAAACTCCTATGTGCGTGCTGCTGCTTCCATCTGACAAGGAGCACAGCCTTCTGACAGCAGCTTTCAACTTGTCTAAGAAAGACCTTGGCCATTTAGATGTGATGCAAATCTGTGTGTGTGTAAGGTGCAGGTGCAAGCTCCTGACAAAGGTGTTCTCCAGGTTCAGTTTCAATCTGCCAGACGCATTGGAAATGTCTTCCTCTATCATTCGCTCTAAGAGTCGAAGATTGCTTAGCCAGGAGCTCTGAGAATGGAACGGCAAGAGGTGCTCCGCTTACGTCATAAACAGTGCTCCAGAGCGCTTAGCAATGGGCACAACGAAACGTGTCTGTGGGATAGTGACCATTCCCGCCTAGTGCTGGCAATGCACGAGCACTGCCAAAAGGCAAAGGAAGGCCCTTAGCATGCGGCTTGTGCTCAAAGCTTTCAGACTGCCAGAGGACCGCAGCTGTGGTAAGCCCGCTTGCTCATTTGACGTTAGATGTCGCCTGCAAGAACTTCACCCGCATCTGGTTTATGCTGCTACCTGTTGTTTGGGGACAACAAGAGCACATGTAGCAAATGCTTTTTCCTGTTTCATTTTGCTAGACCACGCTCTTCAGTGGCTCTTTAGTTCTTTACAAACTCCTATGTGCATGCTGCTGCTTCCATCTGACAAGGAGCACAGCCTTCTGACAGCAGCTTTCAACTTGCCTAAGAAACAGCTTGGACATTTAGATGTGATGCAAATCTGTGTGTGTGTAAGGTGCAGGTGCAAGCTCCTGACAAAGGTGCTTTCTAGGTCCAGTTTCAATCTGCCACACGCATTGGAAATGTCTTCCTCTATCATTCGCTCCAAGAGTGGAAGGTTGCTTAACTGAGGAGCTCTGAGAATGGAACGGCAAGAGGTGTTCCGCTTACGTCATAAACAGTGCACCAGAGTGCTTAGCAACGGGCACAACGAAACGGGTGTGCGGGTTAGTGACCATTCCCGCCTAGTGCTGGCAATGCACGGGCACTGCCAAAAAGCAAAGGAAGGCACTTAGCATGCGGCTTGTGCGCAAAGCTTTCAGACTGCCAGAGGACCGCAGCTGTGGTAAGCCCGCTTGCTCATTTGACGTTAGATGTCGCCTGCAAGAACTTCACCCGCATCTGGTTTATGCTGCTACCTGTTGTTAGGCGACAACAGGAGCACATGTAGCAAATGCTTTTTCCTGACCCGTTTTGCTAGACCACGCTCTTCTGTGGCTCTTTAGTGCTTGCCAAGCTGCTGTGAGCGTGCTGCCGCTTCCATCTGACAAGGAGCACAGCCTTCTGACAGCAGCTTTCAACTTGTCTAAGAAAGACCTTGGCCATTTAGATGTGATGCAAATCTGTGTGTGTAAGGTGCAGGTGCAAGCTCCTGACAAAGGTGTTCTCCAGGTTCAGTTTCAATCTGCCAGACGCATTGGAAATGTCTTCCTCTATCATTCGCTCTAAGAGTCGAAGATTGCTTAGCCAGGGGCTCTGAGAATGGAACGGCAAGAGGTGCTCCGCTTACGTCATAAACAGTGCTCCAGAGCGCTTAGCAATGGGCACAACGAAACGTGTCTGTGGGATAGTGACCATTCCCGCCTAGTGCTGGCAATGCACGAGCACTGCCAAAAGGCAAAGGAAGGCCCTTAGCATGCTGCTTGTGCTCAAAGCTTTCAGACTGCCAGAGGACCGCAGCTGTGGTAAGCCCGCTTGCTCATTTGACGTTAGATGTCGCCTGCAAGAACTTCACCCGCATCTGGTTTATGCTGCTACCTGTTGTTTGGGGACAACAAGAGCACATGTAGCAAATGCTTTTTCCTGTTTCATTTTGCTAGACCACGCTCTTCAGTGGCTCTTTAGTTCTTTACAAACTCCTATGTGCGTGCTGCTGCTTCCATCTGACAAGGAGCACAGCCTTCTGACAGCAGCTTTCAACTTGCCTAAGAAACAGCTTGGACATTTAGATGTGATGCAAATCTGTGTGTGTGTAAGGTGCAGGTGCAAGCTCCTGACAAAGGTGCTTTCTAGGTCCAGTTTCAATCTGCCACACGCATTGGAAATGTCTTCCTCTATCATTCGCTCCAAGAGTGGAAGGTTGCTTAACTGAGGAGCTCTGAGAATGGAACGGCAAGGGGTGTTCCGCTTACGTCATAAACAGTGCACCAGAGCGCTTAGCAACAGGCACAACGAAACGGGTGTGCGGGTTAGTGACCATTCCCGCCTAGTGCTGGCAATGCACGGGCACTGCCAGAAAGCAAAGGAAGGCACTTAGCATGCGGCTTGTGCTCAAAGCTTTCAGACTGCCAGAGGACCGCAGCTGTGGTAAGCCCGCTTGCTCATTTGACGTTAGATGTCGCCTGCAAGAACTTCACCCGCATCTGGTTTATGCTGCTACCTGTTGTTTGGGGACAACAAGAGCACATGTAGCAAATGCTTTTTCCTGTTTCATTTTGCTAGACCACGCTCTTCAGTGGCTCTTTAGTTCTTTACAAACTCCTATGTGCGTGCTGCTGCTTCCATCTGACAAGGAGCACAGCCTTCTGACAGCAGCTTTCAACTTGCCTAAGAAACAGCTAGGACATTTAGATGTGATGCAAATCTGTGTGTGTTGTAAGGTGCAGGTGCAAGCTCCTGACAAAGGTGTTCTCTAGGTTCAGTTTCAATCTGCCAGACGCATTGGAAATGTCTTCCTCTATAATTCGCTCCAAGAGTCGAAGATTGCTTAACCCAGGAGCTCTGAGAATGGAACGGCAAGAGGTGCTCCGCTTACGTCATAAACAGTGCTCCAGAGCGCTTAGCAACGGGCACAACGAAACGGGTGTGCGGGTTAGTGACCATTCCCGCCTAGTGCTGGCAATGCACGAGCACTGCCAAAAAACAAAGGAAGGCCCTTAGCATGCTGCTTGTGCTCAAAGCTTTCAGACTGCCAGAGGACCGCAGCTGTGGTAAGCCCGCTTGCTCATTTGACGTTAGATGTCGCCTGCAAGAACTTCACCCGCATCTGGTTTATGCTGCTACCTGTTGTTAGGCGACAACAAGAGCACATGTAGCAAATGCTTTTTCCTGTTTCATTTTGCTAGACCACGCTCTTCTGTGGCTCTTTAGTGCTTGCCAAACTGCTGTGTGCGTGCTGCCGCTTCCATCTGACAAGGAGCACAGCCTTCTGACAGCAGCTTTCAACTTGTCTAAGAAAGAGCTTGGTCATTTAGATGTGATGCAAATCTGTGTGTGTTGTAAGGTGCAGGTGCAAGTTCCTGACAAAGGTGTTCTCTTGGTTCAGTTTTTATATGCCAAATACATTGGAAATGATTTCCTCTGGCATTTGCACCAAGAGTCGCAGATTACTTAACTGAGGAGCTCTGAGAATGGAACGGCAAGGGGTGTTCCGCTTACGTCATAAACAGTGCTCCAGAGCGCTTAGCAATGGGCACAACGAAACGTGTCTGTGGGATAGTGACCATTCCCGCCTAGTGCTGGCAATGCACGAGCACTGCCAAAAGGCAAAGGAAGGCCCTTAGCATGCGGCTTGTGCTCAAAGCTTTCAGACTGCCAGAGGACCGCAGCTGTGGTAAGCCCGCTTGCTCATTTGACGTTAGATGTCGCCTGCAAGAACTTCACCCGCATCTGGTTTATGCTGCTACCTGTTGTTTGGGGACAACAAGAGCACATGTAGCAAATGCTTTTTCCTGTTTCATTTTGCTAGACCACGCTCTTCAGTGGCTCTTTAGTTCTTTACAAACTCCTATGTGCGTGCTGCTGCTTCCATCTGACAAGGAGCACAGCCTTCTGACAGCAGCTTTCAACTTGCCTAAGAAACAGCTTGGCCATTTAGATGTGATGCAAATCTGTGTGTGTTGTAAGGTGCAGGTGCAAGCTCCTGACAAAGGTGTTCTCTTGGTTCAGTTTTTATATGCCAAATACATTGGAAATGATTTCCTCTGGCATTTGCACCAAGAGTCGCAGATTACTTAACTGAGGAGCTCTGAGAATGGAACGGCAAGGGGTGTTCCGCTTACGTCATAAACAGTGCTCCAGAGCGCTTAGCAATGGGCACAACCAAACGTGTCTGTGGGATAGTGACCATTCCCGCCTAGTGCTGGCAATGCACGAGCACTGCCAAAAGGCAAAGGAAGGCCCTTAGCATGCGGCTTGTGCTCAAAGCTTTCAGACTGCCAGAGGACCGCAGCTGTGGTAAGCCCGCTTGCTCATTTGACGTTAGATGTCGCCTGCAAGAACTTCACCCGCATCTGGTTTATGCTGCTACCTGTTGTTTGGGGACAACAAGAGCACATGTAGCAAATGCTTTTTCCTCTTTCATTTTGCTAGACCACGCTCTTCAGTGGCTCTTTAGTTCTTTACAAACTCCTATGTGCGTGCTGCTGCTTCCATCTGACAAGGAGCACAGCCTTCTGACAGCAGCTTTCAACTTGTCTAAGAAAGACCTTGGCCATTTAGATGTGATGCAAATCTGTGTGTGTGTAAGGTGCAGGTGCAAGCTCCTGACAAAGGTGTTCTCCAGGTTCAGTTTCAATCTGCCAGACGCATTGGAAATGTCTTCCTCTATCATTCGCTCTAAGAGTCGAAGATTGCTTAGCCAGGAGCTCTGAGAATGGAACGGCAAGAGGTGCTCCGCTTACGTCATAAACAGTGCTCCAGAGCGCTTAGCAATGGGCACAACGAAACGTGTCTGTGGGATAGTGACCATTCCCGCCTAGTGCTGGCAATGCACGAGCACTGCCAAAAGGCAAAGGAAGGCCCTTAGCATGCTGCTTGTGCTCAAAGCTTTCAGACTGCCAGAGGACCGCAGCTGTGGTAAGCCCGCTTGCTCATTTGACGTTAGATGTCGCCTGCAAGAACTTCACCCGCATCTGGTTTATGCTGCTACCTGTTGTTTGGGGACAACAAGAGCACATGTAGCAAATGCTTTTTCCTGTTTCATTTTGCTAGACCACGCTCTTCAGTGGCTCTTTAGTTCTTTACAAACTCCTATGTGCATGCTGCTGCTTCCATCTGACAAGGAGCACAGCCTTCTGACAGCAGCTTTCAACTTGCCTAAGAAACAGCTTGGACATTTAGATGTGATGCAAATCTGTGTGTGTGTAAGGTGCAGGTGCAAGCTCCTGACAAAGGTGCTTTCTAGGTCCAGTTTCAATCTGCCACACGCATTGGAAATGTCTTCCTCTATCATTCGCTCCAAGAGTGGAAGGTTGCTTAACTGAGGAGCTCTGAGAATGGAACGGCAAGAGGTGTTCCGCTTACGTCATAAACAGTGCACCAGAGTGCTTAGCAACGGGCACAACGAAACGGGTGTGCGGGTTAGTGACCATTCCCGCCTAGTGCTGGCAATGCACGGGCACTGCCAAAAAGCAAAGGAAGGCACTTAGCATGCGGCTTGTGCGCAAAGCTTTCAGACTGCCAGAGGACCGCAGCTGTGGTAAGCCCGCTTGCTCATTTGACGTTAGATGTCGCCTGCAAGAACTTCACCCGCATCTGGTTTATGCTGCTACCTGTTGTTAGGCGACAACAGGAGCACATGTAGCAAATGCTTTTTCCTGACCCGTTTTGCTAGACCACGCTCTTCTGTGGCTCTTTAGTGCTTGCCAAGCTGCTGTGTGCGTGCTGCCGCTTCCATCTGACAAGGAGCACAGCCTTCTGACAGCAGCTTTCAACTTGCCTAAGAAACAGCTTGGACATTTAGATGTGATGCAAATCTGTGTGTGTTGTAAGGTGCACGTGCAAGCTCCTGACAAAGGTGTTGTCTTGGTTCAGTTTTTATATGCCAAATACATTGGAAATGATTTCCTCTGGCATTTGCACCAAGAGTCGCAGATTACTTAACTGAGGAGCTCTGAGAATGGAACGGCAAGGGGTGTTCCGCTTACGTCATAAACAGTGCTCCAGAGCGCTTAGCAATGGGCACAACGAAACGTGTCTGTGGGATAGTGACCATTCCCGCCTAGTGCTGGCAATGCACGAGCACTGCCAAAAGGCAAAGGAAGGCCCTTAGCATGCGGCTTGTGCTCAAAGCTTTCAGACTGCCAGAGGACCGCAGCTGTGGTAAGCCCGCTTGCTCATTTGACGTTAGATGTCGCCTGCAAGAACTTCACCCGCATCTGGTTTATGCTGCTACCTGTTGTTTGGGGACAACAAGAGCACATGTAGCAAATGCTTTTTCCTGTTTCATTTTGCTAGACCACGCTCTTCAGTGGCTCTTTAGTTCTTTACAAACTCCTATGTGCGTGCTGCTGCTTCCATCTGACAAGGAGCACAGCCTTCTGACAGCAGCTTTCAACTTGCCTAAGAAACAGCTTGGACATTTAGATGTGATGCAAATCTGTGTGTGTTGTAAGGTGCACGTGCAAGCTCCTGACAAAGGTGCTTTCTAGGTCCAGTTTCAATCTGCCACACGCATTGGAAATGTCTTCCTCTATCATTCACTCCAAGAGTGGAAGGTTGCTTAACTGAGGAGCTCTGAGAATGGAACGGCAAGAGGTGCTCCGCTTACGTCATAAACAGTGCTCCAGAGCACTTAGCAACGGGCACAACGAAACGGGTGTGCGGGTTAGTGACCATTCCCGCCTAGTGCTGGCAATGCACGAGCACTGCCAAAAAACAAAGGAAGGCCCTTAGCATGCTGCTTGTGCTCAAAGCTTTCAGACTGCCAGAGGACCGCAGCTGTGGTAAGCCCGCTTGCTCATTTGACGTTAGATGTCGCCTGCAAGAACTTCACCCGCATCTGGTTTATGCTGCTACCTGTTGTTAGGCGACAACAGGAGCACATGTAGCAAATGCTTTTTCCTGACCCGTTTTGCTAGACCACGCTCTTCTGTGGCTCTTTAGTGCTTGCCAAGCTGCTGTGTGCGTGCTGCCGCTTCCATCTGACAAGGAGCACAGCCTTCTGACAGCAGCTTTCAACTTGTCTAAGAAAGACCTTGGCCATTTAGATGTGATGCAAATCTGTGTGTGTGTAAGGTGCAGGTGCAAGCTCCTGACAAAGGTGTTCTCCAGGTTCAGTTTCAATCTGCCAGACGCATTGGAAATGTCTTCCTCTATCATTCGCTCTAAGAGTCGAAGATTGCTTAGCCAGGAGCTCTGAGAATGGAACGGCAAGAGGTGCTCCGCTTACGTCATAAACAGTGCTCCAGAGCGCTTAGCAATGGGCACAACGAAACGTGTCTGTGGGATAGTGACCATTCCCGCCTAGTGCTGGCAATGCACGAGCACTGCCAAAAGGCAAAGGAAGGCCCTTAGCATGCGGCTTGTGCTCAAAGCTTTCAGACTGCCAGAGGACCGCAGCTGTGGTAAGCCCGCTTGCTCATTTGACGTTAGATGTCGCCTGCAAGAACTTCACCCGCACCTGGTTTATGCTGCTACCTGTTGTTTGGGGACAACAAGAGCACATGTAGCAAATGCTTTTTCCTGTTTCATTTTGCTAGACCACGCTCTTCAGTGGCTCTTTAGTTCTTTACAAACTCCTATGTGCGTGCTGCTGCTTCCATCTGACAAGGAGCACAGCCTTCTGACAGCAGCTTTCAACTTGCCTAAGAAACAGCTTGGACATTTAGATGTGATGCAAATCTGTGTGTGTTGTAAGGTGCACGTGCAAGCTCCTGACAAAGGTGTTCTCTTGGTTCAGTTTTTATATGCCAAATACATTGGAAATGATTTCCTCTGGCATTTGCACCAAGAGTCGCAGATTACTTAACTGAGGAGCTCTGAGAATGGAACGGCAAGGGGTGTTCCGCTTACGTCATAAACAGTGCTCCAGAGCGCTTAGCAATGGGCACAACGAAACGTGTCTGTGGGATAGTGACCATTCCCGCCTAGTGCTGGCAATGCACGAGCACTGCCAAAAGGCAAAGGAAGGCCCTTAGCATGCGGCTTGTGCTCAAAGCTTTCAGACTGCCAGAGGACCGCAGCTGTGGTAAGCCCGCTTGCTCATTTGACGTTAGATGTCGCCTGCAAGAACTTCACCCGCATCTGGTTTATGCTGCTACCTGTTGTTTGGGGACAACAAGAGCACATGTAGCAAATGCTTTTTCCTGTTTCATTTTGCTAGACCACGCTCTTCAGTGGCTCTTTAGTTCTTTACAAACTCCTATGTGCATGCTGCTGCTTCCATCTGACAAGGAGCACAGCCTTCTGACAGCAGCTTTCAACTTGCCTAAGAAACAGCTTGGACATTTAGATGTGATGCAAATCTGTGTGTGTGTAAGGTGCAGGTGCAAGCTCCTGACAAAGGTGCTTTCTAGGTCCAGTTTCAATCTGCCACACGCATTGGAAATGTCTTCCTCTATCATTCGCTCCAAGAGTGGAAGGTTGCTTAACTGAGGAGCTCTGAGAATGGAACGGCAAGAGGTGTTCCGCTTACGTCATAAACAGTGCTCCAGAGCGCTTAGCAACGGGCACAACGAAACGGGTGTGCGGGTTAGTGACCATTCCCGCCTAGTGTTGGCAATGCACGGGCACTGCCAAAAAGCAAAGGAAGGCACTTAGCATGCGGCTTGTGCTCAAAGCTTTCAGACTGCCAGAGGACCGCAGCTGTGGTAAGCCCGCTTGCTCATTTGACGTTAGATGTCGCCTGCAAGAACTTCACCCGCATCTGGTTTATGCTGCTACCAGTTGTTTGGGAACAACAAGAGCACATGTAGCAAATGCTTTTTCCTGTTTCATTTTGCTAGACCACGCTCTTCACTGGCTCTTTAGTTCTTTACAAACTCCTATGTGCGTGCTGCTGCTTCCATCTGACAAGGAGCACAGCCTTCTGACAGCAGCTTTCAACTTGTCTAAGAAAGAGTTTGGCCATTTAGATGTGATGCAAATCTGTGTGTGTTGTAAGGTGCAGGTGCAAGCTCCTGACAAAGGTGTTCTCTAGGTTCAGTTTCAATCTGCCAGACGCATTGGAAATGTCTTCCTCTATCATTCGCTCCAAGAGTCGAAGATTGCTTAACCCAGGAGCTCTGAGAATGGAACGGCAAGAGGTGCTCCGCTTACGTCATAAACAGTGCTCCAGAGCGCTTAGCAATGGGCACAACGAAACGTGTCTGTGGGATAGTGACCATTCCCGCCTAGTGCTGGCAATGCACGAGCACTGCCAAAAAGCAAAGGAAGGCCCTTAGCATGCGGCTTGTGCTCAAAGCTTTCAGACTGCCAGAGGACCGCAGCTGTGGTAAGCCCGCTTGCTCATTTGACGTTAGATGTCGCCTGCAAGAACTTCACCCGCATCTGGTTTATGCTGCTACCTGTTGTTAGGCGACAACAAGAGCACATGTAGCAAATGCTTTTTCCTGTTTCATTTTGCTAGACCACGCTCTTCTGTGGCTCTTTAGTGCTTGCCAAACTGCTGTGTGCGTGCTGCCGCTTCCATCTGACAAGGAGCACAGCCTTCTGACAGCAGCTTTCAACTTGTCTAAGAAAGAGCTTGGTCATTTAGATGTGATGCAAATCTGTGTGTGTTGTAAGGTGCAGGTGCAAGCTCCTGACAAAGGTGTTCTCTAGGTTCAGTTTTTATATGCCAAATACATTGGAAATGATTTCCTCTGGCATTTGCACCAAGAGTCGCAGATTACTTAACTGAGGAGCTCTGAGAATGGAACGGCAAGGGGTGTTCCGCTTACGTCATAAACAGTGCTCCAGAGCGCTTAGCAATGGGCACAACCAAACGTGTCTGTGGGATAGTGACCATTCCCGCCTAGTGCTGGCAATGCACGAGCACTGCCAAAAGGCAAAGGAAGGCCCTTAGCATGCGGCTTGTGCTCAAAGCTTTCAGACTGCCAGAGGACCGCAGCTGTGGTAAGCCCGCTTGCTCATTTGACGTTAGATGTCGCCTGCAAGAACTTCACCCGCATCTGGTTTATGCTGCTACCTGTTGTTTGGGGACAACAAGAGCACATGTAGCAAATGCTTTTTCCTGTTTCATTTTGCTAGACCACGCTCTTCACTGGCTCTTTAGTTCTTTACAAACTCCTATGTGCGTGCTGCTGCTTCCATCTGACAAGGAGCACAGCCTTCTGACAGCAGCTTTCAACTTGCCTAAGAAACAGCTTGGACATTTAGATGTGATGCAAATCTGTGTGTGTTGTAAGGTGCAGGTGCAAGCTCCTGACAAAGGTGTTCTCTAGGTTCAGTTTCAATCTGCCAGACGCATTGGAAATGTCTTCCTCTATCATTCGCTCCAAGAGTCGAAGATTGCTTAACCCAGGAGCTCTGAGAATGGAACGGCAAGAGGTGCTCCGCTTTCGTCATAAACAGTGCTCCAGAGCGCTTAGCAACGGGCACAACGAAACGGGTGTGCGGGTTAGTGACCATTCCTGCCTAGTGCTGGCAATGCACGAGCACTGCCAAAAAACAAAGGAAGGCCCTTAGCATGCTGCTTGTGCTCAAAGCTTTCAGACTGCCAGAGGACCGCAGCTGTGGTAAGCCCGCTTGCTCATTTGACGTTAGATGTCGCCTGCAAGAACTTCACCCGCATCTGGTTTATGCTGCTACCTGTTGTTAGGCGACAACAAGAGCACATGTAGCAAATGCTTTTTCCTGACCCGTTTTGCTAGACCACGCTCTTCTGTGGCTCTTTAGTGCTTGCCAAGCTGCTGTGTGCGTGCTGCCGCTTCCATCTGACAAGGAGCACAGCCTTCTGACAGCAGCTTTCAACTTGTCTAAGAAAGACCTTGGCCATTTAGATGTGATGCAAATCTGTGTGTGTGTAAGGTGCAGGTGCAAGCTCCTGACAAAGGTGTTCTCCAGGTTCAGTTTCAATCTGCCAGACGCATTGGAAATGTCTTCCTCTATCATTCGCTCTAAGAGTCGAAGATTGCTTAGCCAGGAGCTCTGAGAATGGAACGGCAAGAGGTGCTCCGCTTACGTCATAAACAGTGCTCCAGAGCGCTTAGCAATGGGCCCAACGAAACGTGTCTGTGGGATAGTGACCATTCCCGCCTAGTGCTGGCAATGCACGAGCACTGCCAAAAAGCAAAGGAAGGCCCTTAGCATGCGGCTTGTGCTCAAAGCTTTCAGACTGCCAGAGGACCGCAGCTGTGGTAAGCCCGCTTGCTCATTTGACGTTAGATGTCGCCTGCAAGAACTTCACCCGCATCTGGTTTATGCTGCTACCTGTTGTTTGGGGACAACAAGAGCACATGTAGCAAATGCTTTTTCCTGTTTCATTTTGCTAGACCACGCTCTTCACTGGCTCTTTAGTTCTTTACAAACTCCTATGTGCGTGCTGCCGCTTCCATCTGACAAGGAGCACAGCCTTCTGACAGCAGCTTTCAACTTGCCTAAGAAACAGCTTGGCCATTTAGATGTGATGCAAATCTGTGTGTGTTGTAAGGTGCAGGTGCAAGCTCCTGACAAAGGTGTTCTCTAGGTTCAGTTTTTATATGCCAAATACATTGGAAATGATTTCCTCTGGCATTTGCACCAAGAGTCGCAAATTACTTAACTGAGGAGCTCTGAGAATGGAACGGCAAGGGGTGTTCCGCTTACGTCATAAACAGTGCTCCAGAGCGCTTAGCAATGGGCACAACGAAACGTGTCTGTGGGATAGTGACCATTCCCGCCTAGTGCTGGCAATGCACGAGCACTGCCAAAAGGCAAAGGAAGGCACTTAGCATGCGGCTTGTGCTCAAAGCTTTCAGACTGCCAGAGGACCGCAGCTGTGGTAAGCCCGCTTGCTCATTTGACGTTAGATGTCGCCTGCAAGAACTTCACCCGCATCTGGTTTATGCTGCTACCTGTTGTTTGGGGACAACAAGAGCACATGTAGCAAATGCTTTTTCCTCTTTCATTTTGCTAGACCACGCTCTTCAGTGGCTCTTTAGTTCTTTACAAACTCCTATGTGCGTGCTGCTGCTTCCATCTGACAAGGAGCACAGCCTTCTGACAGCAGCTTTCAACTTGCCTAAGAAACAGCTTGGACATTTAGATGTGATGCAAATCTGTGTGTGTGTAAGGTGCAGGTGCAAGCTCCTGACAAAGGTGCTTTCTAGGTCCAGTTTCAATCTGCCACACGCATTGGAAATGTCTTCCTCTATCATTCGCTCCAAGAGTGGAAGGTTGCTTAACTGAGGAGCTCTGAGAATGGAACGGCAAGAGGTGTTCCGCTTACGTCATAAACAGTGCACCAGAGCGCTTAGCAACGGGCACAACGAAACGTGTCTGTGGGATAGTGACCATTCCCGCCTAGTGCTGGCAATGCACGAGCACTGCCAAAAAGCAAAGGAAGGCCCTTAGCATGTGGCTTGTGCTCAAAGCTTTCAGACTGCCAGAGGACCGCAGCTGTGGTAAGCCCGCTTGCTCATTTGACGTTAGATGTCGCCTGCAAGAACTTCACCCGCATCTGGTTTATGCTGCTACCTGTTGTTAGGCGACAACAAGAGCACATGTAGCAAATGCTTTTTCCTGTTTCATTTTGCTAGACCACGCTCTTCTGTGGCTCTTTAGTGCTTGCCAAACTGCTGTGTGCGTGCTGCCGCTTCCATCTGACAAGGAGCACAGCCTTCTGACAGCAGCTTTCAACTTGTCTAAGAAAGAGCTTGGTCATTTAGATGTGATGCAAATCTGTGTGTGTTGTAAGGTGCAGGTGCAAGCTCCTGACAAAGGTGTTCTCTAGGTTCAGTTTTTATATGCCAAATACATTGGAAATGATTTCCTCTGGCATTTGCACCAAGAGTCGCAGATTACTTAACTGAGGAGCTCTGAGAATGGAACGGCAAGGGGTGTTCCGCTTACGTCATAAACAGTGCTCCAGAGCGCTTAGCAATGGGCACAACGAAACGTGTCTGTGGGATAGTGACCATTCCCGCCTAGTGCTGGCAATGCACGAGCACTGCCAAAAGGCAAAGGAAGGCCCTTAGCATGCGGCTTGTGCTCAAAGCTTTCAGACTGCCAGAGGACCGCAGCTGTGGTAAGCCCGCTTGCTCATTTGACGTTAGATGTCGCCTGCAAGAACTTCACCCGCATCTGGTTTATGCTGCTACCTGTTGTTTGGGGACAACAAGAGCACATGTAGCAAATGCTTTTTCCTGTTTCATTTTGCTAGACCACGCTCTTCAGTGGCTCTTTAGTTCTTTACAAACTCCTATGTGCGTGCTGCTGCTTCCATCTGACAAGGAGCACAGCCTTCTGACAGCAGCTTTCAACTTGCCTAAGAAACAGCTAGGACATTTAGATGTGATGCAAATCTGTGTGTGTTGTAAGGTGCAGGTGCAAGCTCCTGACAAAGGTGTTCTCTAGGTTCAGTTTCAATCTGCCAGACGCATTGGAAATGTCTTCCTCTATCATTCGCTCCAAGAGTCGAAGATTGCTTAACCCAGGAGCTCTGAGAATGGAACGGCAAGAGGTGCTCCGCTTACGTCATAAACAGTGCTCCAGAGCGCTTAGCAACGGGCACAACGAAACGGGTGTGCGGGTTAGTGACCATTCCCGCCTAGTGCTGGCAATGCACGAGCACTGCCAAAAAACAAAGGAAGGCCCTTAGCATGCTGCTTGTGCTCAAAGCTTTCAGACTGCCAGAGGACCGCAGCTGTGGTAAGCCCGCTTGCTCATTTGACGTTAGATGTCGCCTGCAAGAACTTCACCCGCATCTGGTTTATGCTGCTACCTGTTGTTAGGCGACAACAAGAGCACATGTAGCAAATGCTTTTTCCTGTTTCATTTTGCTAGACCACGCTCTTCTGTGGCTCTTTAGTGCTTGCCAAACTGCTGTGTGCGTGCTGCCGCTTCCATCTGACAAGGAGCACAGCCTTCTGACAGCAGCTTTCAACTTGTCTAAGAAAGAGCTTGGTCATTTAGATGTGATGCAAATCTGTGTGTGTTGTAAGGTGCAGGTGCAAGTTCCTGACAAAGGTGTTCTCTTGGTTCAGTTTTTATATGCCAAATACATTGGAAATGATTTCCTCTGGCATTTGCACCAAGAGTCGCAGATTACTTAACTGAGGAGCTCTGAGAATGGAACGGCAAGGGGTGTTCCGCTTACGTCATAAACAGTGCTCCAGAGCGCTTAGCAATGGGCACAACGAAACGTGTCTGTGGGATAGTGACCATTCCCGCCTAGTGCTGGCAATGCACGAGCACTGCCAAAAGGCAAAGGAAGGCCCTTAGCATGCGGCTTGTGCTCAAAGCTTTCAGACTGCCAGAGGACCGCAGCTGTGGTAAGCCCGCTTGCTCATTTGACGTTAGATGTCGCCTGCAAGAACTTCACCCGCATCTGGTTTATGCTGCTACCTGTTGTTTGGGGACAACAAGAGCACATGTAGCAAATGCTTTTTCCTGTTTCATTTTGCTAGACCACGCTCTTCAGTGGCTCTTTAGTTCTTTACAAACTCCTATGTGCGTGCTGCTGCTTCCATCTGACAAGGAGCACAGCCTTCTGACAGCAGCTTTCAACTTGCCTAAGAAACAGCTTGGCCATTTAGATGTGATGCAAATCTGTGTGTGTTGTAAGGTGCAGGTGCAAGCTCCTGACAAAGGTGTTCTCTTGGTTCAGTTTTTATATGCCAAATACATTGGAAATGATTTCCTCTGGCATTTGCACCAAGAGTCGCAGATTACTTAACTGAGGAGCTCTGAGAATGGAACGGCAAGGGGTGTTCCGCTTACGTCATAAACAGTGCTCCAGAGCGCTTAGCAATGGGCACAACGAAACGTGTCTGTGGGATAGTGACCATTCCCGCCTAGTGCTGGCAATGCACGAGCACTGCCAAAAGGCAAAGGAAGGCCCTTAGCATGCGGCTTGTGCTCAAAGCTTTCAGACTGCCAGAGGACCGCAGCTGTGGTAAGCCCGCTTGCTCATTTGACGTTAGATGTCGCCTGCAAGAACTTCACCCGCATCTGGTTTATGCTGCTACCTGTTGTTTGGGGACAACAAGAGCACATGTAGCAAATGCTTTTTCCTCTTTCATTTTGCTAGACCACGCTCTTCAGTGGCTCTTTAGTTCTTTACAAACTCCTATGTGCGTGCTGCTGCTTCCATCTGACAAGGAGCACAGCCTTCTGACAGCAGCTTTCAACTTGCCTAAGAAACAGCTTGGACATTTAGATGTGATGCAAATCTGTGTGTGTGTAAGGTGCAGGTGCAAGCTCCTGACAAAGGTGCTTTCTAGGTCCAGTTTCAATCTGCCACACGCATTGGAAATGTCTTCCTCTATCATTCGCTCCAAGAGTGGAAGGTTGCTTAACTGAGGAGCTCTGAGAATGGAACGGCAAGAGGTGTTCCGCTTACGTCATAAACAGTGCACCAGAGTGCTTAGCAACGGGCACAACGAAACGGGTGTGCGGGTTAGTGACCATTCCCGCCTAGTGCTGGCAATGCACGGGCACTGCCAAAAAGCAAAGGAAGGCACTTAGCATGCGGCTTGTGCGCAAAGCTTTCAGACTGCCAGAGGACCGCAGCTGTGGTAAGCCCGCTTGCTCATTTGACGTTAGATGTCGCCTGCAAGAACTTCACCCGCATCTGGTTTATGCTGCTACCTGTTGTTAGGCGACAACAGGAGCACATGTAGCAAATGCTTTTTCCTGACCCGTTTTGCTAGACCACGCTCTTCTGTGGCTCTTTAGTGCTTGCCAAGCTGCTGTGAGCGTGCTGCCGCTTCCATCTGACAAGGAGCACAGCCTTCTGACAGCAGCTTTCAACTTGTCTAAGAAAGACCTTGGCCATTTAGATGTGATGCAAATCTGTGTGTGTAAGGTGCAGGTGCAAGCTCCTGACAAAGGTGTTCTCCAGGTTCAGTTTCAATCTGCCAGACGCATTGGAAATGTCTTCCTCTATCATTCGCTCTAAGAGTCGAAGATTGCTTAGCCAGGGGCTCTGAGAATGGAACGGCAAGAGGTGCTCCGCTTACGTCATAAACAGTGCTCCAGAGCGCTTAGCAATGGGCACAACGAAACGTGTCTGTGGGATAGTGACCATTCCCGCCTAGTGCTGGCAATGCACGAGCACTGCCAAAAGGCAAAGGAAGGCCCTTAGCATGCTGCTTGTGCTCAAAGCTTTCAGACTGCCAGAGGACCGCAGCTGTGGTAAGCCCGCTTGCTCATTTGACGTTAGATGTCGCCTGCAAGAACTTCACCCGCATCTGGTTTATGCTGCTACCTGTTGTTTGGGGACAACAAGAGCACATGTAGCAAATGCTTTTTCCTGTTTCATTTTGCTAGACCACGCTCTTCAGTGGCTCTTTAGTTCTTTACAAACTCCTATGTGCGTGCTGCTGCTTCCATCTGACAAGGAGCACAGCCTTCTGACAGCAGCTTTCAACTTGCCTAAGAAACAGCTTGGACATTTAGATGTGATGCAAATCTGTGTGTGTGTAAGGTGCAGGTGCAAGCTCCTGACAAAGGTGCTTTCTAGGTCCAGTTTCAATCTGCCACACGCATTGGAAATGTCTTCCTCTATCATTCGCTCCAAGAGTGGAAGGTTGCTTAACTGAGGAGCTCTGAGAATGGAACGGCAAGAGGTGTTCCGCTTACGTCATAAACAGTGCACCAGAGCGCTTAGCAACAGGCACAACGAAACGGGTGTGCGGGTTAGTGACCATTCCCGCCTAGTGCTGGCAATGCACGGGCACTGCCAGAAAGCAAAGGAAGGCACTTAGCATGCGGCTTGTGCTCAAAGCTTTCAGACTGCCAGAGGACCGCAGCTGTGGTAAGCCCGCTTGCTCATTTGACGTTAGATGTCGCCTGCAAGAACTTCACCCGCATCTGGTTTATGCTGCTACCTGTTGTTTGGGGACAACAAGAGCACATGTAGCAAATGCTTTTTCCTGTTTCATTTTGCTAGACCACGCTCTTCAGTGGCTCTTTAGTTCTTTACAAACTCCTATGTGCGTGCTGCTGCTTCCATCTGACAAGGAGCACAGCCTTCTGACAGCAGCTTTCAACTTGCCTAAGAAACAGCTAGGACATTTAGATGTGATGCAAATCTGTGTGTGTTGTAAGGTGCAGGTGCAAGCTCCTGACAAAGGTGTTCTCTAGGTTCAGTTTCAATCTGCCAGACGCATTGGAAATGTCTTCCTCTATCATTCGCTCCAAGAGTCGAAGATTGCTTAACCCAGGAGCTCTGAGAATGGAACGGCAAGAGGTGCTCCGCTTACGTCATAAACAGTGCTCCAGAGCGCTTAGCAACGGGCACAACGAAACGGGTGTGCGGGTTAGTGACCATTCCCGCCTAGTGCTGGCAATGCACGAGCACTGCCAAAAAACAAAGGAAGGCCCTTAGCATGCTGCTTGTGCTCAAAGCTTTCAGACTGCCAGAGGACCGCAGCTGTGGTAAGCCCGCTTGCTCATTTGACGTTAGATGTCGCCTGCAAGAACTTCACCCGCATCTGGTTTATGCTGCTACCTGTTGTTAGGCGACAACAAGAGCACATGTAGCAAATGCTTTTTCCTGTTTCATTTTGCTAGACCACGCTCTTCTGTGGCTCTTTAGTGCTTGCCAAACTGCTGTGTGCGTGCTGCCGCTTCCATCTGACAAGGAGCACAGCCTTCTGACAGCAGCTTTCAACTTGTCTAAGAAAGAGCTTGGTCATTTAGATGTGATGCAAATCTGTGTGTGTTGTAAGGTGCAGGTGCAAGTTCCTGACAAAGGTGTTCTCTTGGTTCAGTTTTTATATGCCAAATACATTGGAAATGATTTCCTCTGGCATTTGCACCAAGAGTCGCAGATTACTTAACTGAGGAGCTCTGAGAATGGAACGGCAAGGGGTGTTCCGCTTACGTCATAAACAGTGCTCCAGAGCGCTTAGCAATGGGCACAACGAAACGTGTCTGTGGGATAGTGACCATTCCCGCCTAGTGCTGGCAATGCACGAGCACTGCCAAAAGGCAAAGGAAGGCCCTTAGCATGCGGCTTGTGCTCAAAGCTTTCAGACTGCCAGAGGACCGCAGCTGTGGTAAGCCCGCTTGCTCATTTGACGTTAGATGTCGCCTGCAAGAACTTCACCCGCATCTGGTTTATGCTGCTACCTGTTGTTTGGGGACAACAAGAGCACATGTAGCAAATGCTTTTTCCTGTTTCATTTTGCTAGACCACGCTCTTCAGTGGCTCTTTAGTTCTTTACAAACTCCTATGTGCGTGCTGCTGCTTCCATCTGACAAGGAGCACAGCCTTCTGACAGCAGCTTTCAACTTGCCTAAGAAACAGCTTGGCCATTTAGATGTGATGCAAATCTGTGTGTGTTGTAAGGTGCAGGTGCAAGCTCCTGACAAAGGTGTTCTCTTGGTTCAGTTTTTATATGCCAAATACATTGGAAATGATTTCCTCTGGCATTTGCACCAAGAGTCGCAGATTACTTAACTGAGGAGCTCTGAGAATGGAACGGCAAGGGGTGTTCCGCTTACGTCATAAACAGTGCTCCAGAGCGCTTAGCAATGGGCACAACCAAACGTGTCTGTGGGATAGTGACCATTCCCGCCTAGTGCTGGCAATGCACGAGCACTGCCAAAAGGCAAAGGAAGGCCCTTAGCATGCGGCTTGTGCTCAAAGCTTTCAGACTGCCAGAGGACCGCAGCTGTGGTAAGCCCGCTTGCTCATTTGACGTTAGATGTCGCCTGCAAGAACTTCACCCGCATCTGGTTTATGCTGCTACCTGTTGTTTGGGGACAACAAGAGCACATGTAGCAAATGCTTTTTCCTCTTTCATTTTGCTAGACCACGCTCTTCAGTGGCTCTTTAGTTCTTTACAAACTCCTATGTGCGTGCTGCTGCTTCCATCTGACAAGGAGCACAGCCTTCTGACAGCAGCTTTCAACTTGTCTAAGAAAGACCTTGGCCATTTAGATGTGATGCAAATCTGTGTGTGTGTAAGGTGCAGGTGCAAGCTCCTGACAAAGGTGTTCTCCAGGTTCAGTTTCAATCTGCCAGACGCATTGGAAATGTCTTCCTCTATCATTCGCTCTAAGAGTCGAAGATTGCTTAGCCAGGAGCTCTGAGAATGGAACGGCAAGAGGTGCTCCGCTTACGTCATAAACAGTGCTCCAGAGCGCTTAGCAATGGGCACAACGAAACGTGTCTGTGGGATAGTGACCATTCCCGCCTAGTGCTGGCAATGCACGAGCACTGCCAAAAGGCAAAGGAAGGCCCTTAGCATGCGGCTTGTGCTCAAAGCTTTCAGACTGCCAGAGGACCGCAGCTGTGGTAAGCCCGCTTGCTCATTTGACGTTAGATGTCGCCTGCAAGAACTTCACCCGCATCTGGTTTATGCTGCTACCTGTTGTTTGGGGACAACAAGAGCACATGTAGCAAATGCTTTTTCCTGTTTCATTTTGCTAGACCACGCTCTTCAGTGGCTCTTTAGTTCTTTACAAACTCCTATGTGCATGCTGCTGCTTCCATCTGACAAGGAGCACAGCCTTCTGACAGCAGCTTTCAACTTGCCTAAGAAACAGCTTGGACATTTAGATGTGATGCAAATCTGTGTGTGTGTAAGGTGCAGGTGCAAGCTCCTGACAAAGGTGCTTTCTAGGTCCAGTTTCAATCTGCCACACGCATTGGAAATGTCTTCCTCTATCATTCGCTCCAAGAGTGGAAGGTTGCTTAACTGAGGAGCTCTGAGAATGGAACGGCAAGAGGTGTTCCGCTTACGTCATAAACAGTGCACCAGAGTGCTTAGCAACGGGCACAACGAAACGGGTGTGCGGGTTAGTGACCATTCCCGCCTAGTGCTGGCAATGCACGGGCACTGCCAAAAAGCAAAGGAAGGCACTTAGCATGCGGCTTGTGCGCAAAGCTTTCAGACTGCCAGAGGACCGCAGCTGTGGTAAGCCCGCTTGCTCATTTGACGTTAGATGTCGCCTGCAAGAACTTCACCCGCATCTGGTTTATGCTGCTACCTGTTGTTAGGCGACAACAGGAGCACATGTAGCAAATGCTTTTTCCTGTTTCATTTTGCTAGACCACGCTCTTCTGTGGCTCTTTAGTGCTTGCCAAGCTGCTGTGTGCGTGCTGCCGCTTCCATCTGACAAGGAGCACAGCCTTCTGACAGCAGCTTTCAACTTGCCTAAGAAACAGCTTGGACATTTAGATGTGATGCAAATCTGTGTGTGTTGTAAGGTGCACGTGCAAGCTCCTGACAAAGGTGTTGTCTTGGTTCAGTTTTTATATGCCAAATACATTGGAAATGATTTCCTCTGGCATTTGCACCAAGAGTCGCAGATTACTTAACTGAGGAGCTCTGAGAATGGAACGGCAAGGGGTGTTCCGCTTACGTCATAAACAGTGCTCCAGAGCGCTTAGCAATGGGCACAACGAAACGTGTCTGTGGGATAGTGACCATTCCCGCCTAGTGCTGGCAATGCACGAGCACTGCCAAAAGGCAAAGGAAGGCCCTTAGCATGCGGCTTGTGCTCAAAGCTTTCAGACTGCCAGAGGACCGCAGCTGTGGTAAGCCCGCTTGCTCATTTGACGTTAGATGTCGCCTGCAAGAACTTCACCCGCATCTGGTTTATGCTGCTACCTGTTGTTTGGGGACAACAAGAGCACATGTAGCAAATGCTTTTTCCTGTTTCATTTTGCTAGACCACGCTCTTCAGTGGCTCTTTAGTTCTTTACAAACTCCTATGTGCGTGCTGCTGCTTCCATCTGACAAGGAGCACAGCCTTCTGACAGCAGCTTTCAACTTGCCTAAGAAACAGCTTGGACATTTAGATGTGATGCAAATCTGTGTGTGTGTAAGGTGCAGGTGCAAGCTCCTGACAAAGGTGCTTTCTAGGTCCAGTTTCAATCTGCCACACGCATTGGAAATGTCTTCCTCTATCATTCACTCCAAGAGTGGAAGGTTGCTTAACTGAGGAGCTCTGAGAATGGAACGGCAAGAGGTGCTCCGCTTACGTCATAAACAGTGCTCCAGAGCACTTAGCAACGGGCACAACGAAACGGGTGTGCGGGTTAGTGACCATTCCCGCCTAGTGCTGGCAATGCACGAGCACTGCCAAAAAACAAAGGAAGGCCCTTAGCATGCTGCTTGTGCTCAAAGCTTTCAGACTGCCAGAGGACCGCAGCTGTGGTAAGCCCGCTTGCTCATTTGACGTTAGATGTCGCCTGCAAGAACTTCACCCGCATCTGGTTTATGCTGCTACCTGTTGTTAGGCGACAACAGGAGCACATGTAGCAAATGCTTTTTCCTGACCCGTTTTGCTAGACCACGCTCTTCTGTGGCTCTTTAGTGCTTGCCAAGCTGCTGTGTGCGTGCTGCCGCTTCCATCTGACAAGGAGCACAGCCTTCTGACAGCAGCTTTCAACTTGTCTAAGAAAGACCTTGGCCATTTAGATGTGATGCAAATCTGTGTGTGTGTAAGGTGCAGGTGCAAGCTCCTGACAAAGGTGTTCTCCAGGTTCAGTTTCAATCTGCCAGACGCATTGGAAATGTCTTCCTCTATCATTCGCTCTAAGAGTCGAAGATTGCTTAGCCAGGAGCTCTGAGAATGGAACGGCAAGAGGTGCTCCGCTTACGTCATAAACAGTGCTCCAGAGCGCTTAGCAATGGGCACAACGAAACGTGTCTGTGGGATAGTGACCATTCCCGCCTAGTGCTGGCAATGCACGAGCACTGCCAAAAGGCAAAGGAAGGCCCTTAGCATGCGGCTTGTGCTCAAAGCTTTCAGACTGCCAGAGGACCGCAGCTGTGGTAAGCCCGCTTGCTCATTTGACGTTAGATGTCGCCTGCAAGAACTTCACCCGCACCTGGTTTATGCTGCTACCTGTTGTTTGGGGACAACAAGAGCACATGTAGCAAATGCTTTTTCCTGTTTCATTTTGCTAGACCACGCTCTTCAGTGGCTCTTTAGTTCTTTACAAACTCCTATGTGCGTGCTGCTGCTTCCATCTGACAAGGAGCACAGCCTTCTGACAGCAGCTTTCAACTTGCCTAAGAAACAGCTTGGACATTTAGATGTGATGCAAATCTGTGTGTGTTGTAAGGTGCACGTGCAAGCTCCTGACAAAGGTGTTCTCTTGGTTCAGTTTTTATATGCCAAATACATTGGAAATGATTTCCTCTGGCATTTGCACCAAGAGTCGCAGATTACTTAACTGAGGAGCTCTGAGAATGGAACGGCAAGGGGTGTTCCGCTTACGTCATAAACAGTGCTCCAGAGCGCTTAGCAATGGGCACAACGAAACGTGTCTGTGGGATAGTGACCATTCCCGCCTAGTGCTGGCAATGCACGAGCACTGCCAAAAGGCAAAGGAAGGCCCTTAGCATGCGGCTTGTGCTCAAAGCTTTCAGACTGCCAGAGGACCGCAGCTGTGGTAAGCCCGCTTGCTCATTTGACGTTAGATGTCGCCTGCAAGAACTTCACCCGCATCTGGTTTATGCTGCTACCTGTTGTTTGGGGACAACAAGAGCACATGTAGCAAATGCTTTTTCCTGTTTCATTTTGCTAGACCACGCTCTTCAGTGGCTCTTTAGTTCTTTACAAACTCCTATGTGCATGCTGCTGCTTCCATCTGACAAGGAGCACAGCCTTCTGACAGCAGCTTTCAACTTGCCTAAGAAACAGCTTGGACATTTAGATGTGATGCAAATCTGTGTGTGTGTAAGGTGCAGGTGCAAGCTCCTGACAAAGGTGCTTTCTAGGTCCAGTTTCAATCTGCCACACGCATTGGAAATGTCTTCCTCTATCATTCGCTCCAAGAGTGGAAGGTTGCTTAACTGAGGAGCTCTGAGAATGGAACGGCAAGAGGTGTTCCGCTTACGTCATAAACAGTGCTCCAGAGCGCTTAGCAACGGGCACAACGAAACGGGTGTGCGGGTTAGTGACCATTCCCGCCTAGTGTTGGCAATGCACGGGCACTGCCAAAAAGCAAAGGAAGGCACTTAGCATGCGGCTTGTGCTCAAAGCTTTCAGACTGCCAGAGGACCGCAGCTGTGGTAAGCCCGCTTGCTCATTTGACGTTAGATGTCGCCTGCAAGAACTTCACCCGCATCTGGTTTATGCTGCTACCAGTTGTTTGGGAACAACAAGAGCACATGTAGCAAATGCTTTTTCCTGTTTCATTTTGCTAGACCACGCTCTTCACTGGCTCTTTAGTTCTTTACAAACTCCTATGTGCGTGCTGCTGCTTCCATCTGACAAGGAGCACAGCCTTCTGACAGCAGCTTTCAACTTGTCTAAGAAAGAGTTTGGCCATTTAGATGTGATGCAAATCTGTGTGTGTTGTAAGGTGCAGGTGCAAGCTCCTGACAAAGGTGTTCTCTAGGTTCAGTTTCAATCTGCCAGACGCATTGGAAATGTCTTCCTCTATCATTCGCTCCAAGAGTCGAAGATTGCTTAACCCAGGAGCTCTGAGAATGGAACGGCAAGAGGTGCTCCGCTTACGTCATAAACAGTGCTCCAGAGCGCTTAGCAATGGGCACAACGAAACGTGTCTGTGGGATAGTGACCATTCCCGCCTAGTGCTGGCAATGCACGAGCACTGCCAAAAAGCAAAGGAAGGCCCTTAGCATGCGGCTTGTGCTCAAAGCTTTCAGACTGCCAGAGGACCGCAGCTGTGGTAAGCCCGCTTGCTCATTTGACGTTAGATGTCGCCTGCAAGAACTTCACCCGCATCTGGTTTATGCTGCTACCTGTTGTTAGGCGACAACAAGAGCACATGTAGCAAATGCTTTTTCCTGTTTCATTTTGCTAGACCACGCTCTTCTGTGGCTCTTTAGTGCTTGCCAAACTGCTGTGTGCGTGCTGCCGCTTCCATCTGACAAGGAGCACAGCCTTCTGACAGCAGCTTTCAACTTGTCTAAGAAAGAGCTTGGTCATTTAGATGTGATGCAAATCTGTGTGTGTTGTAAGGTGCAGGTGCAAGCTCCTGACAAAGGTGTTCTCTAGGTTCAGTTTTTATATGCCAAATACATTGGAAATGATTTCCTCTGGCATTTGCACCAAGAGTCGCAGATTACTTAACTGAGGAGCTCTGAGAATGGAACGGCAAGGGGTGTTCCGCTTACGTCATAAACAGTGCTCCAGAGCGCTTAGCAATGGGCACAACCAAACGTGTCTGTGGGATAGTGACCATTCCCGCCTAGTGCTGGCAATGCACGAGCACTGCCAAAAGGCAAAGGAAGGCCCTTAGCATGCGGCTTGTGCTCAAAGCTTTCAGACTGCCAGAGGACCGCAGCTGTGGTAAGCCCGCTTGCTCATTTGACGTTAGATGTCGCCTGCAAGAACTTCACCCGCATCTGGTTTATGCTGCTACCTGTTGTTTGGGGACAACAAGAGCACATGTAGCAAATGCTTTTTCCTGTTTCATTTTGCTAGACCACGCTCTTCACTGGCTCTTTAGTTCTTTACAAACTCCTATGTGCGTGCTGCTGCTTCCATCTGACAAGGAGCACAGCCTTCTGACAGCAGCTTTCAACTTGCCTAAGAAACAGCTTGGACATTTAGATGTGATGCAAATCTGTGTGTGTTGTAAGGTGCAGGTGCAAGCTCCTGACAAAGGTGTTCTCTAGGTTCAGTTTCAATCTGCCAGACGCATTGGAAATGTCTTCCTCTATCATTCGCTCCAAGAGTCGAAGATTGCTTAACCCAGGAGCTCTGAGAATGGAACGGCAAGAGGTGCTCCGCTTTCGTCATAAACAGTGCTCCAGAGCGCTTAGCAACGGGCACAACGAAACGGGTGTGCGGGTTAGTGACCATTCCTGCCTAGTGCTGGCAATGCACGAGCACTGCCAAAAAACAAAGGAAGGCCCTTAGCATGCTGCTTGTGCTCAAAGCTTTCAGACTGCCAGAGGACCGCAGCTGTGGTAAGCCCGCTTGCTCATTTGACGTTAGATGTCGCCTGCAAGAACTTCACCCGCATCTGGTTTATGCTGCTACCTGTTGTTAGGCGACAACAAGAGCACATGTAGCAAATGCTTTTTCCTGACCCGTTTTGCTAGACCACGCTCTTCTGTGGCTCTTTAGTGCTTGCCAAGCTGCTGTGTGCGTGCTGCCGCTTCCATCTGACAAGGAGCACAGCCTTCTGACAGCAGCTTTCAACTTGTCTAAGAAAGACCTTGGCCATTTAGATGTGATGCAAATCTGTGTGTGTGTAAGGTGCAGGTGCAAGCTCCTGACAAAGGTGTTCTCCAGGTTCAGTTTCAATCTGCCAGACGCATTGGAAATGTCTTCCTCTATCATTCGCTCTAAGAGTCGAAGATTGCTTAGCCAGGAGCTCTGAGAATGGAACGGCAAGAGGTGCTCCGCTTACGTCATAAACAGTGCTCCAGAGCGCTTAGCAATGGGCCCAACGAAACGTGTCTGTGGGATAGTGACCATTCCCGCCTAGTGCTGGCAATGCACGAGCACTGCCAAAAAGCAAAGGAAGGCCCTTAGCATGCGGCTTGTGCTCAAAGCTTTCAGACTGCCAGAGGACCGCAGCTGTGGTAAGCCCGCTTGCTCATTTGACGTTAGATGTCGCCTGCAAGAACTTCACCCGCATCTGGTTTATGCTGCTACCTGTTGTTTGGGGACAACAAGAGCACATGTAGCAAATGCTTTTTCCTGTTTCATTTTGCTAGACCACGCTCTTCACTGGCTCTTTAGTTCTTTACAAACTCCTATGTGCGTGCTGCCGCTTCCATCTGACAAGGAGCACAGCCTTCTGACAGCAGCTTTCAACTTGCCTAAGAAACAGCTTGGCCATTTAGATGTGATGCAAATCTGTGTGTGTTGTAAGGTGCAGGTGCAAGC
Source organism: Poecile atricapillus (assembly GCF_030490865.1). NCBI lineage: Eukaryota > Metazoa > Chordata > Aves > Passeriformes > Paridae > Poecile > Poecile atricapillus. Next base: position 57,911 of record NW_026709235.1, on the reverse strand, counting down.
TCCTGACAAAGGTGTTCTCTAGGTTCAGTTTTTATATGCCAAATACATTGGAAATGATTTCCTCTGGCATTTGCACCAAGAGTCGCAAATTACTTAACTGAGGAGCTCTGAGAATGGAACGGCAAGGGGTGTTCCGCTTACGTCATAAACAGTGCTCCAGAGCGCTTAGCAATGGGCACAACGAAACGTGTCTGTGGGATAGTGACCATTCCCGCCTAGTGCTGGCAATGCACGAGCACTGCCAAAAGGCAAAGGAAGGCACTTAGCATGCGGCTTGTGCTCAAAGCTTTCAGACTGCCAGAGGACCGCAGCTGTGGTAAGCCCGCTTGCTCATTTGACGTTAGATGTCGCCTGCAAGAACTTCACCCGCATCTGGTTTATGCTGCTACCTGTTGTTTGGGGACAACAAGAGCACATGTAGCAAATGCTTTTTCCTCTTTCATTTTGCTAGACCACGCTCTTCAGTGGCTCTTTAGTTCTTTACAAACTCCTATGTGCGTGCTGCTGCTTCCATCTGACAAGGAGCACAGCCTTCTGACAGCAGCTTTCAACTTGCCTAAGAAACAGCTTGGACATTTAGATGTGATGCAAATCTGTGTGTGTGTAAGGTGCAGGTGCAAGCTCCTGACAAAGGTGCTTTCTAGGTCCAGTTTCAATCTGCCACACGCATTGGAAATGTCTTCCTCTATCATTCGCTCCAAGAGTGGAAGGTTGCTTAACTGAGGAGCTCTGAGAATGGAACGGCAAGAGGTGTTCCGCTTACGTCATAAACAGTGCACCAGAGCGCTTAGCAACGGGCACAACGAAACGTGTCTGTGGGATAGTGACCATTCCCGCCTAGTGCTGGCAATGCACGAGCACTGCCAAAAAGCAAAGGAAGGCCCTTAGCATGTGGCTTGTGCTCAAAGCTTTCAGACTGCCAGAGGACCGCAGCTGTGGTAAGCCCGCTTGCTCATTTGACGTTAGATGTCGCCTGCAAGAACTTCACCCGCATCTGGTTTATGCTGCTACCTGTTGTTAGGCGACAACAAGAGCACATGTAGCAAATGCTTTTTCCTGTTTCATTTTGCTAGACCACGCTCTTCTGTGGCTCTTTAGTGCTTGCCAAACTGCTGTGTGCGTGCTGCCGCTTCCATCTGACAAGGAGCACAGCCTTCTGACAGCAGCTTTCAACTTGTCTAAGAAAGAGCTTGGTCATTTAGATGTGATGCAAATCTGTGTGTGTTGTAAGGTGCAGGTGCAAGCTCCTGACAAAGGTGTTCTCTAGGTTCAGTTTTTATATGCCAAATACATTGGAAATGATTTCCTCTGGCATTTGCACCAAGAGTCGCAGATTACTTAACTGAGGAGCTCTGAGAATGGAACGGCAAGGGGTGTTCCGCTTACGTCATAAACAGTGCTCCAGAGCGCTTAGCAATGGGCACAACGAAACGTGTCTGTGGGATAGTGACCATTCCCGCCTAGTGCTGGCAATGCACGAGCACTGCCAAAAGGCAAAGGAAGGCCCTTAGCATGCGGCTTGTGCTCAAAGCTTTCAGACTGCCAGAGGACCGCAGCTGTGGTAAGCCCGCTTGCTCATTTGACGTTAGATGTCGCCTGCAAGAACTTCACCCGCATCTGGTTTATGCTGCTACCTGTTGTTTGGGGACAACAAGAGCACATGTAGCAAATGCTTTTTCCTGTTTCATTTTGCTAGACCACGCTCTTCAGTGGCTCTTTAGTTCTTTACAAACTCCTATGTGCGTGCTGCTGCTTCCATCTGACAAGGAGCACAGCCTTCTGACAGCAGCTTTCAACTTGCCTAAGAAACAGCTAGGACATTTAGATGTGATGCAAATCTGTGTGTGTTGTAAGGTGCAGGTGCAAGCTCCTGACAAAGGTGTTCTCTAGGTTCAGTTTCAATCTGCCAGACGCATTGGAAATGTCTTCCTCTATCATTCGCTCCAAGAGTCGAAGATTGCTTAACCCAGGAGCTCTGAGAATGGAACGGCAAGAGGTGCTCCGCTTACGTCATAAACAGTGCTCCAGAGCGCTTAGCAACGGGCACAACGAAACGGGTGTGCGGGTTAGTGACCATTCCCGCCTAGTGCTGGCAATGCACGAGCACTGCCAAAAAACAAAGGAAGGCCCTTAGCATGCTGCTTGTGCTCAAAGCTTTCAGACTGCCAGAGGACCGCAGCTGTGGTAAGCCCGCTTGCTCATTTGACGTTAGATGTCGCCTGCAAGAACTTCACCCGCATCTGGTTTATGCTGCTACCTGTTGTTAGGCGACAACAAGAGCACATGTAGCAAATGCTTTTTCCTGTTTCATTTTGCTAGACCACGCTCTTCTGTGGCTCTTTAGTGCTTGCCAAACTGCTGTGTGCGTGCTGCCGCTTCCATCTGACAAGGAGCACAGCCTTCTGACAGCAGCTTTCAACTTGTCTAAGAAAGAGCTTGGTCATTTAGATGTGATGCAAATCTGTGTGTGTTGTAAGGTGCAGGTGCAAGTTCCTGACAAAGGTGTTCTCTTGGTTCAGTTTTTATATGCCAAATACATTGGAAATGATTTCCTCTGGCATTTGCACCAAGAGTCGCAGATTACTTAACTGAGGAGCTCTGAGAATGGAACGGCAAGGGGTGTTCCGCTTACGTCATAAACAGTGCTCCAGAGCGCTTAGCAATGGGCACAACGAAACGTGTCTGTGGGATAGTGACCATTCCCGCCTAGTGCTGGCAATGCACGAGCACTGCCAAAAGGCAAAGGAAGGCCCTTAGCATGCGGCTTGTGCTCAAAGCTTTCAGACTGCCAGAGGACCGCAGCTGTGGTAAGCCCGCTTGCTCATTTGACGTTAGATGTCGCCTGCAAGAACTTCACCCGCATCTGGTTTATGCTGCTACCTGTTGTTTGGGGACAACAAGAGCACATGTAGCAAATGCTTTTTCCTGTTTCATTTTGCTAGACCACGCTCTTCAGTGGCTCTTTAGTTCTTTACAAACTCCTATGTGCGTGCTGCTGCTTCCATCTGACAAGGAGCACAGCCTTCTGACAGCAGCTTTCAACTTGCCTAAGAAACAGCTTGGCCATTTAGATGTGATGCAAATCTGTGTGTGTTGTAAGGTGCAGGTGCAAGCTCCTGACAAAGGTGTTCTCTTGGTTCAGTTTTTATATGCCAAATACATTGGAAATGATTTCCTCTGGCATTTGCACCAAGAGTCGCAGATTACTTAACTGAGGAGCTCTGAGAATGGAACGGCAAGGGGTGTTCCGCTTACGTCATAAACAGTGCTCCAGAGCGCTTAGCAATGGGCACAACGAAACGTGTCTGTGGGATAGTGACCATTCCCGCCTAGTGCTGGCAATGCACGAGCACTGCCAAAAGGCAAAGGAAGGCCCTTAGCATGCGGCTTGTGCTCAAAGCTTTCAGACTGCCAGAGGACCGCAGCTGTGGTAAGCCCGCTTGCTCATTTGACGTTAGATGTCGCCTGCAAGAAGTTCACCCGCATCTGGTTTATGCTGCTACCTGTTGTTTGGGGACAACAAGAGCACATGTAGCAAATGCTTTTTCCTCTTTCATTTTGCTAGACCACGCTCTTCAGTGGCTCTTTAGTTCTTTACAAACTCCTATGTGCGTGCTGCTGCTTCCATCTGACAAGGAGCACAGCCTTCTGACAGCAGCTTTCAACTTGTCTAAGAAAGACCTTGGCCATTTAGATGTGATGCAAATCTGTGTGTGTGTAAGGTGCAGGTGCAAGCTCCTGACAAAGGTGTTCTCCAGGTTCAGTTTCAATCTGCCAGACGCATTGGAAATGTCTTCCTCTATCATTCGCTCTAAGAGTCGAAGATTGCTTAGCCAGGAGCTCTGAGAATGGAACGGCAAGAGGTGCTCCGCTTACGTCATAAACAGTGCTCCAGAGCGCTTAGCAATGGGCACAACGAAACGTGTCTGTGGGATAGTGACCATTCCCGCCTAGTGCTGGCAATGCACGAGCACTGCCAAAAGGCAAAGGAAGGCCCTTAGCATGCGGCTTGTGCTCAAAGCTTTCAGACTGCCAGAGGACCGCAGCTGTGGTAAGCCCGCTTGCTCATTTGACGTTAGATGTCGCCTGCAAGAACTTCACCCGCATCTGGTTTATGCTGCTACCTGTTGTTTGGGGACAACAAGAGCACATGTAGCAAATGCTTTTTCCTGTTTCATTTTGCTAGACCACGCTCTTCAGTGGCTCTTTAGTTCTTTACAAACTCCTATGTGCATGCTGCTGCTTCCATCTGACAAGGAGCACAGCCTTCTGACAGCAGCTTTCAACTTGCCTAAGAAACAGCTTGGACATTTAGATGTGATGCAAATCTGTGTGTGTGTAAGGTGCAGGTGCAAGCTCCTGACAAAGGTGCTTTCTAGGTCCAGTTTCAATCTGCCACACGCATTGGAAATGTCTTCCTCTATCATTCGCTCCAAGAGTGGAAGGTTGCTTAACTGAGGAGCTCTGAGAATGGAACGGCAAGAGGTGTTCCGCTTACGTCATAAACAGTGCACCAGAGTGCTTAGCAACGGGCACAACGAAACGGGTGTGCGGGTTAGTGACCATTCCCGCCTAGTGCTGGCAATGCACGGGCACTGCCAAAAAGCAAAGGAAGGCACTTAGCATGCGGCTTGTGCGCAAAGCTTTCAGACTGCCAGAGGACCGCAGCTGTGGTAAGCCCGCTTGCTCATTTGACGTTAGATGTCGCCTGCAAGAACTTCACCCGCATCTGGTTTATGCTGCTACCTGTTGTTAGGCGACAACAGGAGCACATGTAGCAAATGCTTTTTCCTGACCCGTTTTGCTAGACCACGCTCTTCTGTGGCTCTTTAGTGCTTGCCAAGCTGCTGTGAGCGTGCTGCCGCTTCCATCTGACAAGGAGCACAGCCTTCTGACAGCAGCTTTCAACTTGTCTAAGAAAGACCTTGGCCATTTAGATGTGATGCAAATCTGTGTGTGTAAGGTGCAGGTGCAAGCTCCTGACAAAGGTGTTCTCCAGGTTCAGTTTCAATCTGCCAGACGCATTGGAAATGTCTTCCTCTATCATTCGCTCTAAGAGTCGAAGATTGCTTAGCCAGGGGCTCTGAGAATGGAACGGCAAGAGGTGCTCCGCTTACGTCATAAACAGTGCTCCAGAGCGCTTAGCAATGGGCACAACGAAACGTGTCTGTGGGATAGTGACCATTCCCGCCTAGTGCTGGCAATGCACGAGCACTGCCAAAAGGCAAAGGAAGGCCCTTAGCATGCGGCTTGTGCTCAAAGCTTTCAGACTGCCAGAGGACCGCAGCTGTGGTAAGCCCGCTTGCTCATTTGACGTTAGATGTCGCCTGCAAGAACTTCACCCGCATCTGGTTTATGCTGCTACCTGTTGTTTGGGGACAACAAGAGCACATGTAGCAAATGCTTTTTCCTGTTTCATTTTGCTAGACCACGCTCTTCAGTGGCTCTTTAGTTCTTTACAAACTCCTATGTGCGTGCTGCTGCTTCCATCTGACAAGGAGCACAGCCTTCTGACAGCAGCTTTCAACTTGCCTAAGAAACAGCTTGGACATTTAGATGTGATGCAAATCTGTGTGTGTGTAAGGTGCAGGTGCAAGCTCCTGACAAAGGTGCTTTCTAGGTCCAGTTTCAATCTGCCACACGCATTGGAAATGTCTTCCTCTATCATTCGCTCCAAGAGTGGAAGGTTGCTTAACTGAGGAGCTCTGAGAATGGAACGGCAAGAGGTGTTCCGCTTACGTCATAAACAGTGCACCAGAGCGCTTAGCAACAGGCACAACGAAACGGGTGTGCGGGTTAGTGACCATTCCCGCCTAGTGCTGGCAATGCACGGGCACTGCCAGAAAGCAAAGGAAGGCACTTAGCATGCGGCTTGTGCGCAAAGCTTTCAGACTGCCAGAGGACCGCAGCTGTGGTAAGCCCGCTTGCTCATTTGACGTTAGATGTCGCCTGCAAGAACTTCACCCGCATCTGGTTTATGCTGCTACCTGTTGTTTGGGGTCAACAAGAGCACATGTAGCAAATGCTTTTTCCTGTTTCATTTTGCTAGACCACGCTCTTCAGTGGCTCTTTAGTTCTTTACAAACTCCTATGTGCGTGCTGCTGCTTCCATCTGACAAGGAGCACAGCCTTCTGACAGCAGCTTTCAACTTGCCTAAGAAACAGCTTGGACATTTAGATGTGATGCAAATCTGTGTGTGTGTAAGGTGCAGGTGCAAGCTCCTGACAAAGGTGCTTTCTAGGTCCAGTTTCAATCTGCCACACGCATTGGAAATGTCTTCCTCTATCATTCGCTCCAAGAGTGGAAGGTTGCTTAACTGAGGAGCTCTGAGAATGGAACGGCAAGAGGTGTTCCGCTTACGTCATAAACAGTGCACCAGAGCGCTTAGCAACGGGCACAACGAAACGGGTGTGCGGGTTAGTGACCATTCCCGCCTAGTGCTGGCAATGCACGGGCACTGCCAAAAGGCAAAGGAAGGCACTTAGCATGCGGCTTGTGCGCAAAGCTTTCAGACTGCCAGAGGACCGCAGCTGTGGTAAGCCCGCTTGCTCATTTGACGTTAGATGTCGCCTGCAAGAACTTCACCCGCATCTGGTTTATGCTGCTACCTGTTGTTTGGGGACAACAAGAGCACATGTAGCAAATGCTTTTTCCTGTTTCATTTTGCTAGACCACGCTCTTCTGTGGCTCTTTAGTTCTTGCCAAACTGCTGTGTGCGTGCTGCCGCTTCCATCTGACAAGGAGCACAGCCTTCTGACAGCAGCTTTCAACTTGTCTAAGAAAGAGCTTGGTCATTTAGATGTGATGCAAATCTGTGTGTGTTGTAAGGTGCAGGTGCAAGCTCCTGACAAAGGTGTTCTCTAGGTTCAGTTTTTATTGCCAAATACATTGGAAATGATTTTTTCTGGCATTTGCACCAAGAGTCGCAGATTACTTAACTGAGGAGCTCTGAGAATGGAACGGCAAGGGGTGTTCCGCTTACGTCATAAACAGTGCTCCAGAGCGCTTAGCAATGGGCACAACGAAACGTGTCTGTGGGATAGTGACCATTCCCGCCTAGTGCTGGCAATGCACGAGCACTGCCAAAAGGCAAAGGAAGGCCCTTAGCATGCGGCTTGTGCTCAAAGCTTTCAGACTGCCAGAGGACCGCAGCTGTGGTAAGCCCGCTTGCTCATTTGACGTTAGATGTCGCCTGCAAGAACTTCACCCGCATCTGGTTTATGCTGCTACCTGTTGTTTGGGGACAACAAGAGCACATGTAGCAAATGCTTTTTCATGTTTCATTTTGCTAGACCACGCTCTTCACTGGCTCTTTAGTTCTTTACAAACTCCTATGTGCGTGCTGCTGCTTCCATCTGACAAGGAGCACAGCCTTCTGACAGCAGCTTTCAACTTGTCTAAGAAAGAGCTTGGCCATTTAGATGTGATGCAAATCTGTGTGTGTTGTAAGGTGCAGGTGCAAGCTCCTGACAAAGGTGTTCTCTAGGTTCAGTTTCAATCTGCCAGACGCATTGGAAATGTCTTCCTCTATCATTCGCTCCAAGAGTCGAAGATTGCTTAACCCAGGAGCTCTGAGAATGGAACGGCAAGAGGTGCTCCGCTTACGTCATAAACAGTGCTCCAGAGCACTTAGCAACGGGCACAACGAAACGGGTGTGCGGGTTAGTGACCATTCCCGCCTAGTGCTGGCAATGCACGAGCACTGCCAAAAAACAAAGGAAGGCCCTTAGCATGCTGCTTGTGCTCAAAGCTTTCAGACTGCCAGAGGACCGCAGCTGTGGTAAGCCCGCTTGCTCATTTGACGTTAGATGTCGCCTGCAAGAACTTCACCCGCATCTGGTTTATGCTGCTACCTGTTGTTAGGCGACAACAGGAGCACATGTAGCAAATGCTTTTTCCTGACCCGTTTTGCTAGACCACGCTCTTCTGTGGCTCTTTAGTGCTTGCCAAGCTGCTGTGTGCGTGCTGCCGCTTCCATCTGACAAGGAGCACAGCCTTCTGACAGCAGCTTTCAACTTGCCTAAGAAACAGCTTGGACATTTAGATGTGATGCAAATCTGTGTGTGTTGTAAGGTGCACGTGCAAGCTCCTGACAAAGGTGTTGTCTTGGTTCAGTTTTTATATGCCAAATACATTGGAAATGATTTCCTCTGGCATTTGCACCAAGAGTCGCAGATTACTTAACTGAGGAGCTCTGAGAATGGAACGGCAAGGGGTGTTCCGCTTACGTCATAAACAGTGCTCCAGAGCGCTTAGCAATGGGCACAACGAAACGTGTCTGTGGGATAGTGACCATTCCCGCCTAGTGCTGGCAATGCACGAGCACTGCCAAAAGGCAAAGGAAGGCCCTTAGCATGCGGCTTGTGCTCAAAGCTTTCAGACTGCCAGAGGACCGCAGCTGTGGTAAGCCCGCTTGCTCATTTGACGTTAGATGTCGCCTGCAAGAACTTCACCCGCATCTGGTTTATGCTGCTACCTGTTGTTTGGGGACAACAAGAGCACATGTAGCAAATGCTTTTTCCTGTTTCATTTTGCTAGACCACGCTCTTCAGTGGCTCTTTAGTTCTTTACAAACTCCTATGTGCGTGCTGCTGCTTCCATCTGACAAGGAGCACAGCCTTCTGACAGCAGCTTTCAACTTGCCTAAGAAACAGCTTGGACATTTAGATGTGATGCAAATCTGTGTGTGTGTAAGGTGCAGGTGCAAGCTCCTGACAAAGGTGCTTTCTAGGTCCAGTTTCAATCTGCCACACGCATTGGAAATGTCTTCCTCTATCATTCGCTCCAAGAGTGGAAGGTTGCTTAACTGAGGAGCTCTGAGAATGGAACGGCAAGAGGTGTTCCGCTTACGTCATAAACAGTGCACCAGAGCGCTTAGCAACGGGCACAACGAAACGGGTGTGCGGGTTAGTGACCATTCCCGCCTAGTGCTGGCAATGCACGGGCACTGCCAAAAGGCAAAGGAAGGCACTTAGCATGCGGCTTGTGCGCAAAGCTTTCAGACTGCCAGAGGACCGCAGCTGTGGTAAGCCCGCTTGCTCATTTGACGTTAGATGTCGCCTGCAAGAACTTCACCCGCATCTGGTTTATGCTGCTACCTGTTGTTTGGGGACAACAAGAGCACATGTAGCAAATGCTTTTTCCTGTTTCATTTTGCTAGACCACGCTCTTCTGTGGCTCTTTAGTTCTTGCCAAACTGCTGTGTGCGTGCTGCCGCTTCCATCTGACAAGGAGCACAGCCTTCTGACAGCAGCTTTCAACTTGTCTAAGAAAGAGCTTGGTCATTTAGATGTGATGCAAATCTGTGTGTGTTGTAAGGTGCAGGTGCAAGCTCCTGACAAAGGTGTTCTCTAGGTTCAGTTTTTATTGCCAAATACATTGGAAATGATTTTTTCTGGCATTTGCACCAAGAGTCGCAGATTACTTAACTGAGGAGCTCTGAGAATGGAACGGCAAGGGGTGTTCCGCTTACGTCATAAACAGTGCTCCAGAGCGCTTAGCAATGGGCACAACGAAACGTGTCTGTGGGATAGTGACCATTCCCGCCTAGTGCTGGCAATGCACGAGCACTGCCAAAAGGCAAAGGAAGGCCCTTAGCATGCGGCTTGTGCTCAAAGCTTTCAGACTGCCAGAGGACCGCAGCTGTGGTAAGCCCGCTTGCTCATTTGACGTTAGATGTCGCCTGCAAGAACTTCACCCGCATCTGGTTTATGCTGCTACCTGTTGTTTGGGGACAACAAGAGCACATGTAGCAAATGCTTTTTCATGTTTCATTTTGCTAGACCACGCTCTTCACTGGCTCTTTAGTTCTTTACAAACTCCTATGTGCGTGCTGCTGCTTCCATCTGACAAGGAGCACAGCCTTCTGACAGCAGCTTTCAACTTGTCTAAGAAAGAGCTTGGCCATTTAGATGTGATGCAAATCTGTGTGTGTTGTAAGGTGCAGGTGCAAGCTCCTGACAAAGGTGTTCTCTAGGTTCAGTTTCAATCTGCCAGACGCATTGGAAATGTCTTCCTCTATCATTCGCTCCAAGAGTCAAAGATTGCTTAACCCAGGAGCTCTGAGAATGGAACGGCAAGAGGTGCTCCGCTTACGTCATAAACAGTGCTCCAGAGCACTTAGCAACGGGCACAACGAAACGGGTGTGCGGGTTAGTGACCATTCCCGCCTAGTGCTGGCAATGCACGAGCACTGCCAAAAAACAAAGGAAGGCCCTTAGCATGCTGCTTGTGCTCAAAGCTTTCAGACTGCCAGAGGACCGCAGCTGTGGTAAGCCCGCTTGCTCATTTGACGTTAGATGTCGCCTGCAAGAACTTCACCCGCATCTGGTTTATGCTGCTACCTGTTGTTAGGCGACAACAGGAGCACATGTAGCAAATGCTTTTTCCTGACCCGTTTTGCTAGACCACGCTCTTCTGTGGCTCTTTAGTGCTTGCCAAGCTGCTGTGTGCGTGCTGCCGCTTCCATCTGACAAGGAGCACAGCCTTCTGACAGCAGCTTTCAACTTGTCTAAGAAAGACCTTGGCCATTTAGATGTGATGCAAATCTGTGTGTGTGTAAGGTGCAGGTGCAAGCTCCTGACAAAGGTGTTCTCCAGGTTCAGTTTCAATCTGCCAGACGCATTGGAAATGTCTTCCTCTATCATTCGCTCTAAGAGTCGAAGATTGCTTAGCCAGGAGCTCTGAGAATGGAACGGCAAGAGGTGCTCCGCTTACGTCATAAACAGTGCTCCAGAGCGCTTAGCAATGGGCACAACGAAACGTGTCTGTGGGATAGTGACCATTCCCGCCTAGTGCTGGCAATGCACGAGCACTGCCAAAAGGCAAAGGAAGGCCCTTAGCATGCGGCTTGTGCTCAAAGCTTTCAGACTGCCAGAGGACCGCAGCTGTGGTAAGCCCGCTTGCTCATTTGACGTTAGATGTCGCCTGCAAGAACTTCACCCGCACCTGGTTTATGCTGCTACCTGTTGTTTGGGGACAACAAGAGCACATGTAGCAAATGCTTTTTCCTGTTTCATTTTGCTAGACCACGCTCTTCAGTGGCTCTTTAGTTCTTTACAAACTCCTATGTGCGTGCTGCTGCTTCCATCTGACAAGGAGCACAGCCTTCTGACAGCAGCTTTCAACTTGCCTAAGAAACAGCTTGGCCATTTAGATGTGATGCAAATCTGTGTGTGTTGTAAGGTGCACGTGCAAGCTCCTGACAAAGGTGTTCTCTTGGTTCAGTTTTTATATGCCAAATACATTGGAAATGATTTCCTCTGGCATTTGCACCAAGAGTCGCAGATTACTTAACTGAGGAGCTCTGAGAATGGAACGGCAAGGGGTGTTCCGCTTACGTCATAAACAGTGCTCCAGAGCGCTTAGCAATGGGCACAACGAAACGTGTCTGTGGGATAGTGACCATTCCCGCCTAGTGCTGGCAATGCACGAGCACTGCCAAAAGGCAAAGGAAGGCCCTTAGCATGCGGCTTGTGCTCAAAGCTTTCAGACTGCCAGAGGACCACAGCTGTGGTAAGCCCGCTTGCTCATTTGACGTTAGATGTCGCCTGCAAGAACTTCACCCGCATCTGGTTTATGCTGCTACCTGTTGTTTGGGGACAACAAGAGCACATGTAGCAAATGCTTTTTCCTGTTTCATTTTGCTAGACCACGCTCTTCAGTGGCTCTTTAGTTCTTTACAAACTCCTATGTGCGTGCTGCTGCTTCCATCTGACAAGGAGCACAGCCTTCTGACAGCAGCTTTCAACTTGCCTAAGAAACAGCTTGGACATTTAGATGTGATGCAAATCTGTGTGTGTGTAAGGTGCAGGTGCAAGCTCCTGACAAAGGTGCTTTCTAGGTCCAGTTTCAATCTGCCACACGCATTGGAAATGTCTTCCTCTATCATTCGCTCCAAGAGTGGAAGGTTGCTTAACTGAGGAGCTCTGAGAATGGAACGGCAAGAGGTGTTCCGCTTACGTCATAAACAGTGCACCAGAGCGCTTAGCAACGGGCACAACGAAACGGGTGTGCGGGTTAGTGACCATTCCCGCCTAGTGCTGGCAATGCACGGGCACTGCCAGAAAGCAAAGGAAGGCACTTAGCATGCGGCTTGTGCGCAAAGCTTTCAGACTGCCAGAGGACCGCAGCTGTGGTAAGCCCGCTTGCTCATTTGACGTTAGATGTCGCCTGCAAGAACTTCACCCGCATCTGGTTTATGCTGCTACCTGTTGTTAGGCGACAACAGGAGCACATGTAGCAAATGCTTTTTCCTGACCCGTTTTGCTAGACCACGCTCTTCTGTGGCTCTTTAGTGCTTGCCAAGCTGCTGTGTGCGTGCTGCCGCTTCCATCTGACAAGGAGCACAGCCTTCTGACAGCAGCTTTCAACTTGTCTAAGAAAGACCTTGGCCATTTAGATGTGATGCAAATCTGTGTGTGTGTAAGGTGCAGGTGCAAGCTCCTGACAAAGGTGTTCTCCAGGTTCAGTTTCAATCTGCCAGACGCATTGGAAATGTCTTCCTCTATCATTCGCTCTAAGAGTCGAAGATTGCTTAGCCAGGAGCTCTGAGAATGGAACGGCAAGAGGTGCTCCGCTTACGTCATAAACAGTGCTCCAGAGCGCTTAGCAATGGGCACAACGAAACGTGTCTGTGGGATAGTGACCATTCCCGCCTAGTGCTGGCAATGCACGAGCACTGCCAAAAAGCAAAGGAAGGCCCTTAGCATGCGGCTTGTGCTCAAAGCTTTCAGACTGCCAGAGGACCGCAGCTGTGGTAAGCCCGCTTGCTCATTTGACGTTAGATGTCGCCTGCAAGAACTTCACCCGCATCTGGTTTATGCTGCTACCTGTTGTTTGGGGACAACAAGAGCACATGTAGCAAATGCTTTTTCATGTTTCATTTTGCTAGACCACGCTCTTCAGTGGCTCTTTAGTTCTTTACAAACTCCTATGTGCGTGCTGCTGCTTCCATCTGACAAGGAGCACAGCCTTCTGACAGCAGCTTTCAACTTGCCTAAGAAACAGCTTGGACATTTAGATGTGATGCAAATCTGTGTGTGTGTAAGGTGCAGGTGCAAGCTCCTGACAAAGGTGCTTTCTAGGTCCAGTTTCAATCTGCCACACGCATTGGAAATGTCTTCCTCTATCATTCGCTCCAAGAGTGGAAGGTTGCTTAACTGAGGAGCTCTGAGAATGGAACGGCAAGAGGTGTTCCGCTTACGTCATAAACAGTGCACCAGAGCGCTTAGCAACGGGCACAACGAAACGGGTGTGCGGATTAGTGACCATTCCCGCCTAGTGCTGGCAATGCACGGGCACTGCCAAAAGGCAAAGGAAGGCACTTAGCATGCGGCTTGTGCGCAAAGCTTTCAGACTGCCAGAGGACCGCAGCTGTGGTAAGCCCGCTTGCTCATTTGACGTTAGATGTCGCCTGCAAGAACTTCACCCGCATCTGGTTTATGCTGCTACCTGTTGTTAGGCGACAACAAGAGCACATGTAGCAAATGCTTTTTCCTGTTTCATTTTGCTAGACCACGCTCTTCACTGGCTCTTTAGTTCTTTACAAACTCCTATGTGCGTGCTGCTGCTTCCATCTGACAAGGAGCACAGCCTTCTGACAGCAGCTTTCAACTTGCCTAAGAAACAGCTTGGCCATTTAGATGTGATGCAAATCTGTGTGTGTTGTAAGGTGCAGGTGCAAGCTCCTGACAAAGGTGTTCTCTTGGTTCAGTTTTTATATGCCAAATACATTGGAAATGATTTCCTCTGGCATTTGCACCAAGAGTCGCAGATTACTTAACTGAGGAGCTCTGAGAATGGAACGGCAAGGGGTGTTCCGCTTACGTCATAAACAGTGCTCCAGAGCGCTTAGCAATGGGCACAACGAAACGTGTCTGTGGGATAGTGACCATTCCCGCCTAGTGCTGGCAATGCACGAGCACTGCCAAAAGGCAAAGGAAGGCCCTTAGCATGCGGCTTGTGCGCAAAGCTTTCAGACTGCCAGAGGACCGCAGCTGTGGTAAGCCCGCTTGCTCATTTGACGTTAGATGTCGCCTGCAAGAACTTCACCCGCATCTGGTTTATGCTGCTACCTGTTGTTTGGGGACAACAAGAGCACATGTAGCAAATGCTTTTTCCTGTTTCATTTTGCTAGACCACGCTCTTCAGTGGCTCTTTAGTTCTTTACAAACTCCTATGTGCGTGCTGCTGCTTCCATCTGACAAGGAGCACAGCCTTCTGACAGCAGCTTTCAACTTGTCTAAGAAAGAGCTTGGCCATTTAGATGTGATGCAAATCTGTGTGTGTGTAAGGTGCAGGTGCAAGCTCCTGACAAAGGTGCTTTCTAGGTCCAGTTTCAATCTGCCACACGCATTGGAAATGTCTTCCTCTATCATTCGCTCCAAGAGTGGAAGGTTGCTTAACTGAGGAGCTCTGAGAATGGAACGGCAAGAGGTGTTCCGCTTACGTCATAAACAGTGCACCATAGCGCTTAGCAACGGGCACAACGAAACGGGTGTGCGGGTTAGTGACCATTCCCGCCTAGTGCTGGCAATGCACGGGCACTGCCAAAAAGCAAAGGAAGGCACTTAGCATGCGGCTTGTGCGCAAAGCTTTCAGACTGCCAGAGGACCGCAGCTGTGGTAAGCCCGCTTGCTCATTTGACGTTAGATGTCGCCTGCAAGAACTTCACCCGCATCTGGTTTATGCTGCTACCTGTTGTTAGGCGACAACAGGAGCACATGTAGCAAATGCTTTTTCCTGACCCGTTTTGCTAGACCACGCTCTTCTGTGGCTCTTTAGTGCTTGCCAAACTGCTGTGTGCGTGCTGCCGCTTCCATCTGACAAGGAGCACAGCCTTCTGACAGCAGCTTTCAACTTGTCTAAGAAAGACCTTGGCCATTTAGATGTGATGCAAATCTGTGTGTGTGTAAGGTGCAGGTGCAAGCTCCTGACAAAGGTGTTCTCCAGGTTCAGTTTCAATCTGCCAGACGCATTGGAAATGTCTTCCTCTATCATTCGCTCTAAGAGTCGAAGATTGCTTAGCCAGGAGCTCTGAGAATGGAACGGCAAGAGGTGTTCCGCTTACGTCATAAACAGTGCTCCAGAGCGCTTAGCAATGGGCACAACGAAACGTGTCTGTGGGATAGTGACCATTCCCGCCTAGTGCTGGCAATGCACGAGCACTGCCAAAAGGCAAAGGAAGGCCCTTAGCATGCGGCTTGTGCTCAAAGCTTTCAGACTGCCAGAGGACCGCAGCTGTGGTAAGCCCGCTTGCTCATTTGACGTTAGATGTCGCCTGCAAGAACTTCACCCGCATCTGGTTTATGCTGCTACCTGTTGTTTGGGGACAACAAGAGCACATGTAGCAAATGCTTTTTCCTGTTTCATTTTGCTAGACCACGCTCTTCAGTGGCTCTTTAGTTCTTTACAAACTCCTATGTGCGTGCTGCTGCTTCCATCTGACAAGGAGCACAGCCTTCTGACAGCAGCTTTCAACTTGCCTAAGAAACAGCTTGGACATTTAGATGTGATGCAAATCTGTGTGTGTGTAAGGTGCAGGTGCAAGCTCCTGACAAAGGTGCTTTCTAGGTCCAGTTTCAATCTGCCACACGCATTGGAAATGTCTTCCTCTATCATTCGCTCCAAGAGTGGAAGGTTGCTTAACTGAGGAGCTCTGAGAATGGAACGGCAAGAGGTGTTCCGCTTACGTCATAAACAGTGCACCAGAGCGCTTAGCAACGGGCACAACGAAACGGGTGTGCGGGTTAGTGACCATTCCCGCCTAGTGCTGGCAATGCACGAGCACTGCCAAAAAGCAAAGGAAGGCACTTAGCATGCGGCTTGTGCGCAAAGCTTTCAGACTGCCAGAGGACCGCAGCTGTGGTAAGCCCGCTTGCTCATTTGACGTTAGATGTCGCCTGCAAGAACTTCACCCGCATCTGGTTTATGCTGCTACCTGTTGTTTGGGGACAAGAAAAGCACATGTAGCAAATGCTTTTTCCTCTTTCATTTTGCTAGACCACGCTCTTCAGTGGCTCTTTAGTTCTTTACAAACTCCTATGTGCGTGCTGCTGCTTCCATCTGACAAGGAGCACAGCCTTCTGGCAGCAGCTTTCAACTTGACTAAGAAACAGCTTGGACATTTAGATGTGATGCAAATCTGTGTGTGTGTAAGGTGCAGGTGCAAGCTCCTGACAAAGGTGCTTTCTAGGTGCAGTTTCAATCTGCCACACGCATTGGAAATGTCTTCCTCTATCATTCGCTCCAAGAGTGGAAGGTTGCTTAACTGAGGAGCTCTGAGAATGGAACGGCAAGGGGTGTTCCGCTTACGTCATAAACAGTGCTCCAGAGCGCTTAGCAATGGGCACAACGAAACGTGTCTGTGGGATAGTGACCATTCCCGCCTAGTGCTGGCAATGCACGAGCACTGCCAAAAGGCAAAGGAAGGCCCTTAGCATGCGGCTTGTGCGCAAAGCTTTCAGACTGCCAGAGGACCGCAGCTGTGGTAAGCCCGCTTGCTCATTTGACGTTAGATGTCGCCTGCAAGAACTTCACCCGCATCTGGTTTATGCTGCTACCTGTTGTTTGGGGACAACAAGAGCACATGTAGCAAATGCTTTTTCCTGTTTCATTTTGCTAGACCACGCTCTTCAGTGGCTCTTTAGTTCTTTACAAACTCCTATGTGCGTGCTGCTGCTTCCATCTGACAAGGAGCACAGCCTTCTGACAGCAGCTTTCAACTTGTCTAAGAAAGAGCTTGGCCATTTAGATGTGATGCAAATCTGTGTGTGTGTAAGGTGCAGGTGCAAGCTCCTGACAAAGGTGCTTTCTAGGTCCAGTTTCAATCTGCCACACGCATTGGAAATGTCTTCCTCTATCATTCGCTCCAAGAGTGGAAGGTTGCTTAACTGAGGAGCTCTGAGAATGGAACGGCAAGAGGTGTTCCGCTTACGTCATAAACAGTGCACCATAGCGCTTAGCAACGGGCACAACGAAACGGGTGTGCGGGTTAGTGACCATTCCCGCCTAGTGCTGGCAATGCACGGGCACTGCCAAAAAGCAAAGGAAGGCACTTAGCATGCGGCTTGTGCGCAAAGCTTTCAGACTGCCAGAGGACCGCAGCTGTGGTAAGCCCGCTTGCTCATTTGACGTTAGATGTCGCCTGCAAGAACTTCACCCGCATCTGGTTTATGCTGCTACCTGTTGTTAGGCGACAACAGGAGCACATGTAGCAAATGCTTTTTCCTGACCCGTTTTGCTAGACCACGCTCTTCTGTGGCTCTTTAGTGCTTGCCAAACTGCTGTGTGCGTGCTGCCGCTTCCATCTGACAAGGAGCACAGCCTTCTGACAGCAGCTTTCAACTTGTCTAAGAAAGACCTTGGCCATTTAGATGTGATGCAAATCTGTGTGTGTGTAAGGTGCAGGTGCAAGCTCCTGACAAAGGTGTTCTCCAGGTTCAGTTTCAATCTGCCAGACGCATTGGAAATGTCTTCCTCTATCATTCGCTCTAAGAGTCGAAGATTGCTTAGCCAGGAGCTCTGAGAATGGAACGGCAAGAGGTGTTCCGCTTACGTCATAAACAGTGCTCCAGAGCGCTTAGCAATGGGCACAACGAAACGTGTCTGTGGGATAGTGACCATTCCCGCCTAGTGCTGGCAATGCACGAGCACTGCCAAAAGGCAAAGGAAGGCCCTTAGCATGCGGCTTGTGCTCAAAGCTTTCAGACTGCCAGAGGACCGCAGCTGTGGTAAGCCCGCTTGCTCATTTGACGTTAGATGTCGCCTGCAAGAACTTCACCCGCATCTGGTTTATGCTGCTACCTGTTGTTTGGGGACAACAAGAGCACATGTAGCAAATGCTTTTTCCTGTTTCATTTTGCTAGACCACGCTCTTCAGTGGCTCTTTAGTTCTTTACAAACTCCTATGTGCGTGCTGCTGCTTCCATCTGACAAGGAGCACAGCCTTCTGACAGCAGCTTTCAACTTGCCTAAGAAACAGCTTGGACATTTAGATGTGATGCAAATCTGTGTGTGTGTAAGGTGCAGGTGCAAGCTCCTGACAAAGGTGCTTTCTAGGTCCAGTTTCAATCTGCCACACGCATTGGAAATGTCTTCCTCTATCATTCGCTCCAAGAGTGGAAGGTTGCTTAACTGAGGAGCTCTGAGAATGGAACGGCAAGAGGTGTTCCGCTTACGTCATAAACAGTGCACCAGAGCGCTTAGCAACGGGCACAACGAAACGGGTGTGCGGGTTAGTGACCATTCCCGCCTAGTGCTGGCAATGCACGAGCACTGCCAAAAAGCAAAGGAAGGCACTTAGCATGCGGCTTGTGCGCAAAGCTTTCAGACTGCCAGAGGACCGCAGCTGTGGTAAGCCCGCTTGCTCATTTGACGTTAGATGTCGCCTGCAAGAACTTCACCCGCATCTGGTTTATGCTGCTACCTGTTGTTTGGGGACAAGAAAAGCACATGTAGCAAATGCTTTTTCCTCTTTCATTTTGCTAGACCACGCTCTTCAGTGGCTCTTTAGTTCTTTACAAACTCCTATGTGCGTGCTGCTGCTTCCATCTGACAAGGAGCACAGCCTTCTGGCAGCAGCTTTCAACTTGACTAAGAAACAGCTTGGACATTTAGATGTGATGCAAATCTGTGTGTGTGTAAGGTGCAGGTGCAAGCTCCTGACAAAGGTGCTTTCTAGGTCCAGTTTCAATCTGCCACACGCATTGGAAATGTCTTCCTCTATCATTCGCTCCAAGAGTGGAAGGTTGCTTAACTGAGGAGCTCTGAGAATGGAACGGCAAGAGGTGTTCCGCTTACGTCATAAACAGTGCACCAGAGCGCTTAGCAACGGGCACAACGAAACGGGTGTGCGGGTTAGTGACCATTCCCGCCTAGTGCTGGCAATGCACGGGCACTGCCAAAAGGCAAAGGAAGGCACTTAGCATGCGGCTTGTGCGCAAAGCTTTCAGACTGCCAGAGGACCGCAGCTGTGGTAAGCCCGCTTGCTCATTTGACGTTAGATGTCGCCTGCAAGAACTTCACCCGCATCTGGTTTATGCTGCTACCTGTTGTTTGGCGACAACAAGAGCACATGTAGCAAATGCTTTTTCCTGTTTCATTTTGCTAGACCACGCTCTTCAGTGGCTCTTTAGTTCTTTACAAACTCCTATGTGCGTGCTGCTGCTTCCATCTGACAAGGAGCACAGCCTTCTGACAGCAGCTTTCAACTTGCCTAAGAAACAGCTTGGACATTTAGATGTGATGCAAATCTGTGTGTGTGTAAGGTGCAGGTGCAAGCTCCTGACAAAGGTGCTTTCTAGGTCCAGTTTCAATCTGCCACACGCATTGGAAACGTCTTCCTCTATCATTCGCTCCAAGAGTGGAAGGTTGCTTAACTGAGGAGCTCTGAGAATGGAACGGCAAGAGGTGTTCCGCTTACGTCATAAACAGTGCACCAGAGCGCTTAGCAACGGGCACAACGAAACGGGTGTGCGGGTTAGTGACCATTCCCGCCTAGTGCTGGCAATGCACGGGCACTGCCAAAAGGCAAAGGAAGGCACTTAGCATGTGGCTTGTGCGCAAAGCTTTCAGACTGCCAGAGGACCGCAGCTGTGGTAAGCCCGCTTGCTCATTTGACGTTAGATGTCGCCTGCAAGAACTTCACCCGCATCTGGTTTATGCTGCTACCAGTTGTTTGGGGACAACAAGAGCACATGTAGCAAATGCTTTTTCATGTTTCATTTTGCTAGACCACGCTCTTCAGTGGCTCTTTAGTTCTTTACAAACTCCTATGTGCGTGCTGCTGCTTCCATCTGACAAGGAGCACAGCCTTCTGACAGCAGCTTTCAACTTGTCTAAGAAAGAGCTTGGACATTTAGATGTGATGCAAATCTGTGTGTGTTGTAAGGTGCAGGTGCAAGCTCCTGACAAAGGTGTTCTCTAGGTTCAGTTTTTATATGCCAAATACATTGGAAATGATTTCCTCTGGCATTTGCATTAAGAGTCGCAGATTACTTAACTGAGGAGCTCTGAGAATGGAACGGCAAGAGGTGTTCCGCTTACGTCATAAACAGTGCTCCAGAGCGCTTAGCAATGGGCACAACGAAACGTGTCTGTGGGATAGTGACCATTCCCGCCTAGTGCTGGCAATGCACGAGCACTGCCAAAAGGCAAAGGAAGGCACTTAGCATGCGGCTTGTGCTCAAAGCTTTCCGACTGCCAGAGGACCGCAGCTGTGGTAAGCCCGCTTGCTCATTTGACGTTAGATGTCGCCTGCAAGAACTTCACCCGCATCTGGTTTATGCTGCTACCTGTTGTTAGGCGACAACAAGAGCACATGTAGCAAATGCTTTTTCCTGTTTCATTTTGCTAGACCACGCTCTTCTGTGGCTCTTTAGTTCTTGCCAAACTGCTGTGTGTGTGCTGCCGCTTCCATCTGACAAGGAGCACAGCCTTCTGACAGCAGCTTTCAACTTGTCTAAGAAAGAGCTTGGTCATTTAGATGTGATGCAAATCTGTGTGTGTTGTAAGGTGCAGGTGCAAGCTCCTGACAAAGGTGTTCTCTAGGTTCAGTTTTTATATGCCAAATACATTGGAAATGATTTCCTCTGGCATTTGCACCAAGAGTCGCAGATTACTTAACTGAGGAGCTCTGAGAATGGAACGGCAAGGGGTGTTCCGCTTACGTCATAAACAGTGCTCCAGAGCGCTTAGCAATGGGCACAACGAAACGGGTGTGCGGGTTAGTGACCATTCCCGCCTAGTGCTGGCAATGCACGGGCACTGCCAAAAAGCAAAGGAAGGCACTTAGCATGCGGCTTGTGCGCAAAGCTTTCAGACTGCCAGAGGACCGCAGCTGTGGTAAGCCCGCTTGCTCATTTGACGTTAGATGTCGCCTGCAAGAACTTCACCCGCATCTGGTTTATGCTGCTACCTGTTGTTAGGTGACAACAGGAGCACATGTAGCAAATGCTTTTTCCTGACCCGTTTTGCTAGACCACGCTCTTCTGTGGCTCTTTAGTGCTTGCCAAGCTGCTGTGTGCGTGCTGCTGCTTCCATCTGACAAGGAGCACAGCCTTCTGACAGCAGCTTTCAACTTGTCTAAGAAAGACCCTGGCCATTTAGATGTGATGCAAATCTGTGTGTGTGTAAGGTGCAGGTGCAAGCTCCTGACAAAGGTGTTCTCCAGGTTCAGTTTCAATCTGCCAGACGCATTGGAAATGTCTTCCTCTATCATTCGCTCCAAGAGTGGAAGGTTGCTTAACTGAGGAGCTCTGAGAATGGAACGGCAAGAGGTGCTCCGCTTACGTCATAAACAGTGCTCCAGAGCGCTTAGAAATGGGCACAACGAAACGTGTCTGTGGGATAGTGACCATTCCCGCCTAGTGCTGGCAATGCACGAGCACTGCCAAAAAGCAAAGGAAGGCCCTTAGCATGCGGCTTGTGCTCAAAGCTTTCAGACTGCCAGAGGACCGCAGCTGTGGTAAGCCCGCTTGCTCATTTGACGTTAGATGTCGCCTGCAAGAACTTCACCCGCATCTGGTTTATGCTGCTACCTGTTGTTTGGGGACAACAAGAGCACATGTAGCAAATGCTTTTTCCTGTTTCATTTTGCTAGACCACGCTCTTCAGTGGCTCTTTAGTTCTTTACAAACTCCTATGTGCGTGCTGCTGCTTCCATCTGACAAGGAGCACAGCCTTCTGACAGCAGCTTTCAACTTGCCTAAGAAACAGCTTGGACATTTAGATGTGATGCAAATCTGTGTGTGTGTAAGGTGCAGGTGCAAGCTCCTGACAAAGGTGCTTTCTAGGTCCAGTTTCAATCTGCCACACGCATTGGAAATGTCTTCCTCTATCATTCGCTCCAAGAGTGGAAGGTTGCTTAACTGAGGAGCTCTGAGAATGGAACGGCAAGAGGTGTTCCGCTTACGTCATAAACAGTGCACCAGAGCGCTTAGCAACGGGCACAACGAAACGGGTGTGCGGGTTAGTGACCATTCCCGCCTAGTGTTGGCAATGCACGGGCACTGCCAAAAGGCAAAGGAAGGCACTTAGCATGCGGCTTGTGCTCAAAGCTTTCAGACTGCCAGAGGACCGCAGCTGTGGTATGCCCGCTTGCTCATTTGATGTTAGATGTCGCCTGCAAGAACTTCACCCGCATCTGGTTTATGCTGCTACCTGTTGTTAGGCGACAACAAGAGCACATGTAGCAAATGCTTTTTCCTGACCCGTTTTGCTAGACCACGCTCTTCTGTGGCTCTTTAGTGCTTGCCAAGCTGCTGTGTGCGTGCTGCCGCTTCCATCTGACAAGGAGCACAGCCTTCTGACAGCAGCTTTCAACTTGTCTAAGAAAGACCTTGGCCATTTAGATGTGATGCAAATCTGTGTGTGTGTAAGGTGCAGGTGCAAGCTCCTGACAAAGGTGTTCTCCAGGTTCAGTTTCAATCTGCCAGACGCATTGGAAATGTCTTCCTCTATCATTCGCTCTAAGAGTCGAAGATTGCTTAGCCAGGAGCTCTGAGAATGGAACGGCAAGAGGTGCTCCGCTTACGTCATAAACAGTGCTCCAGAGCGCTTAGCAATGGGCCCAACGAAACGTGTCTGTGGGATAGTGACCATTCCCGCCTAGTGCTGGCAATGCACGAGCACTGCCAAAAAGCAAAGGAAGGCCCTTAGCATGCGGCTTGTGCTCAAAGCTTTCAGACTGCCAGAGGACCGCAGCTGTGGTAAGCCCGCTTGCTCATTTGACGTTAGATGTCGCCTGCAAGAACTTCACCCGCATCTGGTTTATGCTGCTACCTGTTGTTTGGGGACAACAAGAGCACATGTAGCAAATGCTTTTTCCTGTTTCATTTTGCTAGACCATGCTCTTCAGTGGCTCTTTAGTTCTTTACAAACTCCTATGTGCGTGCTGCTGCTTCCATCTGACAAGGAGCACAGCCTTCTGACAGCAGCTTTCAACTTGACTAAGAAACAGCTTGGACATTTAGATGTGATGCAAATCTGTGTGTGTGTAAGGTGCAGGTGCAAGCTCCTGACAAAGGTGCTTTCTAGGTCCAGTTTCAATCTGCCACACGCATTGGAAATGTCTTCCTTTATCATTCGCTCCAAGAGTGGAAGGTTGCTTAACTGAGGAGCTCTGAGAATGGAACGGCAAGAGGTGTTCCGCTTACGTCATAAACAGTGCACCAGAGCGCTTAGCAATGGGCACAACGAAACGGGTGTGCGGGTTAGTGACCATTCCCGCCTAGTGCTGGCAATGCACGGGCACTGCCAAAAGGCAAAGGAAGGCACTTAGCATGCGGCTTGTGCTCAAAGCTTTCAGACTGCCAGAGGACCGCAGCTGTGGTAAGCCCGCTTGCTCATTTGACGTTAGATGTCGCCTGCAAGAACTTCACCCGCATCTGGTTTATGCTGCTACCTGTTGTTTGGGGACAACAAGAGCACATGTAGCAAATGTTTTTTCCTGTTTCATTTTGCTAGACCACGCTCTTCAGTGGCTCTTTAGTTCTTTACAAACTCCTATGTGCGTGCTGCTGCTTCCATCTGACAAGGAGCACAGCCTTCTGACAGCAGCTTTCAACTTGCCTAAGAAACAGCTTGGCCATTTAGATGTGATGCAAATCTGTGTGTGTTGTAAGGTGCAGGTGCAAGCTCCTGACAAAGGTGTTCTCTTGGTTCAGTTTTTATATGCCAAATACATTGGAAATGATTTCCTCTGGCATTTGCACCAAGAGTCGCAGATTACTTAACTGAGGAGCTCTGAGAATGGAACGGCAAGGGGTGTTCCGCTTACGTCATAAACAGTGCTCCAGAGCGCTTAGCAATGGGCACAACGAAACGTGTCTGTGGGATAGTGACCATTCCCGCCTAGTGCTGGCAATGCACGAGCACTGCCAAAAGGCAAAGGAAGGCCCTTAGCATGCGGCTTGTGCTCAAAGCTTTCAGACTGCCAGAGGACCGCAGCTGTGGTAAGCCCGCTTGCTCATTTGACGTTAGATGTCGCCTGCAAGAACTTCACCCGCATCTGGTTTATGCTGCTACCTGTTGTTTGGGGACAACAAGAGCACATGTAGCAAATGCTTTTTCCTGTTTCATTTTGCTAGACCACGCTCTTCAGTGGCTCTTTAGTTCTTTACAAACTCCTATGTGCGTGCTGCTGCTTCCATCTGACAAGGAGCACAGCCTTCTGACAGCAGCTTTCAACTTGCCTAAGAAACAGCTTGGACTTTTAGATGTGATGCAAATCTGTGTGTGTGTAAGGTGCAGGTGCAAGCTCCTGACAAAGGTGCTTTCTAGGTCCAGTTTCAATCTGCAACACGCATTGGAAATGTCTTCCTCTATCATTCGCTCCAAGAGTGGAAGGTTGCTTAACTGAGGAGTTCTGAGAATGGAACGGCAAGAGGTGTTCCGCTTACGTCATAAAGAGTGCACCAGAGCGCTTAGCAACGGGCACAACGAAACGGGTGTGCGGGTTAGTGACCATTCCCGCCTAGTGCTGGCAATGCACGGGCACTGCCAAAAGGCAAAGTAAGACACTTAGCATGCGGCTTGTGCGCAAAGCTTTCAGACTGCCAGAGGACCGCAGCTGTGGTAAGCCCGCTTGCTCATTTGACGTTAGATGTCGCCTGCAAGAACTTCACCCGCATCTGGTTTATGCTGCTACCTGTTGTTAGGCGACAACAAGAGCACATGTAGCAAATGCTTTTTCCTGACCCGTTTTGCTAGACCACGCTCTTCAGTGGCTCTTTAGTTCTTTACAAACTCCTATGTGCGTGCTGCTGCTTCCATCTGACAAGGAGCACAGCCTTCTGACAGCAGCTTTCAACTTGCCTAAGAAACAGCTTGGACATTTAGATGTGATGCAAATCTGTGTGTGTGTAAGGTGCAGGTGCAAGCTCCTGACAAAGGTGCTTTCTAGGTCCAGTTTCAATCTGCAACACGCATTGGAAATGTCTTCCTCTATCATTCGCTCCAAGAGTGGAAGGTTGCTTAACTGAGGAGCTCTGAGAATGGAACGGCAAGAGGTGCTCCGCTTACGTCATAAACAGTGCTCCAGAGCGCTTAGCAATGGGCACAACGAAACGTGTCTGTGGGATAGTGACCATTCCCGCCTAGTGCTGGCAATGCACGAGCACTGCCAAAAAGCAAAGGAAGGCCCTTAGCATGCGGCTTGTGCGCAAAGCTTTCAGACTGCCAGAGGACCGCAGCTGTGGTAAGCCCGCTTGCTCATTTGACGTTAGATGCGCCTGCAAGAACTTCACCCGCATCTGGTTTATGCTGCTACCTGTTGTTAGGCGACAACAAGAGCACATGTAGCAAATGTTTTTTCCTGTTTCATTTTGCTAGACCACGCTCTTCAGTGGCTCTTTAGTTCTTTACAAACTCCTATGTGCGTGCTGCTGCTTCCATCTGACAAGGAGCACAGCCTTCTGACAGCAGCTTTCAACTTGCCTAAGAAACAGCTTGGCCATTTAGATGTGATGCAAATCTGTGTGTGTTGTAAGGTGCAGGTGCAAGCTCCTGACAAAGGTGTTCTCTTGGTTCAGTTTTTATATGCCAAATACATTGGAAATGATTTCCTCTGGCATTTGCACCAAGAGTCGCAGATTACTTAACTGAGGAGCTCTGAGAATGGAACGGCAAGGGGTGTTCCGCTTACGTCATAAACAGTGCTCCAGAGCGCTTAGCAATGGGCACAACGAAACGTGTCTGTGGGATAGTGACCATTCCCGCCTAGTGCTGGCAATGCACGGGCACTGCCAAAAGGCAAAGGAAGGCCCTTAGCATGCGGCTTGTGCTCAAAGCTTTCAGAGTGCCAGAGGACCGCAGCTGTGGTAAGCCCGCTTGCTCATTTGACGTTAGATGTCGCCTGCAAGAACTTCACCCGCATCTGGTTTATGCTGCTACCTGTTGTTTGGGGACAACAAGAGCACATGTAGCAAATGCTTTTTCCTGTTTCATTTTGCTAGACCACGCTCTTCAGTGGCTCTTTAGTTCTTTACAAACTCCTATGTGCGTGCTGCTGCTTCCATCTGACAAGGAGCACAGCCTTCTGAGAGCAGCTTTCAACTTGCCTAAGAAACAGATTGGACATTTAGATGTGATGCAAATCTGTGTGTGTGTAAGGTGCAGGTGCAAGCTCCTGACAAAGGTGCTTTCTAGGTCCAGTTTCAATCTGCAACACGCATTGGAAATGTCTTCCTCTATCATTCGCTCCAAGAGTGGAAGGTTGCTTAACTGAGGAGCTCTGAGAATGGAACGGCAAGAGGTGTTCCGCTTACGTCATAAACAGTGCACCAGAGCGCTTAGCAACGGGCACAACGAAACGGGTGTGCGGGTTAGTGACCATTCCCGCCTAGTGCTGGCAATGCACGGGCACTGCCAAAAGGCAAAGTAAGACACTTAGCATGCGGCTTGTGCGCAAAGCTTTCAGACTGCCAGAGGACCGCAGCTGTGGTAAGCCCGCTTGCTCATTTGACGTTAGATGTCGCCTGCAAGAACTTCACCCGCATCTGGTTTATGCTGCTACCTGTTGTTAGGCGACAACAAGAGCACATGTAGCAAATGCTTTTTCCTGACCCGTTTTGCTAGACCACGCTCTTCAGTGGCTCTTTAGTTCTTTACAAACTCCTATGTGCGTGCTGCTGCTTCCATCTGACAAGGAGCACAGCCTTCTGACAGCAGCTTTCAACTTGCCTAAGAAACAGCTTGGACATTTAGATGTGATGCAAATCTGTGTGTGTGTAAGGTGCAGGTGCAAGCTCCTGACAAAGGTGTTTTCTAGGTTCAGTTTTTATATGCCAAATACATTGGAAATGATTTCCTCTGGCATTTGCACCAAGAGTCGCAGATTACTTAACTGAGGAGCTCTGAGAATGGAACGGCAAGGGGTGTTCCGCTTACGTCATAAACAGTGCTCCAGAGCGCTTAGCAATGGGCACAACGAAACGTGTCTGTGGGATAGTGACCATTCCCGCCTAGTGCTGGCAATGCACGAGCACTGCCAAAAGGCAAAGGAAGGCCCTTAGCATGTGGCTTGTGCGCAAAGCTTTCAGACTGCCAGAGGATCGCAGCTGTGGTAAGCCCGCTTACTCATTTGACGTTAGCTGTCGCCTGCAAGAACTTCACCCGCATCTGGTTTATGCTGCTACCTGTTGTTTGGGGACAACAAGAGCACATGTAGCAAATACTTTTTCCTGTTTCATTTTGCTAGACCACGCTCTTCAGTGGCTCTTTAGTTCTTTACAAACTCCTATGTGCGTGCTGCTGCTTCCATCTGACAAGGAGCACAGCCTTCTGACAGCAGCTTTCAACTTGCCTAAGAAACAGCTTGGCCATTTAGATGTGATGCAAATCTGTGTGTGTTGTAAGGTGCAGGTGCAAGCTCCTGACAAAGGTGTTCTCTAGGTTCAGTTTCAATCTGCCAGACGCATTTGAAATGTCTTCCTCTATCATTCGCTCCAAGAGTGGAAGGTTGCTTAACTGAGGAGCTCTGAGAATGGAACGGCAAGAGGTGTTCCGCTTACGACATAAACAGTGCTCCAGAGCGCTTAGCAACTGGCACAACGAAACGGGTGTGCGGGTTAGTGACCATTCCCGCCTAGTGCTGGCAATGCACGAGCACTGCCAAAAAGCAAAGGAAGGCCCTTAGCATGCGGCTTGTGCTCAAAGCTTTCAGACTGCCAGAGGACCGCAGCTGTGGTAAGCCCGCTTGCTCATTTGATGTTAGATGCGCCTGCAAGAACTTCACCCGCATCTGGTTTATGCTGCTACCTGTTGTTAGGCGACAACAAGAGCACATGTAGCAAATGTTTTTTCCTGTTTCATTTTGCTAGACCACGCTCTTCAGTGGCTCTTTAGTTCTTTACAAACTCCTATGTGCGTGCTGCTGCTTCCATCTGACAAGGAGCACAGCCTTCTGACAGCAGCTTTCAACTTGCCTAAGAAACAGCTTGGCCATTTAGATGTGATGCAAATCTGTGTGTGTTGTAAGGTGCAGGTGCAAGCTCCTGACAAAGGTGTTCCCTTGGTTCAGTTTTTATATGCCAAATACATTGGAAATGATTTCCTCTGGCATTTGCACCAAGAGTCGCAGATTACTTAACTGAGGAGCTCTGAGAATGGAACGGCAAGAGGTGTTCCGTCTTACGTCATAAACAGTGCTCCAGAGCGCTTAGCAACGGGCACAACGAAACGGGTGTGCGGGTTAGTGACCATTCCCGCCTAGTGCTGGCAATGCACGGGCACTGCCAAAAGGCAAAGGAAGGCACTTAGCATGCGGCTTGTGCGCAAAGCTTTCAGACTGCCAGAGGACCGCAGCTGTGGTAAGCCCGCTTGCTCATTTGACGTTAGATGTCGCCTGCAAGAACTTCACCCGCATCTGGTTTATGCTGCTACCTGTTGTTAGGCGACAACAAGAGCACATGTAGCAAATGCTTTTTCCTGACCCGTTTTGCTAGACCACGCTCTTCTGTGGCTCTTTAGTGCTTGCCAAACTGCTGTGTGCGTGCTGCCGCTTCCATCTGACAAGGAGCACAGCCTTCTGACAGCAGCTTTCAACTTGCCTAAGAAACAGCTTGGACATTTAGATGTGATGCAAATCTGTGTGTGTTGTAAGGTGCAGGTGCAAGCTCCTGACAAAGGTGTTCTCTAGGTTCAGTTTTTATATGCCAAATACATTGGAAATGATTTCCTCTGGCATTTGCACCAAGAGTCGCAGAATACTTAACTGAGGAGCTCTGAGAATGGAACGGCAAGAGGTGTTCCGTCTTACGTCATAAACAGTGCTCCAGAGCGCTTAGCAATGGGCACAACGAAACGTGTCTGTGGGATAGTGACCATTCCCGCCTAGTGCTGGCAATGCACGAGCACTGCCAAAAAGCAAAGGAAGGCCCTTAGCATGCGGCTTGTGCTCAAAGCTTTCAGACTGCCAGAGGACCGCAGCTGTGGTAAGCCAGCTTGCTCATTTGACGTTAGATGTCGCCTGCAAGAACTTCACCCACATCTGGTTTATGCTGCTACCTGTTGTTAGGCGACAACAAGAGCACATGTAGCAAATGCTATTTCCTGACCCGTTTTGCTAGACCACGCTCTTCTGTGGCTCTTTAGTGCTTGCCAAACTGTTGTGTGCGTGCTGCCGCTTCCATCTGACAAGGAGCACAGCCTTCTGACAGCAGCTTTCAACTTGTCTAAGAAAGAGCTTGGCCATTTAGATGTGATGCAAATCTGTGTGTGTGTAAGGTGCAGGTGCAAGCTCCTGACAAAGGTGTTCTCTAGGTTCAGTTTCAATCTGCCAGACGCATTGGAAATGTCTTCCTCTATCATTCGCTCCAAGAGTCGAAGATTGCTTAGCCAGGAGCTCTGAGAATGGAACGGCAAGAGGTGCTCCGCTTACGTCATAAACAGTGCTCCAGAGCGCTTAGCAACGGGCACAACGAAACGTGTGCGCGGGATAGTGACCATTCCCGCCTAGTGCTGGCAATGCACGAGCACTGCCAAAAGGCAAAGGAAGGCCCTTAGCATGCGGCTTGTGCTCAAAGCTTTCAGACTGCCAGAGGACCGCAGCTGTGGTAAGCCCGCTTGCTCATTTGACGTTAGATGTCGCCTGCAAGAACTTCACCCGCATCTGGTTTATGCTGCTACCTGTTGTTAGGCGACACCAAGGGCAGATGTAGCAAATGCTTTTTCCTGTTTCATTTTGCTAGACCACGCTCTTCAGTGGCTCTTTAGTTCTTTACAAACTCTTATGTGCGTGCTGCTGCTTCCATCTGACAAGGAGCACAGCCTTCTGACAGCAGCTTTCAACTTGCCTAAGAAACAGCTTGGACATTTAGATGTGATGCAAATCTGTGTGTGTGTAAGGTGCAGGTGCAAGCTCCTGACAAAGGTGTTTTCTAGGTTCAGTTTCAATCTGCCAGACGCATTGGAAATGTCTTCCTCTATCATTGGCGCCAAGAGTCGCAGATTACTTAACTGAGGAGCTCTGAGAATGGAACGGCAAGAGGTGCTCCGCTTACGTCATAAACAGTGCTCCAGAGCGCTTAGCAATGGGCACAACGAAACGTGTCTGTGGGATAGTGACCATTCCCGCCTAGTGCTGGCAATGCACGAGCACTGCCAAAAAGCAAAGGAAGGCCCTTAGCATGCGGCTTGTGCTCAAAGATTTCAGACTGCCAGAGGACCGCAGCTGTGGTAAGCCCGCTTGCTCATTTGACGTTAGATGTCGCCTGCAAGAACTTCACCCGCATCTGGTTTATGCTGCTACCTGTTCTTAGGCGACAACAAGAGCACATGTAGCAAATGCTTTTTCCTGTTTCATTTTGCTAGACCACGCTCTTCTGTGGCTCTTTAGTGCTTGCCAAACTGCTGTGTGCGTGCTGCCGCTTCCATCTGACAAGGAGCACAGCCTTCTGACAGCAGCTTTCAACTTGCCTAAGAAACAGCTTGGACATTTAGATGTGATGCAAATCTGTGTGTGTTGTAAGGTGCAGGTGCAAGCTCCTGACAAAGGTGTTCTCTTGGTTCAGTTTTTATATGCCAAACGCATTGGAAATGATTTCCTCTGGCATTTGCACCAAGAGTCGCAGATTACTTAACTGAGGAGCTCTGAGAATGGAACGGCAAGAGGTGCTCCGCTTACGTCATAAACAGTGCTCCAGAGCGCTTAGCAACGGGCACAACGAAACGTGTGCGCGGGATAGTGACCATTCCCGCCTAGTGCTGGCAATGCACGAGCACTGCCAAAAGGCAAAGGAAGGCCCTTAGCATGCGGCTTGTGCTCAAAGCTTTCAGACTGCCAGAGGACCGCAGCTGTGGTAAGCCAGCTTGCTCATTTGACGTTAGATGTCGCCTGCAAGAACTTCACCCGCATCTGGTTTATGCTGCTACCTGTTGTTAGGCGACAACAAGAGCACATGTAGCAAATGCTTTTTCCTGACCCGTTTTGCTAGACCACGCTCTTCAGTGGCTCTTTAGTGCTTGCCAAACTCCTGTGTGCGTGCTGCTGCTTCCATCTGACAAGGAGCACAGCCTTCTGACAGCAGCTTTCAACTTGCCTAAGAAACAGCTTGGACATTTAGATGTGATGCAAATCTGTGTGTGTTGTAAGGTGCAGGTGCAAGCTCCTGACAAAGGTGTTCTCTAGGTTCAGTTTTTATATGCCAAACGCATTGGAAATGATTTCCTCTGGCATTTGCACCAAGAGTCGCAGATTACTTAACTGAGGAGCTCTGAGAATGGAACGGCAAGAGGTGTTCCGCTTACGTCATAAACAGTGCTCCAGAGCGCTTAGCAATGGGCACAACGAAACGTGTCTGTGGGATAGTGACCATTCCCGCCTAGTGCTGGCAATGCACGAGCACTGCCAAAAGGCAAAGGAAGGCCCTTAGCATGCGGCTTGTGCTCAAAGCTTTCAGACTGCCAGAGGACCGCAGCTGTGGTAAGCCCGCTTGCTCATTTGACGTTAGATGTCGCCTGCAAGAACTTCACCCGCATCTGGTTTATGCTGCTACCTGTTGTTTGGGGACAACAAGAGCACATGTAGCAAATGCTTTTTCCTGTTTCATTTTGCTAGACCACGCTCTTCAGTGGCTCTTTAGTTCTTTACAAACTCCTATGTGCGTGCTGCTGCTTCCATCTGACAAGGAGCACAGCCTTCTGACAGCAGCTTTCAACTTGTCTAAGAAAGACCTTGGCCATTTAGATGTGATGCAAATCTGTGTGTGTGTAAGGTGCAGGTGCAAGCTCCTGACAAAGGTGTTCTCTTGGTTCAGTTTTTATATGCCAAATACATTGGAAATGATTTCCTCTGGCATTTGCACCAAGAGTCGCAGATTACTTAACTGAGGAGCTCTGAGAATGGAACGGCAAGAGGTGTTCCGCTTACGTCATAAACAGTGCTCCAGAGCGCTTAGCAATGGGCACAACGAAACGTGTCTGTGGGATAGTGACCATTCCCGCCTAGTGCTGGCAATGCACGAGCACTGCCAAAAGGCAAAGGAAGGCCCTTAGCATGCGGCTTGTGCGCAAAGCTTTCAGACTGCCAGAGGACCGCAGCTGTGGTAAGCCCGCTTGCTCATTTGACGTTAGATGTCGCCTGCAAGAACTTCACCCGCATCTGGTTTATGCTGCTACCTGTTGTTTGGGGACAACAAGAGCACATGTAGCAAATGCTTTTTCATGTTTCATTTTGCTAGACCACGCTCTTCAGTGGCTCTTTAGTTCTTTACAAACTCCTATGTGCGTGCTGCTGCTTCCATCTGACAAGGAGCACAGCCTTCTGACAGCAGCTTTCAACTTGCCTAAGAAACAGCTTGGACATTTAGATGTGATGCAAATCTGTGTGTGTGTAAGGTGCAGGTGCAAGCTCCTGACAAAGGTGCTTTCTAGGTCCAGTTTCAATCTGCAACACGCATTGGAAATGTCTTCCTCTATCATTCGCTCCAAGAGTCGAAGATTGCTTAACCCAGGAGCTCTGAGAATGGAACGGCAAGAGGTGCTCCGCTTACGTCATAAACAGTGCTCCAGAGCGCTTAGCAACTGGCACAACGAAACGTGTCTGTGGGATAGTGACCATTCCCGCCTAGTGCTGGCAATGCACGAGCACTGCCAAAAAGCAAAGGAAGGCCCTTAGCATGCGGCTTGTGCTCAAAGCTTTCAGACTGCCAGAGGACCGCAGCTGTGGTAAGCCCGCTTGCTCATTTGACGTTAGATGTCGCCTGCAAGAACTTCACCCGCATCTGGTTTATGCTGCTACCTGTTGTTAGGCGACAACAGGAGCACATGTAGCAAATGCTTTTTCCTGACCCGTTTTGCTAGACCACGCTCTTCTGTGGCTCTTTAGTGCTTGCCAAGCTGCTGTGTGCGTGCTGCTGCTTCCATCTGACAAGGAGCACAGCCTTCTGACAGCAGCTTTCAACTTGCCTAAGAAACAGCTTGGCCATTTAGATGTGATGCAAATCTGTGTGTGTGTAAGGTGCAGGTGCAAGCTCCTGACAAAGGTGTTCTCTAGGTTCAGTTTCAATCTGCCAGACGCATTGGAAATGTCTTCCTCTATCATTCGCTCCAAGAGTGGAAGGTTGCTTAACTGAGGAGCTCTGAGAATGGAACGGCAAGAGGTGTTCCGCTTACGACATAAACAGTGCTCCAGAGCGCTTAGCAACGGGCACAACGAAACGGGTGTGCGGGTTAGTGACCATTCCCGCCTAGTGCTGGCAATGCACGGGCACTGCCAAAAGGCAAAGGAAGGCACTTAGCATGCGGCTTGTGCGCAAAGCTTTCAGACTGCCAGAGGACCGCAGCTGTGGTAAGCCCGCTTGCTCATTTGACGTTAGATGTCGCCTGCAAGAACTTCACCCGCATCTGGTTTATGCTGCTACCTGTTCTTAGGCGACAACAAGAGCACATGTAGCAAATGCTTTTTCCTGTTTCATTTTGCTAGACCACGCTCTTCTGTGGCTCTTTAGTGCTTGCCAAACTGCTGTGTGCGTGCTGCCGCTTCCATCTGACAAGGAGCACAGCCTTCTGACAGCAGCTTTCAACTTGCCTAAGAAACAGCTTGGACATTTAGATGTGATGCAAATCTGTGTGTGTTGTAAGGTGCAGGTGCAAGCTCCTGACAAAGGTGTTCTCTAGGTTCAGTTTTTATATGCCAAACGCATTGGAAATGATTTCCTCTGGCATTTGCACCAAGAGTCGCAGATTACTTAACTGAGGAGCTCTGAGAATGGAACGGCATGAGGTGTTCCGCTTACGTCATAAACAGTGCTCCAGAGCGCTTAGCAATGGGCACAACCAAACGTGTCTGTGGGATAGTGACCATTCCCGCCTAGTGCTGGCAATGCACGAGCACTGCCAAAAGGCAAAGGAAGGCCCTTAGCATGCGGCTTGTGCTCAAAGCTTTCAGACTGCCAGAGGACCGCAGCTGTGGTAAGCCCGCTTGCTCATTTGACGTTAGATGTCGCCTGCAAGAACTTCACCCGCATCTGGTTTATGCTGCTACCTGTTGTTTGGGGACAACAAGAGCACATGTAGCAAATGCTTTTTCCTGTTTCATTTTGCTAGACCACGCTCTTCTGTGGCTCTTTAGTTCTTTACAAACTCCTATGTGCGTGCTGCTGCTTCCATCTGACAAGGAGCACAGCCTTCTGACAGCAGCTTTCAACTTGTCTAAGAAAGACCTTGGCCATTTAGATGTGATGCAAATCTGTGTGTGTGTAAGGTGCAGGTGCAAGCTCCTGACAAAGGTGTTCTCTTGGTTCAGTTTTTATATGCCAAATACATTGGAAATGATTTCCTCTGGCATTTGCACCAAGAGTCGCAGATTACTTAACTGAGGAGCTCTGAGAATGGAACGGCAAGAGGTGTTCCGCTTACGTCATAAACAGTGCTCCAGAGCGCTTAGCAATGGGCACAACGAAACGTGTCTGTGGGATAGTGACCATTCCCGCCTAGTGCTGGCAATGCACGAGCACTGCCAAAAGGCAAAGGAAGGCCCTTAGCATGCGGCTTGTGCGCAAAGCTTTCAGACTGCCAGAGGACCGCAGCTGTGGTAAGCCCGCTTGCTCATTTGACGTTAGATGTCGCCTGCAAGAACTTCACCCGCATCTGGTTTATGCTGCTACCTGTTGTTTGGGGACAACAAGAGCACATGTAGCAAATGCTTTTTCATGTTTCATTTTGCTAGACCACGCTCTTCAGTGGCTCTTTAGGTCTTTACAAACTCCTATGTGCGTGCTGCTGCTTCCATCTGACAAGGAGCACAGCCTTCTGACAGCAGCTTTCAACTTGCCTAAGAAACAGCTTGGACATTTAGATGTGATGCAAATCTGTGTGTGTGTAAGGTGCAGGTGCAAGCTCCTGACAAAGGTGTTTTCTAGGTCCAGTTTCAATCTGCCAGACGCATTGGAAATGTCTTCCTCTATCATTGGCGCCAAGAGTCGCAGATTACTTAACTGAGGAGCTCTGAGAATGGAACGGCAAGAGGTGCTCCGCTTACGTCATAAACAGTGCTCCAGAGCGCTTAGCAATGGGCACAACGAAACGTGTCTGTGGGATAGTAACCATTCCCGCCTAGTGCTGGCAATGCACGAGCACTGCCAAAAAGCAAAGGAAGGCCCTTAGCATGCGGCTTGTGCTCAAAGATTTCAGACTGCCAGAGGACCGCAGCTGTGGTAAGCCCGCTTGCTCATTTGACGTTAGATGTCGCCTGCAAGAACTTCACCCGCATCTGGTTTATGCTGCTACCTGTTCTTAGGCGACAACAAGAGCACATGTAGCAAATGCTTTTTCCTGACCCGTTTTGCTAGACCACGCTCTTCTGTGGCTCTTTAGTGCTTGCCAAACTGCTGTGTGCGTGCTGCCGCTTCCATCTGACAAGGAGCACAGCCTTCTGACAGCAGCTTTCAACTTGCCTAAGAAACAGCTTGGACATTTAGATGTGATGCAAATCTGTGTGTGTTGTAAGGTGCAGGTGCAAGCTCCTGACAAAGGTGTTCTCTTGGTTCAGTTTTTATATGCCAAACGCATTGGAAATGATTTCCTCTGGCATTTGCACCAAGAGTCGCAGATTACTTAACTGAGGAGCTCTGAGAATGGAACGGCAAGAGGTGTTCCGTCTTACGTCATAAACAGTGCTCCAGAGCGCTTAGCAATGGGCACAACGAAACGTGTCTGTGGGATAGTGACCATTCCCGCCTAGTGCTGGCAATGCACGAGCACTGCCAAAAAGCAAAGGAAGGCCCTTAGCATGCGGCTTGTGCTCAAAGCTTTCAGACTGCCAGAGGACCGCAGCTGTGGTAATCCAGCTTGCTCATTTGACGTTAGATGTCGCCTGCAAGAACTTCACCCGCATCTGGTTTATTCTGCTACCTGTTGTTAGGCGACAACAAGAGCACATGTAGCAAATGCTATTTCCTGACCCGTTTTGCTAGACCACGCTCTTCTGTGGCTCTTTAGTGCTTGCCAAACTGTTGTGTGCGTGCTGCCGCTTCCATCTGACAAGGAGCACAGCCTTCTGACAGCAGCTTTCAACTTGTCTAAGAAAGAGCTTGGCCATTTAGATGTGATGCAAATCTGTGTGTGTGTAAGGTGCAGGTGCAAGCTCCTGACAAAGGTGTTCTCTAGGTTCAGTTTCAATCTGCCAGACGCATTGGAAATGTCTTCCTCTATCATTCGCTCCAAGAGTCGAAGATTGCTTAGCCAGGAGCTCTGAGAATGGAACGGCAAGAGGTGCTCCGCTTACGTCATAAACAGTGCTCCAGAGCGCTTAGCAACGGGCACAACGAAACGTGTGCGCGGGATAGTGACCATTCCCGCCTAGTGCTGGCAATGCACGAGCACTGCCAAAAGGCAAAGGAAGGCCCTTAGCATGCGGCTTGTGCTCAAAGCTTTCAGACTGCCAGAGGACCGCAGCTGTGGTAAGCCAGCTTGCTCATTTGACGTTAGATGTCGCCTGCAAGAACTTCACCCGCATCTGGTTTATGCTGCTACCTGTTGTTAGGCGACAACAAGAGCACATGTAGCAAATGCTTTTTCCTGACCCGTTTTGCTAGACCACGCTCTTCAGTGGCTCTTTAGTGCTTGCCAAACTCCTGTGTGCGTGCTGCTGCTTCCATCTGACAAGGAGCACAGCCTTCTGACAGCAGCTTTCAACTTGTCTAAGAAAGAGCTTGGCCATTTAGATGTGATGCAAATCTGTGTGTGTTGTAAGGTGCAGGTGCAAGCTCCTGACAAAGGTGTTCTCTTGGTTCAGTTTTTATATGCCAAATACATTGGAAATGATTTCCTCTGGCATTTGCACCAAGAGTCGCAGATTACTTAACTGAGGAGCTCTGAGAATGGAACGGCAAGAGGTGTTCCGCTTACGTCATAAACAGTGCTCCAGAGCGCTTAGCAATGGGCACAACGAAACGTGTCTGTGGGATAGTGACCATTCCCGCCTAGTGCTGGCAATGCACGAGCACTGCCAAAAGGCAAAGGAAGGCCCTTAGCATGCGGCTTGTGCGCAATGCTTTCAGACTGCCAGAGGACCGCAGCTGTGGTAAGCCCGCTTGCTCATTTGACGTTAGATGTCGCCTGCAAGAACTTCACCCGCATCTGGTTTATGCTGCTACCTGTTGTTTGGGGACAACAAGAGCACATGTAGCAAATGCTTTTTCATGTTTCATTTTGCTAGACCACGCTCTTCAGTGGCTCTTTAGTTCTTTACAAACTCCTATGTGCGTGCTGCTGCTTCCATCTGACAAGGAGCACAGCCTTCTGACAGCAGCTTTCAACTTGCCTAAGAAACAGCTTGGACATTTAGATGTGATGCAAATCTGTGTGTGTGTAAGGTGCAGGTGCAAGCTCCTGACAAAGGTGCTTTCTAGGTCCAGTTTCAATCTGCAACACGCATTGGAAATGTCTTCCTCTATCATTCGCTCCAAGAGTCGAAGATTGCTTAGCCAGGAGCTCTGAGAATGGAACGGCAAGAGGTGCTCCGCTTACGTCATAAACAGTGCTCCAGAGCGCTTAGCAATGGGCACAACGAAACGTGTCTGTGGGATAGTGACCATTCCCGCCTAGTGCTGGCAATGCACGAGCACTGCCAAAAAGCAAAGGAAGGCCCTTAGCATGCGGCTTGTGCTCAAAGATTTCAGACTGCCAGAGGACCGCAGCTGTGGTAAGCCCGCTTGCTCATTTGACGTTAGATGTCGCCTGCAAGAACTTCACCCGCATCTGGTTTATGCTGCTACCTGTTCTTAGGCGACAACAAGAGCACATGTAGCAAATGCTATTTCCTGACCCGTTTTGCTAGACCACGCTCTTCTGTGGCTCTTTAGTGCTTGCCAAACTGCTGTGTGCGTGCTGTCGCTTCCATCTGACAAGGAGCACAGCCTTCTGACAGCAGCTTTCAACTTGCCTAAGAAACAGCTTGGACATTTAGATGTGATGCAAATCTGTGTGTGTTGTAAGGTGCAGGTGCAAGCTCCTGACAAAGGTGTTCTCCAGGTTCAGTTTCAATCTGCCAGACGCATTGGAAATGATTTCCTCTGGCATTTGCACCAAGAGTCGCAGATTACTTAACTGAGGAGCTCTGAGAATGGAACGGCAAGAGGTGTTCCGTCTTACGTCATAAACAGTGCTCCAGAGCGCTTAGCAATGGGCACAACGAAACGTGTCTGTGGGATAGTGACCATTCCCGCCTAGTGCTGGCAATGCACGAGCACTGCCAAAAAGCAAAGGAAGGCCCTTAGCATGCGGCTTGTGCTCAAAGCTTTCAGACTGCCAGAGGACCGCAGCTGTGGTAAGCCAGCTTGCTCATTTGACGTTAGATGTCGCCTGCAAGAACTTCACCCACATCTGGTTTATGCTGCTACCTGTTGTTAGGCGACAACAAGAGCACATGTAGCAAATGCTATTTCCTGACCCGTTTTGCTAGACCACGCTCTTCTGTGGCTCTTTAGTGCTTGCCAAACTGTTGTGTGCGTGCTGCCGCTTCCATCTGACAAGGAGCACAGCCTTCTGACAGCAGCTTTCAACTTGTCTAAGAAAGAGCTTGGCCATTTAGATGTGATGCAAATCTGTGTGTGTGTAAGGTGCAGGTGCAAGCTCCTGACAAAGGTGTTCTCTAGGTTCAGTTTCAATCTGCCAGACGCATTGGAAATGTCTTCCTCTATCATTCGCTCCAAGAGTCGAAGATTGCTTAGCCAGGAGCTCTGAGAATGGAACGGCAAGAGGTGCTCCGCTTACGTCATAAACAGTGCTCCAGAGCGCTTAGCAACGGGCACAACGAAACGTGTGCGCGGGATAGTGACCATTCCCGCCTAGTGCTGGCAATGCACGAGCACTGCCAAAAGGCAAAGGAAGGCCCTTAGCATGCGGCTTGTGCTCAAAGCTTTCAGACTGCCAGAGGACCGCAGCTGTGGTAAGCCAGCTTGCTCATTTGACGTTAGATGTCGCCTGCAAGAACTTCACC
The DNA here is from genome assembly GCF_030490865.1 of Poecile atricapillus. Lineage (NCBI taxonomy): Eukaryota > Metazoa > Chordata > Aves > Passeriformes > Paridae > Poecile > Poecile atricapillus. The sequence goes on along the minus strand of NW_026709235.1, from coordinate 18,969 downwards.
CGCATCTGGTTTATGCTGCTACCTGTTGTTAGGCGACAACAAGAGCACATGTAGCAAATGCTTTTTCCTGACCCGTTTTGCTAGACCACGCTCTTCAGTGGCTCTTTAGTGCTTGCCAAACTGCTGTGTGCGTGCTGCTGCTTCCATCTGACAAGGAGCACAGCCTTCTGACAGCAGCTTTCAACTTGCCTAAGAAACAGCTTGGACATTTAGATGTGATGCAAATCTGTGTGTGTTGTAAGGTGCAGGTGCAAGCTCCTGACAAAGGTGTTCTCTAGGTTCAGTTTTTATATGCCAAACGCATTGGAAATGATTTCCTCTGGCATTTGCACCAAGAGTCGCAGATTACTTAACTGAGGAGCTCTGAGAATGGAACGGCAAGAGGTGTTCCGCTTACGTCATAAACAGTGCTCCAGAGCGCTTAGCAATGGGCACAACCAAACGTGTCTGTGGGATAGTGACCATTCCCGCCTAGTGCTGGCAATGCACGAGCACTGCCAAAAGGCAAAGGAAGGCCCTTAGCATGCGGCTTGTGCTCAAAGCTTTCAGACTGCCAGAGGACCGCAGCTGTGGTAAGCCCGCTTGCTCATTTGACGTTAGATGTCGCCTGCAAGAAGTTCACCCGCATCTGGTTTATGCTGCTACCTGTTGTTTGGGGACAACAAGAGCACATGTAGCAAATGCTTTTTCCTGTTTCATTTTGCTAGACCACGCTCTTCAGTGGCTCTTTAGTTCTTTACAAACTCCTATGTGCGTGCTGCTGCTTCCATCTGACAAGGAGCACAGCCTTCTGACAGCAGCTTTCAACTTGTCTAAGAAAGAGCTTGGCCATTTAGATGTGATGCAAATCTGTGTGTGTGTAAGGTGCAGGTGCAAGCTCCTGACAAAGGTGTTCTCTTGGTTCAGTTTTTATATGCCAAATACATTGGAAATGATTTCCTCTGGCATTTGCACCAAGAGTCGCAGATTACTTAACTGAGGAGCTCTGAGAATGGAACGGCAAGAGGTGTTCCGCTTACGTCATAAACAGTGCTCCAGAGCGCTTAGCAATGGGCACAACGAAACGTGTCTGTGGGATAGTGACCATTCCCGCCTAGTGCTGGCAATGCACGAGCACTGCCAAAAGGCAAAGGAAGGCCCTTAGCATGCGGCTTGTGCGCAAAGCTTTCAGACTGCCAGAGGACCGCAGCTGTGGTAAGCCCGCTTGCTCATTTGACGTTAGATGTCGCCTGCAAGAACTTCACCCGCATCTGGTTTATGCTGCTACCTGTTGTTTGGGGACAACAAGAGCACATGTAGCAAATGCTTTTTCATGTTTCATTTTGCTAGACCACGCTCTTCAGTGGCTCTTTAGTTCTTTACAAACTCCTATGTGCGTGCTGCTGCTTCCATCTGACAAGGAGCACAGCCTTCTGACAGCAGCTTTCAACTTGCCTAAGAAACAGCTTGGCCATTTAGATGTGATGCAAATCTGTGTGTGTTGTAAGGTGCAGGTGCAAGCTCCTGACAAAGGTGCTTTCTAGGTCCAGTTTCAATCTGCAACACGCATTGGAAATGTCTTCCTCTATCATTCGCTCCAAGAGTCGAAGATTGCTTAACCCAGGAGCTCTGAGAATGGAACGGCAAGAGGTGCTCCGCTTACGTCATAAACAGTGCTCCAGAGCGCTTAGCAACTGGCACAACGAAACGTGTCTGTGGGATAGTGACCATTCCCGCCTAGTGCTGGCAATGCACGAGCACTGCCAAAAAGCAAAGGAAGGCCCTTAGCATGCGGCTTGTGCTCAAAGCTTTCAGACTGCCAGAGGACCGCAGCTGTGGTAAGCCCGCTTGCTCATTTGACGTTAGATGTCGCCTGCAAGAACTTCACCCGCATCTGGTTTATGCTGCTACCTGTTGTTAGGCGACAACAGGAGCACATGTAGCAAATGCTTTTTCCTGACCCGTTTTGCTAGACCACGCTCTTCTGTGGCTCTTTAGTGCTTGCCAAGCTGCTGTGTGCGTGCTGCTGCTTCCATCTGACAAGGAGCACAGCCTTCTGACAGCAGCTTTCAACTTGCCTAAGAAACAGCTTGGCCATTTAGATGTGATGCAAATCTGTGTGTGTTGTAAGGTGCAGGTGCAAGCTCCTGACAAAGGTGTTCTCTAGGTTCAGTTTCAATCTGCCAGACGCATTGGAAATGTCTTCCTCTATCATTCGCTCCAAGAGTGGAAGGTTGCTAAACTGAGGAGCTCTGAGAATGGAACGGCAAGAGGTGTTCCGCTTACGACATAAACAGTGCTCCAGAGCGCTTAGCAACGGGCACAACGAAACGGGTGTGCGGGTTAGTGACCATTCCCGCCTAGTGCTGGCAATGCACGAGCACTGCCAAAAGGCAAAGGAAGGCACTTAGCATGCGGCTTGTGCGCAAAGCTTTCAGACTGCCAGAGGACCGCAGCTGTGGTAAGCCCGCTTGCTCATTTGATGTTAGATGCGCCTGCAAGAACTTCACCCGCATCTGGTTTATGCTGCTACCTGTTGTTTGGGGACAACAAGAGCACATGTAGCAAATGTTTTTTCCTGTTTCATTTTGCTAGACCACGCTCTTCAGTGGCTCTTTAGTTCTTTACAAACTCCTATGTGCGTGCTGCTGCTTCCATCTGACAAGGAGCACAGCCTTCTGACAGCAGCTTTCAACTTGCCTAAGAAACAGCTTGGTCATTTAGATGTGATGCAAATCTGTGTGTGTTGTAAGGTGCAGGTGCAAGCTCCTGACAAAGGTGTTCTCTTGGTTCAGTTTTTATATGCCAAATACATTGGAAATGATTTCCTCTGGCATTTGCACCAAGAGTCGCAGATTACTTAACTGAGGAGCTCTGAGAATGGAACGGCAAGGGGTGTTCCGCTTACGTCATAAACAGTGCTCCAGAGCGCTTAGCAATGGGCACAACGAAACGTGTCTGTGGGATAGTGACCATTCCCGCCTAGTGCTGGCAATGCACGAGCACTGCCAAAAGGCAAAGGAAGGCCCTTAGCATGCGGCTTGTGCTCAAAGCTTTCAGACTGCCAGAGGACCGCAGCTGTGGTAAGCCCGCTTGCTCATTTGACGTTAGATGTCGCCTGCAAGAACTTCACCCGCATCTGGTTTATGCTGCTACCTGTTGTTTGGGGACAACAAGAGCACATGTAGCAAATGCTTTTTCCTCTTTCATTTTGCTAGACCACGCTCTTCAGTGGCTCTTTAGTTCTTTACAAACTCCTATGTGCGTGCTGCTGCTTCCATCTGACAAGGAGCACAGCCTTCTGACAGCAGCTTTCAACTTGCCTAAGAAACAGCTTGGCCATTTAGATGTGATGCAAATCTGTGTGTGTGTAAGGTGCAGGTGCAAGCTCCTGACAAAGGTGCTTTCTAGGTCCAGTTTCAATCTGCAACACGCATTGGAAATGTCTTCCTCTATCATTCGCTCCAAGAGTGGAAGGTTGCTTAACTGAGGAGCTCTGAGAATGGAACGGCAAGAGGTGTTCCGCTTACGACATAAACAGTGCTCCAGAGCGCTTAGCAACGGGCACAACGAAACGGGTGTGCGGGTTAGTGACCATTCCCGCCTAGTGCTGGCAATGCACGGGCACTGCCAAAAGGCAAAGGAAGGCACTTAGCATGCGGCTTGTGCGCAAAGCTTTCAGACTGCCAGAGGACCGCAGCTGTGGTAAGCCCGCTTGCTCATTTGACGTTAGATGTCGCCTGCAAGAACTTCACCCGCATCTGGTTTATGCTGCTACCTGTTGTTTGGGGACAACAAGAGCACATGTAGCAAATGCTTTTTCCTGTTTCATTTTGCTAGACCACGCTCTTCAGTGGCTCTTCAGTGCTTGCCAAGCTGCTGTGTGCGTGCTGCCGCTTCCATCTGACAAGGAGCACAGCCTTCTGACAGCAGCTTTCAACTTGTCTAAGAAAGACCTTGGCCATTTAGATGTGATGCAAATCTGTGTGTGTTGTAAGGTGCAGGTGCAAGCTCCTGACAAAGGTGTTCTCCAGGTTCAGTTTCAATCTGCCAGACGCATTGGAAATGTCTTCCTCTATCATTCGCTCCAAGAGTGGAAGGTTGCTTAACTGAGGAGCTCTGAGAATGGAACGGCAAGAGGTGCTCCGCTTACGTCATAAACAGTGCTCCAGAGCGCTTAGCAATGGGCACAACGAAACGTGTCTGTGGGATAGTGACCATTCCCGCCTAGTGCTGGCAATGCACGAGCACTGCCAAAAAGCAAAGGAAGGCCCTTAGCATGCGGCTTGTGCTCAAAGCTTTCAGACTGCCAGAGGACCGCAGCTGTGGTAAGCCAGCTTGCTCATTTGACGTTAGATGTCGCCTGCAAGAACTTCACCCGCATCTGGTTTATGCTGCTACCTGTTGTTAGGCGACAACAAGAGCACATGTAGCAAATGCTTTTTCCTGACCCGTTTTGCTAGACCACGCTCTTCTGTGGCTCTTTAGTGCTTGCCAAACTGCTGTGTGCGTGCTGCCGCTTCCATCTGACAAGGAGCACAGCCTTCTGACAGCAGCTTTCAACTTGCCTAAGAAACAGCTTGGCCATTTAGATGTGATGCAAATCTGTGTGTGTTGTAAGGTGCAGGTGCAAGCTCCTGACAAAGGTGTTCTCTAGGTTCAGTTTTTATATGCCAAACACATTGGAAATGATTTCCTCTGGCATTTGCACCAAGAGTCGCAGATTACTTAACTGAGGAGCTCTGAGAATGGAACGGCAAGAGGTGTTCCGCTTACGTCATAAACAGTGCTCCAGAGCGCTTAGCAACGGGCACAACAAAACGTGTCTGTGGGATAGTGACCATTCCCGCCTAGTGCTGGCAATGCACGAGCACTGCCAAAAGGCAAAGGAAGGCCCTTAGCATGCGGCTTGTGCTCAAAGCTTTCAGACTGCCAGAGGACCGCAGCTGTGGTAAGCCCGCTTGCTCATTTGACGTTAGATGTCGCCTGCAAGAACTTCACCCGCACCTGGTTTATGCTGCTACCTGTTGTTTGGGGACAACAAGAGCACATGTAGCAAATGCTTTTTCCTGTTTCATTTTGCTAGACCACGCTCTTCAGTGGCTCTTTAGTTCTTTACAAACTCCTATGTGCGTGCTGCTGCTTCCATCTGACAAGGAGCACAGCCTTCTGACAGCAGCTTTCAACTTGTCTAAGAAAGAGCTTGGCCATTTAGATGTGATGCAAATCTGTGTGTGTTGTAAGGTGCAGGTGCAAGCTCCTGACAAAGGTGTTCTCTAGGTTCAGTTTTTATATGCCAAATACATTGGAAATGATTTCCTCTGGCATTTGCACCAAGAGTCGCAGATTACTTAACTGAGGAGCTCTGAGAATGGAACGGCAAGAGGTGTTCCGCTTACGTCATAAACAGTGCTCCAGAGCGCTTAGCAATGGGCACAACCAAACGTGTCTGTGGGATAGTGACCATTCCCGCCTAGTGCTGGCAATGCACGAGCACTGCCAAAAGGCAAAGGAAGGCCCTTAGCATGCGGCTTGTGCTCAAAGCTTTCAGACTGCCAGAGGACCGCAGCTGTGGTAAGCCCGCTTGCTCATTTGACGTTAGATGTCGCCTGCAAGAACTTCACCCGCATCTGGTTTATGCTGCTACCTGTTGTTAGGCGACACCAAGGGCAGATGTAGCAAATGCTTTTTCCTGTTTCATTTTGCTAGACCACGCTCTTCAGTGGCTCTTTAGTTCTTTACAAACTCCTATGTGCGTGCTGCTGCTTCCATCTGACAAGGAGCACAGCCTTCTGACAGCAGCTTTCAACTTGCCTAAGAAACAGCTTGGACATTTAGATGTGATGCAAATCTGTGTGTGTGTAAGGTGCAGGTGCAAGCTCCTGACAAAGGTGCTTTCTAGGTCCAGTTTCAATCTGCAACACGCATTGGAAATGTCTTCCTCTATCATTCGCTCCAAGAGTCGAAGATTGCTTAGCCAGGAGCTCTGAGAATGGAACGGCAAGAGGTGCTCCGCTTACGTCATAAACAGTGCTCCAGAGCGCTTAGCAATGGGCACAACGAAACGTGTCTGTGGGATAGTGACCATTCCCGCCTAGTGCTGGCAATGCACGAGCACTGCCAAAAAGCAAAGGAAGGCCCTTAGCATGCGGCTTGTGCTCAAAGATTTCAGACTGCCAGAGGACCGCAGCTGTGGTAAGCCCGCTTGCTCATTTGACGTTAGATGTCGCCTGCAAGAACTTCACCCGCATCTGGTTTATGCTGCTACCTGTTGTTTGGGGATAACAAGAGCACATGTAGCAAATGCTTTTTCTTGTTTCATTTTGCTAGACCACGCTCTTCTGTGGCTCTTTAGTGCTTGCCAAACTGCTGTGTGCGTGCTGTCGCTTCCATCTGACAAGGAGCACAGCCTTCTGACAGCAGCTTTCAACTTGCCTAAGAAACAGCTTGGACATTTAGATGTGATGCAAATCTGTGTGTGTTGTAAGGTGCAGGTGCAAGCTCCTGACAAAGGTGTTCTCCAGGTTCAGTTTCAATCTGCCAGACGCATTGGAAATGATTTCCTCTGGCATTTGCACCAAGAGTCGCAGATTACTTAACTGAGGAGCTCTGAGAATGGAACGGCAAGAGGTGTTCCGTCTTACGTCATAAACAGTGCTCCAGAGCGCTTAGCAATGGGCACAACGAAACGTGTCTGTGGGATAGTGACCATTCCCGCCTAGTGCTGGCAATGCACGAGCACTGCCAAAAAGCAAAGGAAGGCCCTTAGCATGCGGCTTGTGCTCAAAGATTTCAGACTGCCAGAGGACCGCAGCTGTGGTAAGCCAGCTTGCTCATTTGACGTTAGATGTCGCCTGCAAGAACTTCACCCACATCTGGTTTATGCTGCTACCTGTTGTTAGGCGACAACAAGAGCACATGTAGCAAATGCTATTTCCTGACCCGTTTTGCTAGACCACGCTCTTCTGTGGCTCTTTAGTGCTTGCCAAACTGTTGTGTGCGTGCTGCCGCTTCCATCTGACAAGGAGCACAGCCTTCTGACAGCAGCTTTCAACTTGTCTAAGAAAGAGCTTGGCCATTTAGATGTGATGCAAATCTGTGTGTGTGTAAGGTGCAGGTGCAAGCTCCTGACAAAGGTGTTCTCTAGGTTCAGTTTCAATCTGCCAGACGCATTGGAAATGTCTTCCTCTATCATTCGCTCCAAGAGTCGAAGATTGCTTAGCCAGGAGCTCTGAGAATGGAACGGCAAGAGGTGCTCCGCTTACGTCATAAACAGTGCTCCAGAGCGCTTAGCAACGGGCACAACGAAACGTGTGCGCGGGATAGTGACCATTCCCGCCTAGTGCTGGCAATGCACGAGCACTGCCAAAAGGCAAAGGAAGGCCCTTAGCATGCGGCTTGTGCTCAAAGCTTTCAGACTGCCAGAGGACCGCAGCTGTGGTAAGCCAGCTTGCTCATTTGACGTTAGATGTCGCCTGCAAGAACTTCACCCGCATCTGGTTTATGCTGCTACCTGTTGTTAGGCGACAACAAGAGCACATGTAGCAAATGCTTTTTCCTGACCCGTTTTGCTAGACCACGCTCTTCAGTGGCTCTTTAGTGCTTGCCAAACTGCTGTGTGCGTGCTGCTGCTTCCATCTGACAAGGAGCACAGCCTTCTGACAGCAGCTTTCAACTTGCCTAAGAAACAGCTTGGACATTTAGATGTGATGCAAATCTGTGTGTGTTGTAAGGTGCAGGTGCAAGCTCCTGACAAAGGTGTTCTCTAGGTTCAGTTTTTATATGCCAAACGCATTGGAAATGATTTCCTCTGGCATTTGCACCAAGAGTCGCAGATTACTTAACTGAGGAGCTCTGAGAATGGAACGGCAAGAGGTGTTCCGCTTACGTCATAAACAGTGCTCCAGAGCGCTTAGCAATGGGCACAACCAAACGTGTCTGTGGGATAGTGACCATTCCCGCCTAGTGCTGGCAATGCACGAGCACTGCCAAAAGGCAAAGGAAGGCCCTTAGCATGCGGCTTGTGCTCAAAGCTTTCAGACTGCCAGAGGACCGCAGCTGTGGTAAGCCCGCTTGCTCATTTGACGTTAGATGTCGCCTGCAAGAAGTTCACCCGCATCTGGTTTATGCTGCTACCTGTTGTTTGGGGACAACAAGAGCACATGTAGCAAATGCTTTTTCCTGTTTCATTTTGCTAGACCACGCTCTTCAGTGGCTCTTTAGTTCTTTACAAACTCCTATGTGCGTGCTGCTGCTTCCATCTGACAAGGAGCACAGCCTTCTGACAGCAGCTTTCAACTTGTCTAAGAAAGAGCTTGGCCATTTAGATGTGATGCAAATCTGTGTGTGTGTAAGGTGCAGGTGCAAGCTCCTGACAAAGGTGTTCTCTTGGTTCAGTTTTTATATGCCAAATACATTGGAAATGATTTCCTCTGGCATTTGCACCAAGAGTCGCAGATTACTTAACTGAGGAGCTCTGAGAATGGAACGGCAAGAGGTGTTCCGCTTACGTCATAAACAGTGCTCCAGAGCGCTTAGCAATGGGCACAACGAAACGTGTCTGTGGGATAGTGACCATTCCCGCCTAGTGCTGGCAATGCACGAGCACTGCCAAAAGGCAAAGGAAGGCCCTTAGCATGCGGCTTGTGCTCAAAGCTTTCAGACTGCCAGAGGACCGCAGCTGTGGTAAGCCCGCTTGCTCATTTGACGTTAGATGTCGCCTGCAAGAACTTCACCCGCATCTGGTTTATGCTGCTACCTGTTGTTTGGGGACAACAAGAGCACATGTAGCAAATGCTTTTTCATGTTTCATTTTGCTAGACCACGCTCTTCAGTGGCTCTTTAGTTCTTTACAAACTCCTATGTGCGTGCTGCTGCTTCCATCTGACAAGGAGCACAGCCTTCTGACAGCAGCTTTCAACTTGCCTAAGAAACAGCTTGGCCATTTAGATGTGATGCAAATCTGTGTGTGTTGTAAGGTGCAGGTGCAAGCTCCTGACAAAGGTGCTTTCTAGGTCCAGTTTCAATCTGCAACACGCATTGGAAATGTCTTCCTCTATCATTCGCTCCAAGAGTCGAAGATTGCTTAACCCAGGAGCTCTGAGAATGGAACGGCAAGAGGTGCTCCGCTTACGTCATAAACAGTGCTCCAGAGCGCTTAGCAACTGGCACAACGAAACGTGTCTGTGGGATAGTGACCATTCCCGCCTAGTGCTGGCAATGCACGAGCACTGCCAAAAAGCAAAGGAAGGCCCTTAGCATGCGGCTTGTGCTCAAAGCTTTCAGACTGCCAGAGGACCGCAGCTGTGGTAAGCCCGCTTGCTCATTTGACGTTAGATGTCGCCTGCAAGAACTTCACCCGCATCTGGTTTATGCTGCTACCTGTTGTTAGGCGACAACAGGAGCACATGTAGCAAATGCTTTTTCCTGACCCGTTTTGCTAGACCACGCTCTTCTGTGGCTCTTTAGTGCTTGCCAAGCTGCTGTGTGCGTGCTGCTGCTTCCATCTGACAAGGAGCACAGCCTTCTGACAGCAGCTTTCAACTTGCCTAAGAAACAGCTTGGCCATTTAGATGTGATGCAAATCTGTGTGTGTTGTAAGGTGCAGGTGCAAGCTCCTGACAAAGGTGTTCTCTAGGTTCAGTTTCAATCTGCCAGACGCATTGGAAATGTCTTCCTCTATCATTCGCTCCAAGAGTGGAAGGTTGCTTAACTGAGGAGCTCTGAGAATGGAACGGCAAGAGGTGTTCCGCTTACGACATAAACAGTGCTCCAGAGCGCTTAGCAACGGGCACAACGAAACGGGTGTGCGGGTTAGTGACCATTCCCGCCTAGTGCTGGCAATGCACGAGCACTGCCAAAAGGCAAAGGAAGGCACTTAGCATGCGGCTTGTGCGCAAAGCTTTCAGACTGCCAGAGGACCGCAGCTGTGGTAAGCCCGCTTGCTCATTTGATGTTAGATGCGCCTGCAAGAACTTCACCCGCATCTGGTTTATGCTGCTACCTGTTGTTTGGGGACAACAAGAGCACATGTAGCAAATGTTTTTTCCTGTTTCATTTTGCTAGACCACGCTCTTCAGTGGCTCTTTAGTTCTTTACAAACTCCTATGTGCGTGCTGCTGCTTCCATCTGACAAGGAGCACAGCCTTCTGACAGCAGCTTTCAACTTGCCTAAGAAACAGCTTGGTCATTTAGATGTGATGCAAATCTGTGTGTGTTGTAAGGTGCAGGTGCAAGCTCCTGACAAAGGTGTTCTCTTGGTTCAGTTTTTATATGCCAAATACATTGGAAATGATTTCCTCTGGCATTTGCACCAAGAGTCGCAGATTACTTAACTGAGGAGCTCTGAGAATGGAACGGCAAGGGGTGTTCCGCTTACGTCATAAACAGTGCTCCAGAGCGCTTAGCAATGGGCACAACGAAACGTGTCTGTGGGATAGTGACCATTCCCGCCTAGTGCTGGCAATGCACGAGCACTGCCAAAAGGCAAAGGAAGGCCCTTAGCATGCGGCTTGTGCTCAAAGCTTTCAGACTGCCAGAGGACCGCAGCTGTGGTAAGCCCGCTTGCTCATTTGACGTTAGATGTCGCCTGCAAGAACTTCACCCGCATCTGGTTTATGCTGCTACCTGTTGTTTGGGGACAACAAGAGCACATGTAGCAAATGCTTTTTCCTCTTTCATTTTGCTAGACCACGCTCTTCAGTGGCTCTTTAGTTCTTTACAAACTCCTATGTGCGTGCTGCTGCTTCCATCTGACAAGGAGCACAGCCTTCTGACAGCAGCTTTCAACTTGCCTAAGAAACAGCTTGGCCATTTAGATGTGATGCAAATCTGTGTGTGTGTAAGGTGCAGGTGCAAGCTCCTGACAAAGGTGCTTTCTAGGTCCAGTTTCAATCTGCAACACGCATTGGAAATGTCTTCCTCTATCATTCGCTCCAAGAGTGGAAGGTTGCTTAACTGAGGAGCTCTGAGAATGGAACGGCAAGAGGTGTTCCGCTTACGACATAAACAGTGCTCCAGAGCGCTTAGCAACGGGCACAACGAAACGGGTGTGCGGGTTAGTGACCATTCCCGCCTAGTGCTGGCAATGCACGGGCACTGCCAAAAGGCAAAGGAAGGCACTTAGCATGCGGCTTGTGCGCAAAGCTTTCAGACTGCCAGAGGACCGCAGCTGTGGTAAGCCCGCTTGCTCATTTGACGTTAGATGTCGCCTGCAAGAACTTCACCCGCATCTGGTTTATGCTGCTACCTGTTGTTTGGGGACAACAAGAGCACATGTAGCAAATGCTTTTTCCTGTTTCATTTTGCTAGACCACGCTCTTCAGTGGCTCTTCAGTGCTTGCCAAGCTGCTGTGTGCGTGCTGCCGCTTCCATCTGACAAGGAGCACAGCCTTCTGACAGCAGCTTTCAACTTGTCTAAGAAAGACCTTGGCCATTTAGATGTGATGCAAATCTGTGTGTGTGTAAGGTGCAGGTGCAAGCTCCTGACAAAGGTGTTCTCCAGGTTCAGTTTCAATCTGCCAGACGCATTGGAAATGTCTTCCTCTATCATTCGCTCCAAGAGTGGAAGGTTGCTTAACTGAGGAGCTCTGAGAATGGAACGGCAAGAGGTGCTCCGCTTACGTCATAAACAGTGCTCCAGAGCGCTTAGCAATGGGCACAACGAAACGTGTCTGTGGGATAGTGACCATTCCCGCCTAGTGCTGGCAATGCACGAGCACTGCCAAAAAGCAAAGGAAGGCCCTTAGCATGCGGCTTGTGCTCAAAGCTTTCAGACTGCCAGAGGACCGCAGCTGTGGTAAGCCAGCTTGCTCATTTGACGTTAGATGTCGCCTGCAAGAACTTCACCCGCATCTGGTTTATGCTGCTACCTGTTGTTAGGCGACAACAAGAGCACATGTAGCAAATGCTTTTTCCTGACCCGTTTTGCTAGACCACGCTCTTCTGTGGCTCTTTAGTGCTTGCCAAACTGCTGTGTGCGTGCTGCCGCTTCCATCTGACAAGGAGCACAGCCTTCTGACAGCAGCTTTCAACTTGCCTAAGAAACAGCTTGGACATTTAGATGTGATGCAAATCTGTGTGTGTTGTAAGGTGCAGGTGCAAGCTCCTGACAAAGGTGTTCTCTTGGTTCAGTTTTTATATGCCAAACGCATTGGAAATGATTTCCTCTGGCATTTGCACCAAGAGTAGCAGATTACTTAACTGAGGAGCTCTGAGAATGGAACGGCAAGAGGTGTTCCGTCTTACGTCATAAACAGTGCTCCAGAGCGCTTAGCAATGGGCACAACGAAACGTGTCTGTGGGATAGTGACCATTCCCGCCTAGTGCTGGCAATGCACGAGCACTGCCAAAAAGCAAAGGAAGGCCCTTAGCATGCGGCTTGTGCTCAAAGCTTTCAGACTGCCAGAGGACCGCAGCTGTGGTAATCCAGCTTGCTCATTTGACGTTAGATGTCGCCTGCAAGAACTTCACCCGCATCTGGTTTATTCTGCTACCTGTTGTTAGGCGACAACAAGAGCACATGTAGCAAATGCTATTTCCTGACCCGTTTTGCTAGACCACGCTCTTCTGTGGCTCTTTAGTGCTTGCCAAACTGTTGTGTGCGTGCTGCCGCTTCCATCTGACAAGGAGCACAGCCTTCTGACAGCAGCTTTCAACTTGTCTAAGAAAGAGCTTGGCCATTTAGATGTGATGCAAATCTGTGTGTGTGTAAGGTGCAGGTGCAAGCTCCTGACAAAGGTGTTCTCCAGGTTCAGTTTCAATCTGCCAGACGCATTGGAAATGTCTTCCTCTATCATTCGCTCCAAGAGTCGAAGATTGCTTAGCCAGGAGCTCTGAGAATGGAACGGCAAGAGGTGCTCCGCTTACGTCATAAACAGTGCTCCAGAGCGCTTAGCAACGGGCACAACGAAACGTGTGCGCGGGATAGTGACCATTCCCGCCTAGTGCTGGCAATGCACGAGCACTGCCAAAAGGCAAAGGAAGGCCCTTAGCATGCGGCTTGTGCTCAAAGCTTTCAGACTGCCAGAGGACCGCAGCTGTGGTAAGCCAGCTTGCTCATTTGACGTTAGATGTCGCCTGCAAGAACTTCACCCGCATCTGGTTTATGCTGCTACCTGTTGTTTGGGGACAACAAGAGCACATGTAGCAAATGCTTTTTCCTCTTTCATTTTGCTAGACCACGCTCTTCAGTGGCTCTTTAGTTCTTTACAAACTCCTATGTGCATGCTGCTGCTTCCATCTGACAAGGAGCACAGCCTTCTGACAGCAGCTTTCAACTTGTCTAAGAAAGAGCTTGGCCATTTAGATGTGATGCAAATCTGTGTGTGTGTAAGGTGCAGGTGCAAGCTCCTGACAAAGGTGTTCTCTTGGTTCAGTTTTTATATGCCAAATACATTGGAAATGATTTCCTCTGGCATTTGCACCAAGAGTCGCAGATTACTTAACTGAGGAGCTCTGAGAATGGAACGGCAAGAGGTGTTCCGCTTACGTCATAAACAGTGCTCCAGAGCGCTTAGCAATGGGCACAACGAAACGTGTCTGTGGGATAGTGACCATTCCCGCCTAGTGCTGGCAATGCACGAGCACTGCCAAAAGGCAAAGGAAGGCCCTTAGCATGCGGCTTGTGCGCAAAGCTTTCAGACTGCCAGAGGACCGCAGCTGTGGTAAGCCCGCTTGCTCATTTGACGTTAGATGTCGCCTGCAAGAACTTCACCCGCATCTGGTTTATGCTGCTACCTGTTGTTTGGGGACAACAAGAGCACATGTAGCAAATGCTTTTTCCTCTTTCATTTTGCTAGACCACGCTCTTCAGTGGCTCTTTAGTTCTTTACAAACTCCTATGTGCGTGCTGCTGCTTCCATCTGACAAGGAGCACAGCCTTCTGACAGCAGCTTTCAACTTGCCTAAGAAACAGCTTGGACATTTAGATGTGATGCAAATCTGTGTGTGTGTAAGGTGCAGGTGCAAGCTCCTGACAAAGGTGCTTTCTAGGTCCAGTTTCAATCTGCAACACGCATTGGAAATGTCTTCCTCTATCATTCGCTCCAAGAGTCGAAGATTGCTTAACCCAGGAGCTCTGAGAATGGAACGGCAAGAGGTGCTCCGCTTACGTCATAAACAGTGCTCCTGAGCGCTTAGCAACTGGCACAACGAAACGTGTCTGTGGGATAGTGACCATTCCCGCCTAGTGCTGGCAATGCACGAGCACTGCCAAAAAGCAAAGGAAGGCCCTTAGCATGCGGCTTGTGCTCAAAGCTTTCAGACTGCCAGAGGACCGCAGCTGTGGTAAGCCCGCTTGCTCATTTGACGTTAGATGTCGCCTGCAAGAACTTCACCCGCATCTGGTTTATGCTGCTACCTGTTCTTAGGCGACAACAGGAGCACATGTAGCAAATGCTTTTTCCTGACCCGTTTTGCTAGACCACGCTCTTCAGTGGCTCTTTAGTGCTTGCCAAGCTGCTGTGTGCGTGCTGCTGCTTCCATCTGACAAGGAGCACAGCCTTCTGACAGCAGCTTTCAACTTGCCTAAGAAACAGCTTGGCCATTTAGATGTGATGCAAATCTGTGTGTGTTGTAAGGTGCAGGTGCAAGCTCCTGACAAAGGTGTTCTCTAGGTTCAGTTTCAATCTGCCAGACGCATTGGAAATGTCTTCCTCTATCATTCGCTCCAAGAGTGGAAGGTTGCTTAACTGAGGAGCTCTGAGAATGGAACGGCAAGAGGTGTTCCGCTTACGACATAAACAGTGCTCCAGAGCGCTTAGCAACGGGCACAACGAAACGGGTGTGCGGGTTAGTGACCATTCCCGCCTAGTGCTGGCAATGCACGGGCACTGCCAAAAGGCAAAGGAAGGCACTTAGCATGCGGCTTGTGCGCAAAGCTTTCAGACTGCCAGAGGACCGCAGCTGTGGTAAGCCCGCTTGCTCATTTGACGTTAGATGTCGCCTGCAAGAACTTCACCCGCATCTGGTTTATGCTGCTACCTGTTCTTAGGCGACAACAAGAGCACATGTAGCAAATGCTTTTTCCTGACCCGTTTTGCTAGACCACGCTCTTCTGTGGCTCTTTAGTGCTTGCCAAACTGCTGTGTGCGTGCTGCCGCTTCCATCTGACAAGGAGCACAGCCTTCTGACAGCAGCTTTCAACTTGCCTAAGAAACAGCTTGGACATTTAGATGTGATGCAAATCTGTGTGTGTGTAAGGTGCAGGTGCAAGCTCCTGACAAAGGTGTTCTCTTGGTTCAGTTTTTATATGCCAAACGCATTGGAAATGATTTCCTCTGGCATTTGCACCAAGAGTCGCAGATTACTTAACTGAGGAGCTCTGAGAATGGAACGGCAAGAGGTGTTCCGCTTACGTCATAAACAGTGCTCCAGAGCGCTTAGCAATGGGCACAACGAAACGTGTCTGTGGGATAGTGACCATTCCCGCCTAGTGCTGGCAATGCACGAGCACTGCCAAAAGGCAAAGGAAGGCCCTTAGCATGCGGCTTGTGCTCAAAGCTTTCAGACTGCCAGAGGACCGCAGCTGTGGTAAGCCCGCTTGCTCATTTGACGTTAGATGTCGCCTGCAAGAAGTTCACCCGCATCTGGTTTATGCTGCTACCTGTTGTTTGGGGACAACAAGAGCACATGTAGCAAATGCTTTTTCCTGTTTCATTTTGCTAGACCACGCTCTTCAGTGGCTCTTTAGTTCTTTACAAACTCCTATGTGCGTGCTGCTGCTTCCATCTGACAAGGAGCACAGCCTTCTGACAGCAGCTTTCAACTTGTCTAAGAAAGAGCTTGGCCATTTAGATGTGATGCAAATCTGTGTGTGTGTAAGGTGCAGGTGCAAGCTCCTGACAAAGGTGTTCTCTTGGTTCAGTTTTTATATGCCAAATACATTGGAAATGATTTCCTCTGGCATTTGCACCAAGAGTCGCAGATTACTTAACTGAGGAGCTCTGAGAATGGAACGGCAAGAGGTGTTCCGCTTACGTCATAAACAGTGCTCCAGAGCGCTTAGCAATGGGCACAACGAAACGTGTCTGTGGGATAGTGACCATTCCCGCCTAGTGCTGGCAATGCACGAGCACTGCCAAAAGGCAAAGGAAGGCCCTTAGCATGCGGCTTGTGCGCAAAGCTTTCAGACTGCCAGAGGACCGCAGCTGTGGTAAGCCCGCTTGCTCATTTGACGTTAGATGTCGCCTGCAAGAACTTCACCCGCATCTGGTTTATGCTGCTACCTGTTGTTTGGGGACAACAAGAGCACATGTAGCAAATGCTTTTTCCTGTTTCATTTTGCTAGACCACGCTCTTCAGTGGCTCTTTAGTTCTTTACAAACTCCTATGTGCGTGCTGCTGCTTCCATCTGACAAGGAGCACAGCCTTCTGACAGCAGCTTTCAACTTGCCTAAGAAACAGCTTGGACATTTAGATGTGATGCAAATCTGTGTGTGTGTAAGGTGCAGGTGCAAGCTCCTGACAAAGGTGCTTTCTAGGTCCAGTTTCAATCTGCAACACGCATTGGAAATGTCTTCCTCTATCATTCGCTCCAAGAGTCGAAGATTGCTTAACCCAGGAGCTCTGAGAATGGAACGGCAAGAGGTGCTCCGCTTACGTCATAAACAGTGCTCCAGAGCGCTTAGCAACTGGCACAACGAAACGTGTCTGTGGGATAGTGACCATTCCCGCCTAGTGCTGGCAATGCACGAGCACTGCCAAAAAGCAAAGGAAGGCCCTTAGCATGCGGCTTGTGCTCAAAGCTTTCAGACTGCCAGAGGACCGCAGCTGTGGTAAGCCCGCTTGCTCATTTGACGTTAGATGTCGCCTGCAAGAACTTCACCCGCATCTGGTTTATGCTGCTACCTGTTGTTAGGCGACAACAAGAGCACATGTAGCAAATGCTTTTTCCTGACCCGTTTTGCTAGACCACGCTCTTCTGTGGCTCTTTAGTGCTTGCCAAACTGCTGTGTGCGTGCTGCCGCTTCCATCTGACAAGGAGCACAGCCTTCTGACAGCAGCTTTCAACTTGCCTAAGAAACAGCTTGGACATTTAGATGTGATGCAAATCTGTGTGTGTTGTAAGGTGCAGGTGCAAGCTCCTGACAAAGGTGTTCTCTTGGTTCAGTTTTTATATGCCAAACGCATTGGAAATGATTTCCTCTGGCATTTGCACCAAGAGTCGCAGATTACTTAACTGAGGAGCTCTGAGAATGGAACGGCAAGTGGTGTTCCGCTTACGTCATAAACAGTGCTCCAGAGCGCTTAGCAATGGGCACAACGAAACGTGTCTGTGGGATAGTGACCATTCCCGCCTAGTGCTGGCAATGCACGAGCACTGCCAAAAGGCAAAGGAAGGCCCTTAGCATGCGGCTTGTGCTCAAAGCTTTCAGACTGCCAGAGGACCGCAGCTGTGGTAAGCCCGCTTGCTCATTTGACGTTAGATGTCGCCTGCAAGAACTTCACCCGCATCTGGTTTATGCTGCTACCTGTTGTTTGGGGACAACAAGAGCACATGTAGCAAATGCTTTTTCCTCTTTCATTTTGCTAGACCACGCTCTTCAGTGGCTCTTTAGTTCTTTACAAACTCCTATGTGCGTGCTGCTGCTTCCATCTGACAAGGAGCACAGCCTTCTGACAGCAGCTTTCAACTTGCCTAAGAAACAGCTTGGCCATTTAGATGTGATGCAAATCTGTGTGTGTGTAAGGTGCAGGTGCAAGCTCCTGACAAAGGTGCTTTCTAGGTCCAGTTTCAATCTGCAACACGCATTGGAAATGTCTTCCTCTATCATTCGCTCCAAGAGTGGAAGGTTGCTTAACTGAGGAGCTCTGAGAATGGAACGGCAAGAGGTGTTCCGCTTACGACATAAACAGTGCTCCAGAGCGCTTAGCAACGGGCACAACGAAACGGGTGTGCGGGTTAGTGACCATTCCCGCCTAGTGCTGGCAATGCACGGGCACTGCCAAAAGGCAAAGGAAGGCACTTAGCATGCGGCTTGTGCGCAAAGCTTTCAGACTGCCAGAGGACCGCAGCTGTGGTAAGCCCGCTTGCTCATTTGACGTTAGATGTCGCCTGCAAGAACTTCACCCGCATCTGGTTTATGCTGCTACCTGTTGTTTGGGGACAACAAGAGCACATGTAGCAAATGCTTTTTCCTGTTTCATTTTGCTAGACCACGCTCTTCAGTGGCTCTTTAGTTCTTTACAAACTCCTATGTGCGTGCTGCTGCTTCCATCTGACAAGGAGCACAGCCTTCTGACAGCAGCTTTCAACTTGTCTAAGAAAGAGCTTGGCCATTTAGATGTGATGCAAATCTGTGTGTGTTGTAAGGTGCAGGTGCAAGCTCCTGACAAAGGTGTTCTCTAGGTTCAGTTTCAATCTGCCAGACGCATTGGAAATGTCTTCCTCTATCATTCGCTCCAAGAGTCGAAGATTGCTTAACCCAGGAGCTCTGAGAATGGAACGGCAAGAGGTGCTCCGCTTACGTCATAAACAGTGCTCCAGAGCGCTTAGCAACTGGCACAACGAAACGTGTCTGTGGGATAGTGACCATTCCCGCCTAGTGCTGGCAATGCACGAGCACTGCCAAAAAGCAAAGGAAGGCCCTTAGCATGCGGCTTGTGCTCAAAGCTTTCAGACTGCCAGAGGACCGCAGCTGTGGTAAGCCAGCTTGCTCATTTGACGTTAGATGTCGCCTGCAAGAACTTCACCCGCATCTGGTTTATGCTGCTACCTGTTGTTAGGCAACAACAGGAGCACATGTAGCAAATGCTTTTTCCTGACCCGTTTTGCTAGACCACGCTCTTCTGTGGCTCTTCAGTGCTTGCCAAGCTGCTGTGTGCGTGCTGCCGCTTCCATCTGACAAGGAGCACAGCCTTCTGACAGCAGCTTTCAACTTGTCTAAGAAAGACCTTGGCCATTTAGATGTGATGCAAATCTGTGTGTGTGTAAGGTGCAGGTGCAAGCTCCTGACAAAGGTGTTCTCCAGGTTCAGTTTCAATCTGCCA